>NC_091158.1:41180514-41305938 GCF_040958095.1 Procambarus clarkii
CAATACGGCAGCCATGGTCTCATCTGTCGTAAGACACAGGGAAAGATTGCCAGACATGAAGCAGTCAATGACATCATCAAGAGAAGTTTGGCTACAGCTGGGTGCCCAGCACAAAGGGAACCTCAGTTGTGCAGAGACCTGACAACAGCGAAAAACGCCCAGATGGAGTCACCCTGCAGCCGTGGAGGGAAGGTAAACAGGTCGTGTGGGACTACACGTGTGCATCCACATTGGCTGATACCTATCTACCTTACAGCGCAGCTGAGGGAGGCGGGGCGGCCACCTTCAGGGAGACCCAGAAAACTAACAAGTACAGGGACCTAGAACGTTGTTACAGGTTCGTGCCAATAGGCTCTGTGACTCTGGGAGCCTGGGGTAAATGTGCACTTAAGTTCCTGAAGGAGCTGAGCGAGGAACTCATTGGGAAGACTAGAGACCCAAGAGCGGCCAGTTTTATGATCCAGCGCCTCAGTGTCGCTGTTCAGAGGGGAAATGCGTGCTGTATCCTGGGTACGAACCCGACCCCCGAGGAGCTGGACGAGGTCTTCGAACACTGATTGGTATATTGTTATATAAGTGTGTGTTTTCTGTAAACTGTAGCATTGCAATAAAATCAAATAAAAAAAAAAAAGTATTCAGTGAGAATCCACAAGGTCTTCTCTGAACACTATTTATTTTCTTCTTCGAGGATGTGGGTCCCTTTAATTAAACCAGTGGTGGTACCCCTAAAATATATATATATATATATATATATATATATATATATATATATATATATATATATATATATATATATATATATATATATGTCGTACCTAATAGCCAGAACGCACTTCTCAGCCTACTATGCAAGGCCCGATTTGCCTAATAAGCCAAGTTTTCCTGAATGAATATATTTTCTCTAATTTTTTTCTTATGAAATGATAAAGCTACCCATTTCAGTATGTATGACGTCAATTTTTTTTTATTGGCGTTAAAATTAACGTAGATATATGACCGAACCTAACCAACCCTACCTAACCTAACCTAACCCATGTTCATTGGTTAGGTTGGGTTAGGTAGCCGAAAAAGTTAGGTCAGGTTAGGTTAGGTAGGTTAGGTAGTCGAAAAAACATTAATTCATGAAAACTTGGCTTATTAGGCAAATCGGGCCTTGCATAGTAGGCTGAGAAGTGCGTTCTGGCTATTAGGTACGACATATATATATATATATGTCGTACCTAGTAGCCAGAACGCACTTCTCAGCCTACTATCCAAGGCCCGATTTGCCTAATAAGCCAAGTTTTCATGAATTATATTTTTTTCGACTACCTAACCTACCTAACCTAACCTAACCTAACTTTTTCGGCTACCTAACCTAACCTAACCTATAAAGATAGGTTAGGTTAGGTTAGGACGGGTTGGTTAGGTTCTGTCATATATCTACGTTAATTTTAACTAAAATAAAAAAAAATTGACCTCATTCATAATGAAATGGGTAGCTTTATCATTTCATAAGAAAAAAAATTGAGAAAATATATTAATTCATGAAAACTTGGCTTATTAGGTAAATCGGGCCTTGCATAGTAGGCTGAGAAGTGCGTTCTGGCTACTAGGTACGACATATATATATACATATATATATATATATATATATATATATATATATATATATATATATATATATATATATATATATATATATATATATATGTTTCATTGAATATGACCGCATATTCTGTATTTATTATTTTCTGGTTTAGGGCTTCTATCCCTCTAACTATTTTTTTAGCATCAGGGCTTAATTGAAATAGGAGTTCTCCAAAACTCATTTTCGTACTTTTAAGGTGAAGAAAAGAAGTGATTTACTATAGAGTGTATTACACTTATTTGTATAATTTGCACGACGTTTCGAACCTCCATGGTTCATTCTCAAGTGAACAGATCTTACAATACTAGTTGATTTTATACCCGCATTAGGTCAGGTGATAATACAATGAAGGTGAAAACATGGGATACATAAGGGATAAACATAGGGGCTGCAGAAGGCTTATTGGCCCATACGAGGCATCTCCTATCTAAACACAAAGATTAATCCAGTGTAATTGGCCTGTTATGTTGGACATTGTCTTCTGTGTTGGCATCGATATGTTCTTGT
The DNA here is from genome assembly GCF_040958095.1 of Procambarus clarkii. Lineage (NCBI taxonomy): Eukaryota > Metazoa > Arthropoda > Malacostraca > Decapoda > Cambaridae > Procambarus > Procambarus clarkii. The sequence continues at coordinate 41,182,652 of NC_091158.1, forward strand.
CTTGTCCTTACTCTCATAGTGGGTAGAGTAAATAGTTCCGTGATTTGGGTGTTCATGGTAGGTCGCTCTATTCTTATGTGAATTGCCTCTAGAATTTGTAATCTTCTTGAATCTTGGGTTTTGTCTATTATGCAAGTATTCTTGTTCAACATTTCTCTTGTTAGAGTAATGTCATGGGCTTGTCTCATGTGATTCCTAGGGGCACCAGATTGAAGATGGCATGTCAAACGCCTCGTCAGCTTGGTCGACGTCATACCTATGTACTTACATTGAAGGTTACATCCTTCGTGGGGGCAAGTGTACATGTATACAACGCTTGACTGCTGTAGAGGGTTCTCCGTCGGCTTCGGGCTGTTTTTGATAAGGAGTTCGGAAGTCTTCTTGGTTTTGTAGAATATTATCAGGTTTATGTTTTGGTTAGGAGTAGTGCTTTTTACTCCTTTACGGATTATTTCTTTCATCATTCTTTCCTCTTTTATATGTTCACTGTGCATGGTTGATTTGTAATATAATTTTATTGGGGGTGTTGTGGTTTCTGTTCTAGGTTCTGAATTATACCAACGGTCCAAGTGTCTTCTTATAGCAGCGTTTATTTCCGCGTTGCTATATCCGTTGTTCACCAATACCTGAGTTACTCTTTCAAACTCTCTACTCACGTTGCTCCATTCAGAGCAGTGGGTAAGCGCTCGACGAATATAAGCATTGAGAACACTGGCTTTGTATCTTTGGGGGCACTCACTTCTACCGTTCAGGCATAATCCTATGTTGGTGGGCTTGGTATATACGTTGGTGCATAAAGAGGTTCCTGTTTTTGTTATTAGTACATCCAAGAATGGCAGACTGTTATTTTCACTATTTTCATGTGTAAATCGGAGTACTGACTCTCTCTCTAGGTGTCTTTTTAGGTCAATTAGTTCATCTGAGTCTTTTACTATTACGAATATGTCATCTGCATAACTGTTATGTAGATAGTAAAAGACTCAGATGAACTAATTGACCTAAAAAGACACCTAGAGAGAGAGTCAGTACTCCGATTTACACATGAAAATAGTGAAAATAACAGTCTGCCATTCTTGGATGTACTAATAACAAAAACAGGAACCTCTTTAAGCACCAACGTATATACCAAGCCCACCAACATAGGATTATGCCTGAACGGTAGAAGTGAGTGCCCCCAAAGATACAAAGCCAGTGTTCTCAATGCTTATATTCGTCGAGCGCTTACCCACTGCTCTGAATGGAGCAACGTGAGTAGAGAGTTTGAAAGAGTAACTCAGGTATTGGTGAACAACGGATATAGCAACGCGGAAATAAACGCTGCTATAAGAAGACACTTGGACCGTTGGTATAATTCAGAACCTAGAACAGAAACCACAACACCCCCAATAAAATTATATTACAAATCAACCATGCACAGTGAACATATAAAAGAGGAAAGAATAATGAAAGAAATAATCCGTAAAGGAGTAAAAAGCACTACTCCTAACCAAAACATAAACCTGATAATATTCTACAAAACCAAGAAGACTTCCGAACTCCTTATCAAAAACAGCCCGAAGCCGACGGAGAACCCTCTACAGCAGTCAAGCGTTGTATACATGTACACTTGCCCCCACGAAGGATGTAACCTTCAATGTAAGTACATAGGTATGACGTCGACCAAGCTGACGAGGCGTTTGACATGCCATCTTCAATCTGGTGCCCCTAGGAATCACATGAGACAAGCCCATGACATTACTCTAACAAGAGAAATGTTGAACAAGAATACTTGCATAATAGACAAAACCCAAGATTCAAGAAGATTACAAATTCTTGAGGCAATTCACATAAGAATAGAGCGACCTACCATGAACACCCAAATCACGGAACTATTTACTCTACCCACTATGAGAGTAAGGACAAGACAAGAACATATCGATGCCAACTCAGAAGACAATGTCCAACATAAGAGGCCAATTACACTGGATTAATCTTTGTGTTTAGATAGGAGATGCCTCGTATGGGCCAATAAGCCTTCTGCAGCCCCTATGTTTATCCCTTATGTATTCCATGTTTTCACCTTCATTGTATTATCACCTGACCTAATGCGGGTATAAAATCAACTAGTATTGTAAGACCTGTTCACTTGAGAATGAACCATGGAGGTTCGAAACGTCGTGCAAATTATACAAATAAGTGTAATACACTCTATAGTAAATCACTTCTTTTCTTCACCTTAAAAGTACGAAAATGAGTTTTGGAGAACTCCTATTCCAATTAAGCCCTGATGCTAAGAAAATAGTTAGAGGGATAGAAGCCCTAAACCAGAAAATAATAAATACAGAATATGCGGTCATATTCAATGAAACATGTTTGAAAGAAAACCTGCTGCCAGTATACACCAATATATATATATATATATATATATATATATATATATATATATATCGTACGTTATATCGTACCTAGTAGCCAAAACGCACTTCTCGGCCTACTATGCAAGGCCCGATTTGCCTTATAGGCCGAGTGATTTTCTTTATTTTCAATAAATTGTTTCATATTAGTTTATTTTAAATATTATTATTATATTGTATTAAGAACATAAATTATTGATTTACTTATGTTAGTTTAGATTAGGTTAAGATAGGTTAGGTTAGGTTAGGTAGGGTTGGTTAGGTTCAGTCATATATCTACGTTAGTTTTAACTAAAATAAAAAAAAAATTAGCTCATATATAATGAAATGAATAGCTTTATCATTTCATAAGACAAAAATGAGAAAAATGTTGATATTCTGGAAAAATTGGCTTATTACACAAACCGGGCCTTGCATAATAAGCCAAGAACTGCGTTCTGGCTACTAGGTACAACATATATATATTTAATATGTAACAACGATCACAAAACACTGATCGAAGTATGCAGAAAAACCACACGTGATAAACAGACAATTCTAAATGCGTTTTCGGCTTAATTCGTCTTCATCAGAGCAAAGTAGAATGAAGATGGAAACCTATGAAGTAAAAAACTAAATACTGTTCGTCATTGTCCAGAGAGGTTGATTCGTGCGTTCAAAACCCTCAAAAAAGGTAACTCTCTACATATCACTATCTCTGATAAGTCCAATGCTCTTGTCATCATGGACAAGGAAGACTTCGTCTAAAAAATTTATCTATTGTTGGAAGACGGAAACACTTTCTTTCCTGTTAATAGAGATTCAATTTAAGAAGTTATTGCATATTTTAACAAAACTCTTGAAACCTTGCTCAAGAACGATAAGGAGTTGATTCCTAAATTTTTAAGTCGTTCCCTTTCCCTACCATATCTATTTGATCTTATTAAGACACACACAACCCCAATAATCCTGCAAGATCTATTATTAGTTTTGTTTGATCTGTAGCATATAGACTTTCCAAATGGCTTGTCCAAGTCTTGTCACTGGTAGTAGGTTTCATTTTTAACACACACATAACAAACAACTTGGACTTGGTTAACAAGTTTTCTTGTTTGAAATAAAATTATGATTTTAAATTTGTGAGTATTGATGTGATGGTTCTGTTCACCAGAGTTCTTGTTGATGACCTGTTGGCATTCTTACGGGATCTACTCCCTAAATATAATATAACTTTAACACCTTAGTTGAACTCATAAAATTGTGCATTAAATATAATTATTTCTAGTTTAATGATTCATTTTATAAACAAACATTTGGCATGGCGATGGGTAATCCCCTCTCCCCTGTTTTAAGCAATTTGTACATGGAGTGTTTTGAAACAAACATCCTACCCGGGATCTTTTCCTCGAATTAGGTTTGGTATAGGTACTGTGACGATAATCTCCTTCAAGAAAGATTTGGCCTGCTCTTTCCTTCATCATGTTACTTCAGTACATCTACAACATCTAGATACTACAATCAAGACTAGTACACAGTTAGTAGAATACGTTTCTACAGGGGGTATACGTACCCTACACTTGCTCTCCACCTCCCCCTCCTTGCTGTCACCACTCCACCTTCGTCGATTACCAAACTACCACTTCCAGGCAGCACGCTTCTGATTGGTGAATCGGCGACTCCACTCGACTTCAGCGCCATCTGCATAGCCGATGACGAAGCGTGCATGAGCCATTGGATTTAGAATATTCTGTGCTCTCAAGGCTGATATATCTATCTAGCATACGCTCTGTGTAATAGTGGAGGTTTTCAGCCAGCCAATATTCTCAGCACCTATTAATTCATTTTTTGTCTTGTTCATTGTAGAGTAACGTAACCATTGTTTTATTTTATATTATTTTTTGACTTTTGTAATTTTGTTTATTCGCACTGTACATAGCCAAGGGCTTATCTTTGTTCATATTTGTTTCCAAGTCATTTAATGTTTCATTGTTCATACGATTTGTTTTGCATGTTTTTCCCTTTTACTTGACCACAGGAGGCAACAGCCACGCAGTCAACTTTTTTTTCTCTTTTTTTTTTTGTAAATGTGATTGGCATTGACACCAGCCGTTGGGAGGACTGCAGTACACCTACATTTATTTCCATCACATTTAATGGGGGCCTGTCCTAGGAGCCTCACTCAGGTACTGATACTAGAACATCAATTTGTGGTACGTGTACTTGGCCTATGGAAGATGCCATGGAAGACAAACAAAATGCTGATGTAATTTACACAGATTTCGCAAAAGCCTTTGATAAATGTGACCATGGTGTTATTGCACATAAAATGCGTTCAAAAGGAATTACCGGGAAAATAGGCAGATGGATCTACAATTTCCTGACTAACAGAACCCAATGTGTAATAGTCAACAAAATAAAATCCAGCCCATCAACCGTGAAGAGCTCAGTCCCCCAGGGTACTGTGCCTGCTCCAGTACTTTTTCTCATCCTCATATCGGACATAGACCAGAACACAACCTATAGCACTGTATCATCCTTTGCAGATGACACTAGGATTTTCATGAGAGTTTGCAACATAGAGGACACGGCAAACCTCCAATCAGATGTAGATCAGGTCTTTCTATGGGCTACAGAAAATAATATGGTGTTTAACGAGGATAAGTTCCAGCTCATGCGCCATGGAAAAATTGAAAATATAAAAACAGAAACCACGTACAAAACTCAGGTAAATCATAACATAGAACGAAAAGGCAATGTAAAGGATCTGGGTGTACTCATGTCGGAAGACCTTACCTTTAAAGAACACAATAAAGTAGCCGTCACAACTGCAAGAAAAATGACAGGTTGGATAACAAGAACTTTTCACACTAGAGATGCTATACCGATGATGACAGTTTTCAAAACGCTTGCGCTCTCTAGAGTGGAGTACTGCTGCACAATGACAACCCCTTTCAAAGCTGGAGAAATTGCTGACCTGGAGAGCGTGCAGAGATCCTTTACTGCTAGAATCCCCTCAGTAAAACATCTAAATTACTGGGACCGACTAAAGAGCCTAAATCTGTACTCCCTTGAGCGCAGGCGGGAGAGATACATAATAATTTACACGTGGAAAAATAATTGAGGGGCTGGTCCCAAACCTGCACACAGAAATAACATCACATGAGACCAGGAGGCATGGCAGGATGTGCAGAATACCCCCGTTGAAAAGCAGAGGTGCAACAGGTACTCTGAGAGAGAACTCTATCAACATCAGAGGCCCGAGACTGTTCAACACGCTTCCGCTACACATAAGGGGCCCCCTCCCCTTCCGGCCCGTTGGCGTCGTGAGGGGGCTTGGTGGACGGCTGCCGGAGTGTGATGCTCCGTTGGGCGGTCCTCTGTCCTTTTCTGGCCTTGCACTCCTGCTGCTGTCTTCTCCAATTGTGCCGGATCGCTTTTCCTTTTCCTTATGTTTCGTTTTTCTCCCCCCTCTTCTCCTATCTGCTTGTCGTTTCCTGCCGACCTTTTGCTTGTTTTGGATTCTTTCTTTGGACTACTTCTATTTTGACGCCCGGGTGCTTGAGGAGGCATACTCTTGCACCCGTAGAACTGTAGTACCCGACGTCTCGAGCGAGGGGAACCTTTTATTGTCAATCCCCCTTTCGTCGCTGAACCCGATCTCGACGGACTGACGGTTCTTAAGGTGGCGTTTGTGGGGCGTATACTCACGACGCACCCCTAGGGGGCCCCGGCATGATCAGCGATAGCTTCCTGTTGGGTGTCCTGCCTCTAATTGTGGCTCCATGGTGGGTATGGGGGCACATTCGTGGATGAATTTGTCACTTTTCGTCTCTATGTCGTTGAATGTTTCCGTTGTACCCTCTCAGGCTCGTGGGGTGGGCGACCAAGCCCCCGAGTCGGCCTGTATTGGAAGACCAGGCTCTGTAGCTCCCGCTGCGTTGGGCCCCGACCTTGCTCCTCCTTTGACCGCCCCGACTTCTTCCCCCAGCTCCCCTCCCTCCTCTGAGGTTGGGTCGAGCCTCCAGCCCCCGGTGGTGACCACTTCGTCCCCTGGTGTGGCTAAGTCTTTCGTTGTGACTACTGCGCCTTTTGACCCCTCTCTCTCTAGGGGTTCTCAACGCCGTTCGCGCCCCAACCGCACTCGCTCGATTCCTTCCCGTGCTGATGCGTATCAGGCCTTGTTTGGTCCTGCTTCATGGGCCAAATATTTTGATCTCCTCCCTCTTGATTCTGCGCCTCCTGACGATTTCTCCCTCCATCGGCATCTTGTAGATTCCGTGGATGCGTGTGTTACTTTCAACCCCACTCGTCTCGGTACACGTGTCGTTGCTGCTCCTTCTCAGGATGCGGCTTCCCGCTTGGCTGCCTTATCTTGCCTTGGCGAGGTCCCTGTTCGGGTCTCCAAGAACGTTCAGTTGAATTCCAGTGTTGGCACTATTCTCCTCCCACCCCATGTTGCAACCGGTGTTCGGAATCTGCAGGATTGCCACGATGATATTCGGCATATCCTTGATGCCCAAGGCCATTCTGTCCTCCAGGTTGACTCGTTTACTCGTCCCCCTCGTGGTCGTCGCCGTCAACCCCTTCGCGTTGTGAAGATCACCTTTGATGGTAGGACCCTTCCATCCTCTGTCATTCTTGCTGGTGCTAGGTGCTCTGTCCAGGAGTATATTCCTTCTCCTCGACTTTGTAATAAGTGCTGGAGGTTTGGGCATGGTGCCCTCCGCTGCTCTGGGGCTGTCTCTCTCTGTCCTTTGTGTGGGAGTGAAGGTCACTCTAAGTCGGAGTGCACTTCTTCCCAAGCTCGCTGCCTCAACTGCGGTGAGGCCCATCCTACGTTCTCCCGTGCCTGTGTCCATTACAAGCTTGAGGCGGCCGTCCTTAACCTGAAGCACCGGGAGCGTTTGTCTTTTCCTGAGGCGAGGCGCCAGGTTCGCCGGCTCCCGCCTTATACTAACATCTCTTATGCTCGCGTGTTGCGCTCTTCCTCTCCTCGTCCTTCCCCCCCTTCCTCAGACTCTCAACCGTTTCCGGGCCTTGGACCCTGATACGCCCACTGCCCCCTCCTCTGTTCCTTTGAGTTCTTTCCCGAGGGGTCCCCCTCCTGGTCCTCTGTCTGGGGTTCCCCTTCTTTCGACCCGGTCTGTCATGTCTCCTGTGTCTTCTTCCTCGTCCCCCTCCGATCCTCCTTCCCATCCTCTTCCTCCATCTATCGGCTCTCCCCGCCGCCTGTCGGTGCAGGCGGATGTCCATCGCTCTCCTAACGGCCGTCGTGTGTGCTCTCGTTCGGCTTCTCCTGTTGAGACACTGGAATCCGTTGCCCGGTACGTAGTTGCTGGGACACCTGTCTCTTTAAGTCAGAAGCGTAAGCCTGGCTCCTCTCCTTCCTCTTCCCCGGCGGGTAAGAAGGCTTCGCTTTCTTCCTTAGCTCCTACTTCTGGCTCTGTTGCTCCTTCCCCTCCCGTTTCAGTGGTTGCGCCCCCTGTTCCTGCTATGGAGGTTTCTTTGGCCCCTGCTTCCCTTTCGGTTGCTGCTCTTGCTGGGGTGCGCTCCCCTCTTTCTACTCCCCCTCTTCCTACTCCCCCTCTTCCTACTGCTGTCCTTGACTGCTCCTCTCCGTTGTCTCCTCCTCTTCCTCCTCCTCCTCCGGACCCCGCCCGCCCACCTCTGATCTGTTCTCCCGTCTCCTTCCCTCCGTCTTTGCTCAGTTTACCCATGCCCCCTAACCCTGACTTTGCTGACCCTGATCCCGACCCTGATATTCTTTAACGTGCTCTGTTGCTCTTTCGCCTTTGTTTCTTCCTTGTTCTCTGTTTTTGTCCTTTCTCTTCCCGTCGTTGTCCATTCTTCAATGGAACGTTCGGGGTTATTATGCCAATTTCCTCGAACTCCAACTTCTGATTTCGCGGTTTTCGCCCCTTTGTGTCTGTCTCCAGGAGCCAATGCTTGGTGCTCGTCCTGGTCGTTTTCGTGGCTATTCCTTTCTCTCCCCCCCCCCCCCAGCCATTGCTGGGGCTTCTAATTCTTCTGCTCTCTTGATTCGTGCAGATGTTCCCTTTGTTCCTTTACTTTTTCCTTCGCCTCTCCATTGTTCTGCTGCTCGTATCTTTGTGGGGAAATGGTACACAGTTTGTTCCATTTATCTCCCCCCGAGTGTCCCGCTCTCTCTTCCTGATTTGAAACACCTCCTAGACTCCTTGCCGGAGCCTGTGCTCCTGCTGGGTGACTTCAATTGTCGTCATTCTCTTTGGGGTGACGTTCTGACGAATACCCGGGGTCGCCTCCTTGAGCCGTTTCTCCTATCTTCTTCCCTGTCTCTTCTGAATTCTGGTGAGCCCACTCATTTGGACTCTCGGACTCGCGCCCTTTCTTGTCTTGATCTTTCTCTCTGCTCTTCTTCTCTTTACTTGGATTTCACGTGGCAGGTCCTTGATGACCTCCATGGAAGTGATCATTTCCCCATCCTTGTTTCCTTTTTCTCTTTTCGCCCTTCCCTCTCTTTCCCTAGGTGGCAGTTTGCTAAGGCAGACTGGACCCTATTTACCCTCAGTGCTGCTCTCTCTGACCTCTCCCTTCTGCCTCTCTCTCGCGCTCTCCTCCTTTTTCATGACACTGTCTTCAACGCTGCCCTCCGCTCTATTCCTCGCTCTTCCTCTCGGGGTCCACGGAAGTGCGTTCCCTGGTGGAATGCGGACTGTGCTCGGGCTGTCCGCTGTAAGCGTGCAGCCTGGAAGAGGCACCGCCGTAGGCAGACGACCGATTCTTTTCTTTTCTTTCGGAAAGCGAGTGCAGTGGCCCGTAGGGCCATCCGTACGGCTAAACGTGAATGTTGGGCATCTTATGTCTCAACAATTACGTCCGAAACCCCTCTGGCCCAGATCTGGAAGCGTATCCGCAAGATAGCGGGTAAGTTCGTTCCCGATGTTTCACCGGTCCTTCACCTCCATGATACTCTTGTGGCGGACCCGTTGCAGGTCGCTTCCGAACTGGGTTCCCACTTTTCTTCTGTTAGCTCTGGTCTTCATCTTCCCCAATCTTTCCTTCTTCGCAAACCTATCCTTGAGTCTCGTCCTTTAGATTTCTGCACTCATCTTCAGCTTCCCTATAATGATCCCTTCTCCCTCTCTGAACTTCGTTCTGCTCTGGCCCTCTGCGGTTCTACGGCGGCGGGCTCCGATGGTATTCATTATGAGATGCTTCGCCATCTCCCTCCGAGCACGTCTCAGTATTTACTGAGTCTGTATAATCGGATCTGGGAGTCGTCGTCAGTCCCTGAGGACTGGCTCGATGCCGTTGTCCTCCCTGTTCGCAAACCGGGGTCTCTGGGTACTTCCCCTAAGGACTTTCGCCCTATTGCTCTCACAAGTTGTGTCTGCAAGCTTTTTGAACGTATGGTTAACGTTCGTCTGATGTGGTTCCTGGAACACCATCACCTCCTCTCCCCTTCTCAATTTGGTTTCCGCAAGTGCCGCAGCACGACAGATGTCCTGGTGAACTTGGAGGTCTATATTCGTACTGCTTTTGCTGCGAAGACCTCCGTTGTTGCCGTCCTTTTTGACCTGGAAAAGGCTTACGACACCACTTGGCGTTATCATATCCTATCTCAACTTCATTCTTTTGGCCTTCGTGGTCATCTCCCTCTCTTTCTCCGCAGCTTCCTCTCTCGTCGTTCCTTTCGGGTGCGCCTTGGTACCGCTCTCTCTCCCTCTTTTCAGCAATATGAAGGTGTGCCCCAGGGTAGTGTTCTGAGCACTACTCTTTTTCTGGTTGCCCTCAATGGTCTTCTTTCCTCTCTTCCTTCTGGTGTCTTCTCCGCTCTCTATGTCGATGATCTTACCCTTTGTTGTCAGGGTGATGATTCGCCTCTCCTTCAACGCCGGCTTCAACTTGCAATTGATGCCGTGTCGTCTTGGGCCACTGATCATGGCTTCAAGTTCTCTACTTCTAAGACTTGTGCCATGACATTTACGCGGAAACGGGTTGTTCTTCGTCCCTCTTTGTCACTTTATGGTCATCCCCTTGAATACAAAGATTCCGCGAAGCTTTTGGGGTTATTCCTTGACACTCGTTTGTCTTGGTCTCCCCATATCTCTTACCTCCGTGTTGAGTGCTCTAAGGCCCTTACCCTCCTTCGGGTCTTGTCCCATACTTCTTGGGGGGCAGATAGGCGCACTCTCCTTGCTTTACATTCTTCTCTCGTCCTGTCTAAGCTCGATTATGGTTGCCCTGCTTACTCGTCTGCTTCTCCTTCTACTCTTCGCCGTCTTGATGCTTTGCACCATACTGGGTTGCGCCTCAGTTCTGGTGCCTTTCGTTCGACTCCCGTCCTTAGCTTGTATGTTGACACTGGCTTCCTGTCTCTCCAGGACCGCCGTGATCGCTACTGTCTTCGCTATCTTGCGCGGTCCTTGCAACATCCTTCCTCTCGCCTCTGTCGTGCTTTAACTTTTACCCCTCCTGCGGTTCCTGTTCCTCTTCACCACCTCCCTCTTTCTGTCCGGTTATCTCGCCTGCAGGATTCTCTTTCCGTTCGTATTTCTGATGTTTCTCCTCGTGTTGTTCCTTCTTTGCCCCCGTGGAGGGTCCCTCTTCCGCGGTTTTGTACTTCCTTGACCCGTATCACTAAAGCTTTTACCCCTCCTACGGTTCTCAAACGCCTTTTCCTCGAGCACTTTTCTTCTCACTCCCGCTCCGTTTCTGTCTTCACCGATGGGTCTAAGTCAGCGGACGGTGTTGGCTACTCTGTTGTTTTTCCTGATCGCACTTATATGTGTCGCTTGCCTCCGGAGACTAGCATCTTTACAGCGGAACTTTATGCTATTCTCTATGCTCTTCGTCTCCTACTTTCTCGTTGTCAGTCTTCCTTTGTAGTTGTTGTTGACTCTCGTAGTGCCCTCATGGCTCTCGGGTCCTTTAATCCAGTTCATCCAGTGGTTGTCGAGATCCAGCATTGGCTGTTTCTCGTTCATAGTAAATTTAAGTCGGTTGAGTTTTGTTGGGTTCCCAGCCATATTGGTGTGTCTTTAAATGAGCGTGCGGATGCTGCCGCCAAGGAAGCTGTCCGCTCTTGTCCCATCTCTCGTAAGGGCATTCCGTATTCCGACTTTTACCCGGTTATCCATTCCTCAGTCCTTACCCGTTGGCAGGCTTCTTGGTTGTCTGTTACTGGTAACAAGCTACGTACTCTTAAATGTTGTGTTTCCTCGTGGCAGTCCTCCTTCCACCGTAACCGGCGGTGGGAAACAGCTCTGGCGAGGTTGCGTATTGGCCATACTCGCTTAACCCATGGTCACTTGATGGAGCGCCGCCCTGCTCCTTATTGTCCTAGTTGCATTGTCCCTCTTACGGTCGTGCATGTCCTTCTTGAATGTCCTGACTTCCAGGACGAGCGTATGTCTTGCTTTCCGACCGCCCCTCGCGGTCACCTGTCCCTCGATAGAATTCTTGGTGACTCGGATACTTTTGATATCGTTCGCCTTATGCGTTTTTGTTCTCGTATTGGCATCCTTGGTGATATTTAGCGCCCTCTGATTATTTTGCGTATTTGATGGTGCTACATAGCCTTCCCGGTTTGGTGCCTTCTTTTGATAATTACTTACTTACTTACACATAAGGGGCATAACTGGCCGACCCCTCACAGTGTTCAAGAGAGAACTGGATAAGCACCTCCAAAGGATACCTGATCAACCAGGCTGTGACTCATACGTCAGGCTGCGAGCAGCCGCGTCTAACAGCCTGGTTGTTCAGTCCAGCAACCAGGAGGCCTGGTCGACGACCGGGCCGCGGGGACACTAAGCCCCGGAAGCACCTCAAGGTAACCTCAAGGTAAGGTAGGCCTTGATACAGTTTTCAATATTTTCATAACTTTTAATATTCATATGGTGCTGTGTATTTTGTGCATTCCGAGGGTAACATATTGTGGGTGTTGGATAACTGTGGATTACGTGGTGACTGGAGGCCTCAGTCACGCTCTTAATTGGTCGTTCCTCCCTCAGTGTTATTACTCGTGTATTCCACCTTTTTCGTCCCTAGAATATTTTTCAATTAAGGCAGATCATCATTTTGGTACCCTGGTACTTTGGTTTGTCTTCGGGCCACGTACCCTATCTTCTGCAATCCGACCGAAGGAGGATAAAGAGGGCCATAGTTCCTCTAGCACGGACTACGCTGTTGAGTTGGGACCTCAACAGCAGTTCTCGTCACCAGTTGACACTCGCACTCCTACACATCGGTCAGAGATTATGATATTTACTCAGGGAATTGAATTGGCTTTCTTTTTCAGAGCACAAAGAACGCTAATTCTGTAAGTATCTTCTAGTTAAGTAGGAAACCCCTTGCTTCTGTCCTATAGAGACCCGGCAAGGTATCCCTACATTCTTCGACTACCCTTTCATTTTTGAAACAATTAAAAGTTTCATTTGTTTTTGAAACTATCAGTTTCATTTATTTAGTAGGATTTTCTTGCCCTTATTCTCGTATATAGAGTGCCGGGTACAAGATTTCCTGCGATTTTGATTGAATAATTATTTAACATCTAATATTAACGTTAATTGTTTTTATATTAACGATTGAATTTCCACAGGATAGTCACCAGTTGCCACGTCATCCTGTTACTGACACTTATAATATCACAGGTATATTCGCTGTACATTTATTTGCTATCTCAAAATGTTTCATCTCCCAGCATTTCGTAGTGATCCAGCAAGTGAAGTAGGGAACTTAATTCGTGCCAAGAGGACAGAATTACTAATTCTAGCACTTGAGTATCAATTAGATGTTCCCCATGGAGCCAACAAAAGTGACTTGCACAACATTATCCTGGACCACCTCTTAGAAGAAGGAATTATAGACTCTGATTCTAACGAAAACTATTCTATTGCAGATCGGCATGCACTGGCAGCTATGAAGTTAAAGCTCGAACTAGCGAAAGTAGAGCGTGAACAACAAAAAGAAGCTCTAAAACAACAGAAAGAAGCTCTCCAGATAAAGAAGGAAGAGCCTGCCCTAAAGAAGGACGAACTAGAACGCGAGACTGCCCAACAACGTGAGCGTGAGAGGGAACAGCTTGAAGCAAGAAAACGTCACCTGGAGATGCAACGTGAGCACGATAAGAAGCAAGCTGATAGTGTTCTAGAATACCGTCGACAAGAACTTGACTTAGAAACTACACACCACACTCGGCGCCAACAAGCTACAGCTAGTCTTCCAGTAAGCTTCAATGTCTCCCAGGCAAGTAAGTTAATGCCACCATTCGTTGAGACAGAGATAGATGTGTTTTTTACTACTTTTGAGGCCCTAGCTAAAAGACTTAGCTGGCCTGAAGATCATTGGTCTACACTTCTCAGAGGGCATCTCACAGGTAGAGCTGCGATTACTCTCGGTACCTTAGCGTCTGAGAATGACTACAAGACCCTAAAGCAAGCAGTTTTAGACGCCTACCTTCTCTCCACCGAAAGCTACAGACGAAAATTCCGTGATTGTCTAAAGGCAAGTGCCACCACCTATTTAGAATTTGCCAATGATAAGAAAATATATTTCATGAAATGGCTGGAAGCAGCCCATGTTTCTACATTTTCAGACCTTGTCAACCTTATTCTAGTCGAAGAATTTTTTCTACGTATTCCTGCTTCCATCCGTCTTCACTTAGCGGATAGGGAGGAAACCGACTACATCAGATGTGCGAAGTCGGCTGACACCTACAGCCTTATACACAGCTTGACAACTGACACATCTTCCAGTAAGAAATCTTGGCCTGATTATGACAAAGTGAGTACCCATCAAGCAACCTCCCAATTATATTGTATATATTGCAAGCTCTATGGACATACTATAGATAAATGTAGAAAAGCCCAGTGCAAAGGCTATAGTGAAACTCCTAATCCCAAACCGACTTCTCCTAAGTCCAGTAAGCCTGTGATGAATGTTGATGTTCCTGTTAATGATCTTTCTCTCTTCAGCAAACACCTATACCCTGGAACTGTCTCTGCCAACAGAACAGATTCGAAGGGAAGTTCTAAAGTGAAGATCTTGAGGGACACAGCTGCTCTTCAGTCTATCATTTTGAAATCGGCAGTGCCTAACATCACCTACACCGGGGAGACGGTCCTTATCACTAACCTCACTGCTACCACTCCGTATCCACTCGCCAGAGTCCATCTGGATTGTCCCTTCGTGACCGGTGAAGTTCAAGTCGCCATCCGGGAAAAGCCTTTTCCCATGAAAGGACTACAACTTTTCCTGGGCAACGACTTGGCCGAAGATCTGCAACCTTCCAACTTGATCATCATGGACAAAACCCAGGTATGTGCCTCAGTTTCTTCAAAACTTAAAACACATTCTAGAGAAAGTACGTAAATTTGCTATTGATAATTTATTGAAAGCTCAAGATAGGATGAAGACTCATTTTGACCAACGCAGCAAAATCAGGAAATTTAAAACAGGAGACTTCGTGTTGGCATATTTTCCGATCCCTGGTTCTCCATTGCAAAATAAGTTTTCAGGACTTTACAGCATCAAGGAGTGCAGAAACAACCACAACTACGTTCTTGAGACTCCAGATAGGCAGCGGAACACCCAGTTGTGCCACGTCAATCTTTTGAAGGAGTATAAAGGTATTCCCCCCACTGTGCTAATATTTCTCTCCACTTTTAAAGATCCATACCTCCACAGTGAGACCTTCCTTGCACTCCTGAAAGCACTAACTCTGAGTCAGTGCCTTCCAACTCAGAAATCCTTACTGATCTTCCTAAATATTTACAGGACTGTAATAGTGCTCCTCTCATCAAAGTTCTTCAAGAACATCAGAAGTTGTTCAGCGATGATCCCCCAGGAGTGTAATGTGGTTCAGCATGACATTCAGCTGCTTCTTGACACTCGGCCGATTCGTCAACCCTTCTACCGTATCAGCCCGTACAAAGAGGAAGTTATGCGTGCTGAAGTACAGTACCTCCTGGATCATGGGCTGGCCACCCCTTGTGAGTCCCCTTGGGCCTCACCCTGCATCTTGGTGCCGAAACCGCACGGTAAAGTACGACTATGTTCTGACTATAGGAAACTGAACCTTGTGACCGTCAAGGATGCTTACCCTTTACCTCGCATAGATGATATCCTTGAAGCAGTAGGTGATGCTAATTATTTGACCCAAATTGATTTGTTAAAGGGCTATTACCAAATCAGTCTGACAGAGCAGGCTAAGGAAATATCTGCCTTCACCACTTCTTTTGGCCTGTACAGATATGAACGCCTTCCTTTTGGACTGTGTAATGCCCCGGCCACCTTCCAGCGAGCTGTCAACCGCGTCATCCATGGCCTAGATCACACCTACGCCTACTTGGATGACATCATTGTGGCAACTAACACCTGGAACGAACATCTGCTCCAGCTGCAACGATTGTTCTCCAAGCTCCTGACAGCCGGCCTTACCATCAACTTGGGCAAGTCCACCTTTGCCAAAGGTAAAGTGCGTTATCTTGGTCATGTGATTGGGAGTGGCAGCATTTCTCCTTTAACCATTCACACTCAAGTAATTCAGCATTATCTACAACCTACAACCAGGAAGCAGCTCCTGCGCTTCCTTGGCCTTGCATCTTACTATCGTAGGTTTGTGAAAATTTTTAGTACGGTAGCGACACCATTGATTAATCTGATCAGCCCCAAGCAACGGTATCATTGGACCATTCAACAGACCGTTGCCTTTGAACAACTTAAGTCTCTGCTATGATCTGATCCCATTCTCGCCTCTCCAGATATTACGAAGCTCTTCATCATCAATGTCGACGCAAGTGGCACTGGCATCGGGGGCGTCCTAATGCAACAACGTGGCGAAGAGGTTCTTCCTGTCAGCTACTACAGCTACAAGTTGAAGCCTCACCAAAAGAATTATAGCACTATAGAAAAGGAACTCCTCTTCATCATCCTGAATCTGCAACATTTCGAATCTTACCTACAGGGGAATTGGTCTATTACCATCTACTCAGACCACAATCCCCTACGGTTCCTGCAACAGGCCCAATTCAGCAATCAACGTCTTCTACGCTGGGCTCTGTACTTGCAGAATTTTAATCTGGAGCTCTTCTTCATCAAGGGTTCGGACAACATCATAGCTGACGCCCTCTCCAGAGTCTACGAGGTAGAGACAGCTACTCGTACCACTCTACCATCTACTGAAGTAACTTAACCGGTAAGAGCAGGCTTCGGGGTAGAGCTGTGATGATAATCTCCTTCAAGAGAGATTTGGCCTGCTCTTTCCTTCATCATGTTACTTCAGTACATCTACAACATCTAGATACTACTATCAAGAGTAGTACACATTTAGTAGAATACGTTTCTACAGGGGGTATACGTACCCTACACTTGCTCTCCACCTCCCCCTCCTCGCTGTCGCCACTCCATCTTCATCGATCACCAAACTACCACTTCCAGCCAGCACGCTTCTGATTGGTGATTCGGCGACTCCAATCGACTTCAGCACCATCTGCCTAGCCGATGACTAAGCGTGCATGAGCCATTGGATTTAGAATATTCTGTGCTCTCAAGGCTGATACATCTATCTAGCATACGCTCTGTGTAATAGTGTAGGATTTCAGCCAGCTAATATTCTTTTAAAACCAAAAAAGCATAAAAAACGCATTGAGTAAAATCAGCTTTCTGCTGTCCAAAATAAATATAATTTTTTAAATGATATTTATGCGTGTCTAGTCAATCTCCATCTCCACTTCATTCAACACAAAATAATTATTACTGTGTGACAGATTTTTACACCTTGTAACAAACAATGTAACGTAATGCAGAAAATCAGCTATCTGCTGTCCCAAAATATATATCATTTTTGAAATGTAAAGCACAATCGACTTGAGAATGGTCCAGGCTAGACCGAAACATCGTCGTCACTTCATTCTCTAGTGTGTGGATTGGTCAACATGTAAAGCGTGTCTAGTCCATTACATCCAACACCAAATAAATATTACTGTGTGTGTGTGTGTGTGTACTCACCTAGTTGTGTTTGCGGGGGTTGAGCGCTGGCTCTTTGGTCCCGCCTCTCAACTATCAATCAACAGGTGTACAGATTCCTGAGCCTATTGGCCTCTATCATATCTACACTTGAAACTGTGTATGGAGTCAGCCTCCACCACATCACTTCCTAATGCATTCCATTTGTCAACCACTCTGACACTAAAAACGTTCTTTCTAATATCTCTGTGGCTCATTTTGCCACTCAGTTTCCACCGGGTCCCCTTGTTCGTGTGCCCCTTGCGTTAAATAGCCTGTCTTTATCTACCCAACCAATTCCCTTCAGAATCTTGAATGTGGTGATCATGTCCGCCCCTAACTCTTCTGTCTTCCAGCGAAGTGAGGTTTATTTCCCGTAGTCTCTCCTCGTAGCTCATACCTCTCAGCTCGGGTACTAGTCTGGTGGCAAACCTTTGAACCTTTTCCAGTTTAGTCTTATCCTTGACTAGATATGGACTCCATGCTGGGGCTGCATACTCCAGGATTGGCCTGACATATGTGGTATACAAAGTTCTGAATGATTCTTTACACAAGTTTCTGAATGCCGTTCGTATGTTGGCCAGCCTGGCATATGCCACTGATGTTATCCTCTTGATATGGGCTGCAGGAGACAGGTCTGGCGTGATATCAACCCCCAAGTCTTTTTTTTTTCTCTGACTCCTGAAGAATTTCCTCTCCCAGAAGATGCCTTGTATCTGGCCTTCTTCTCCCTACACCTATCTTCATTCAACCCGTCCTCATAAAAATAACGTCACTTTTCGCTCGTATGCGCGTTATGGCCAAATTTAGACGTAATTTGAAATTAAATCGACTCACAAAAGTGACGTACTGTCCCGCTTTCTGTTTGAGTCGTCCGGCTTACTCAGCAAGCTTAGAAAAGGAAATTTTCCATTAACGTTTTTCATACCATTTTGAAACTTTATGAGAAATTCCTGCCCACCTAACCTATCAGAGGACCCTTAACTTACTGTTGTTGAAAAAAAAATCCCAAATTTATATTAATTTTTTTTCCATTTTCAAATTACGTCCATATTCGGCCATACAGGCAAACGGCCATAAGTGACGTTCTTTTTAAGAGGACAGGTTGCTTCATTACATTACATTTGGTTGGGTTAAACTCTAACAACCATTTGTTCGACCATTCCTTCAGCTTGTCTAGGTCTTCTTGAAGCCTCAAACAGTCCTCTTCTGTCTTAATTCTTCTCATAATTTTGGCACCGTCCGCAAACATTGAGAGAAATGAAACTATACCCTCCGGGAGATCTTTTACATATATCAGAAACAAGATAGGACCCAGTGCAGAGCCCTGTGGGGCTCCACTGGTGACTTCACGCCTATTGGAGGTCTCACCCCTCACCGTAACTCTCTGCTTGCTATTGCTTAGGTACTCCCTTATCCACTGGAGCACCTTACCAGCTACACCTGCCTGTCTCTCCAGCTTATGTACTAGCCTCTTATGCGATACTGTGTCAAAGGCTTTCCGACAAACCATGAAATGCAATCCGCCCATCCTTCTCTTTCTTGCTTAATCTTTGTCACCTGGTTGTAGAATTCTATTAAGCCAGTCAGTCAAGATTTACCCCCCCCCTGAATCCTTGTTGGCGATTTGTCACGAAGTTCCTACTCTCCAGATGTGATACCAGTTTTTTTTCTCACGATCTTCTCCATCACCTTGCATGGTATCCAAGTCAAGGACACTGGCCTGTAGTTCACTGCCTCTTGCCTGTCGCCCTTTTTGTATATGGGGACTACATTCGCCATCTTCCATATTTCTGGTAGGTCTCCCGTCTTCAGTGACCTACTATACACTATGGAGAGTGGCAAGCAAAGTGCCTCTGCACACTCTTTCAGTACCCATTGCGAGATCCCGTCTGGACCAACAGGCTTTCTAACATCCAGATCCAGCAGGTGTCTCTTGACCTCCTCTCTCGTAATTTTGAACCCTTCCAAGGCCGCCTGGTTTACTTCCCTTTCTCCTAGCGTAGTGACCTCGCCTTGTTCTGTTGTGAAGACCTCCTGGAACCTCTTGTTGAGTTCTTCACGCACCTTTTTGTCATTCTCTGTATACCTGTCCACGCCGGTTCAAAGTTTCACTACCTGTTCTTTCACTGTTGTTTACCTTCTGATGTGACTG
The DNA here is from genome assembly GCF_040958095.1 of Procambarus clarkii. Classification (NCBI taxonomy): domain Eukaryota; kingdom Metazoa; phylum Arthropoda; class Malacostraca; order Decapoda; family Cambaridae; genus Procambarus; species Procambarus clarkii. Next base: position 41,202,167 of record NC_091158.1, read on the forward strand.
TGGAGTAGCTTTGGTTCGGTCTTGACTTTGTTTGCTATATCATTTTCATAAGTTTTCTCTGCTTCTCTTCTCACCCTGACATACTCATTCCTGGTTCTCTGCTATCTCTCTCTGCTTTCAGTGTTCTGATATTCCGGAAATTCCTCCACGCCCTTTTGTTCAGTTTCTTTGCTTCCATACATGCCCTATTATACCATGGATTCTTCTTTTGCTTCTCGGATTTTTCCTTTTGGGCCGGGATGTATCTGCTTACTGCCTCCTAACACTTTTGGGCGACATGGTTCATCATATCTTGTACAGACTTAGCTCTGAGGTCTGTGTCCCAAGGTATTTCCCTTAGGAAGCTTCCCATCTCCTCATAACTTCCCTTTCGGTATGCCAGCCTTTTGTTTCCTAGTTCCTTTTTGGGGGAGATAATTCCTAGCTCTACCACGGAAACAAGGGTAAACAAGAATGTGTGTGTATGTGCTCACCTATTTGTGCTTGCGGGGGTTGAGCTTTGGCTCTTTGGTCCCGCCTCTTAACTGTCAATCAACTGGTGTACAGATTCCTGAGCCTACTGGGCTCTATCATATCTACATTTAAAACTGTGTATGGAGTCAGCCTCCACCACATCACTGCCTAGTGCATTCCATCCGTTAACTACTCTGACACTGAAAAAGTTCCTTCTAACGTATCTGTGGCTCATGTGGGTACTCAGTTTCCACCTGTGTTCCCTTGTTCGCGTCCCACCAGTGTTGAATAGTTTATCCTTGTTTACCCGGTCGATTCCCCAGACGATTTTGTAGGTTGTGATCATGTCTCCCCTTACTCATCTGTCTTCCAGTGTCGTAAGGTGCATTTCCCACAGCCATTCCTCGTAACTCATGCCTCTTAGTTCTGGGACTAGTCTAGTGGCATACCTTTGGACTTTTTCCAGCTTCGTCTTGTGCTTGACAAGGTACGGGCTCCATGCTGCGGCCGCATACTCCAGGATTGGTCTTACATATGTGGTGTACAAGATTCTGAATGATTCCTTACACAGGTTCCTGAACGCTGTTCTGATGTTAGCCAGCCTCGCATATGCCGCAGACGTTATTCTTTTTATGTGGGCTTCAGGAGACAGGTTTGGTGTGATATCAACTCCTAGATCTTTCTCTCTGTTTGTTTCATTAAGTACTTCATATCCTATTCTGCATCCTGTGTTTGGCCTCCTATTTCCACCACCTAGTTTCATTACTTTCCATTTATTCGGGTTGAACTTCAACAGCCATTTGTTGAACCATTCACTCAGTCTGTCTAGGTCATCTTGTAGCCTCCTACTATCGTCCTCAGTTTCAATCCTCCTCATAATTTTTGCATCATCGGCAAACATTGAGAGAAACGATTCTATACCCTTTGGGAGATCATTTACATATATCAGAAACAGTATAGGTCCAAGGACTAACCCCTGCGGTACTCCACTCGTAACGTCTCGCCAATCTGAGACCTCACCCCTCACACTGACTCCTTGTCTCCTGTTACTTAGGTACTCCTGTATCCAACGGAGTACCTTCCCTTTCACTCCAGCCTGCATCTCCAGTTTTTTCACTAGCCTCTTGTGTGGCACTGTATCAAAGGCTTTCTGACAATCTAAAAATATGCAGTCTGCCCACCCTTCTCTTTCTTGCCTTATTTTTGTTGCCTGGTCGTAGAATTCAAGTAACCCTGTGAGGCAGGACCTGCTATCCCTGAATCAATGTTGATGCTGTGTTACAAAGTTCTTTCGCTCCAGGTGCTCCACTAGCTTTCTTCGCACAATCTTCTCCATCATCTTGCATGGTATGCAGGTTAGGGACACTAGTCTGTAATTCAGTGCCTCCTGTCTATTCCCTTTCTTGTATATCGGGACTACGTTAGCTGCTTTCCAAATTTCTCGCAGTTCCCCTGTTGCCAGTGATTTGTTATACACCATGGAAAGCGGGAGGCACAGTTCTTCTGCTCCTTCCTTTAGTATCCAAGGGGAGATTCCATCTGGGCCTACAGCCTTTGTCACATCCAATTCTAGTAAACACTTCCTTACTTCCCCACTGGTAATCTCAAACTCTTCCAGTGGTTCCTGGTTAGCTATTCCTTCTCTTATCTCTGGGATTTCTCCTTGCTCTAAGGTGAAGACCTCTTGGAATTTCTTACTCAGTTCCTCACACACTTCCTTGTCGTTTGTAGTGAATCCTTCTGCCCCTATCCTTAATTTCATAACCTGTTCCTTTACTGTTGTTTTTCTCCTGATGTGGCTATGCAGCAATTTAGGCTGAGTCTTTGCCTTGCTTGCGATGTCATTTTCGTATTGTTTTTCTGCCTCTCTTCTCATCCTGACATATTCATTCCTGGCATTCTGGTATCTTTCTCTGTTCTCCAGTGTCCTGTTATTCCTATAGTTTCTCCATGCCCTTTTACTTTGCTGCTTAGCTAGCCTACATCTCTGATTAAACCATGGGTTTCTCATCTTCATTTCACTGTTTTCCTTTTGGACTGGGACAAACTTTTTTGCTGCGTCCTTGCATTTTTGCGTGATGTGTTCCATCATATCATGGGCCGTCTTTTCCCTGAGCTCTGTTTCCCATGCTATATCTGCTAGGCATTTTCTTATCTCCTCATGGTTTCCCTTTCGGTATGCTAACCTTTTGGTTTTGGTATCCCTCCTCGAGTTCAACAACCCTTCTTCAATCAGGTACTCAAACACCAATACACTGTGGTCGCTCATTACTACTGGGTCCTCAAAACTGATTTCTCTTATGTCAGAGTCGTTCAGGGTGAAAACCAGGTCGAGTCTTGTTACGGACCCGGATCCAGCATCCGAGCACGGAGCAGTGACGACCACGCCATCTGTGGGTCAGCTCCCGAAACCCCCTCCAAACGGACGACGACACCTGGTGAGGACGACGTGTACTGGCTACGAGGGCCAGTTTCCAGTCCCGTTCAGCGCTCAACACAGCCACTGCTGACCTCTGGTGAGGTGGTGCTCGGCCGACAACGCCATCTAGGGAGTGGATAGGTGGGCGTTTGGGTCTGAGCCTGTAAGTGAGGTGCTTTAGTGTGTCCCTGTTATTGATGACGTGTCTGCTTACAGAGTCGACCTGGGACTGCTGTAAGGGAAGTTGAGTCAGTCTACCCAAGGCAGCCGTCCCCATACCTTGTGCTTTGCTACAGCAGCTGTGAGTCGTCTCCCGGAGGAACACTGTGGTGTTACCCTGCCTGTGAAGCGGCAGTGAAGGATTGTCATTCCCGGGACCGACTGCTGGAGACGATTAACCACTGGGGTATTGTAGACAGGAGAGTGATCTGTGGTATCACACGAAGCTCCTGACTAGGGAGCTACCCTAGTATCGCTCGTGGAGTGGCCTGACCAGCGTTGCTGATCCGGAACCTGCCAGCTGTGTTGCTGGACTTGTGGTTGATGGCCTCCACAGCGGTGCCCCCAGTGGAACTGTTTTGGCTGGCCTGTGGCCGGGGTAAACTCAGCTTCTCAAAGGATTCGTTGTGAGGCCACGAAAGCACCGAGAGCTTGGATCCAGAGTCTCCAGGAGAAGACGTTTGTGTAAATAATTCCCCTGTACAGTGTTAATACCCCCTCCCCCCGTGTAATCTTTTTATATATTTATTGTTGATGGAAATAATTATAGTATTAAGTTCTTGACTTTATTTCCCTTCCCCTTTTAGTTTACTTGCGTCACGGATCACATCCCTTGAAAGCCACTACTGGCTTGGGGCCGGATACCCTTCCTCGAGCAACATCAGAGTAAGAACCCCGTTGCGACCCGAGAGGGCCGTAACAAGTCTCACTGGTTCGTCATTTCCTCTCATCCTTGTGGGTTCACTGACATGCTGGGTTAAGAAGTTTCTAGTCGCCACCTCCAGTAGTTTGGCTCTCCACGTATCCTCGCCTCCATGCGGTTCCCTGTTCTCCCAATCAATCCTGCCGTGATTAAAGTCCCCCATGATGAGCAGGTGGGATCTATTTCTACAGGCAGAAGAGGCTGCCCTCTCAATTATAGTGTTAACTGCCATGTTGTTGCTTTCGTACTCTTGACTGGGTCTTCTGTCATTTGGTGGAGGATTATATATTACTGGTACTACTATCCTTCGTCCTCCCATTGTCATGGTGCCTGCTATGTAGTCTCTGAAACCCTCACAGCCCAGGATAGCCATCTCCTTAAAATTCCATTCCTTTCTCATGAGTAGGGCCACTCCGCCTCCTCCCCTACCTTCCCTCTCTTTCCTTATTATTGTGTACTCCTGGGGAAACACGGCATTCGTTATGATTCCAGAGAGTTTTGTTTCAGTGAGTCCAATTACATCTGGGTTCACTTCTTGTGCTCTTTCCCTTAGTTCACTTGCCTTGCTTGTGATCCCATCTATGTTCGAGTACATTGCCCTGAAACTAACTCTCTTCTGCTTCTCCTCTGGGGGGGACCTGTGGTGTCTGGGGGTGAGCAGGAGCTGGGAGGATCTGGTATGGGGAGACTGGTGGAGGAGGAAGGGCTTGGGGGGTATGGGGGAGGGGGAGGGTAGGGGGGGGGGTGGGGGGGTGGGGGGATGGGGGGATGGGGGAGAAAGGAGGGTTTGGGGGGGCAATAAAGTGGGGAGGGCTTGGGGGGCGTGGGGGGAAAGGGAAGGCTGAGGTGGTTGAGGAAGAGGGGAGGGTTTTGGGGAGTGGTGGAGAGGGGAAGGCTTAGGTGGGGTGGGGGAGAGTGGGGAGCTTAGGGGGGTGGGGGAGAATGGAGGGCTTGTGGGTGGGAGGGACGGAAGGGCATGTGGAAGAAGGGAGGGCTTGGGGGATGGGGGAAAAGGGAGGTCCTGGGGGGATGGGGGAGTGGGAGGAGGGGGGTGAGTGGGAGGAGAGGGGTGGGTGGGGGGAGGGTGCCTTAGGTGGGTACTTAGTGGGGGGCTGACAGGGGTTGGGGCAGGTAGGGTATCTGTTGGGTGGAATGTGGGGGTGGTGCCGCACTCCCTCTGTGTGTGTTTACTAGTTGTGTTTTTACGGGGGTTGAGCTTTGCTCTTTCGGCCCGCCTCTCAAGTGTCAATCAACTGTTTACTAACTACTTTTTTTTTTTTTTTTTTTTTTTTTTTCCCACACCACACACACACACACCCCAGGAAGCAGCCCGTGACAGCTGACTAACTCCCAGGTACCTATTTACTGCTAGGTAACAGGGGCATTCAGGGTGAAAGAAACTTTCCCCGTTTGTTTCTGCCTCGTGCGGGAATCGAACCCGCGCCACAGAATTACGAATCCTGCGCACTATCCACCAGGCTACGAGGCCCGTAGCCTGGACCACAGCCCACAGCCTGTGTGTGTGTGTGTGTGTGTGTGTGTGATTGTGTGTTTGTTTGTGTGTGTGTGTGTGTGTGTGTGTGTGTGTGTGTGTGTGTATACTCACCAAATTGTACTCACCTAATTGTGCTTGCGGGGGTTGAGCTCTGGCTCTTTGGTCCCGCCTCTCAACCGTCAATCAACTGGTGTACAGATTCCTGAGCATACTGGGCTCTATCATATCTACATTTGAAACTGTGTATGGAGTCAGCCTCCACCACATCACTTCCTAGTGCATTCCATTTACTAACTACTCTGACACTGAAAAAGTTCTTTCTAACGTCTCTGTGGCTCATTTGGGTACTCAGCTTCCACCTGTGTCCCCTTGTTCGCGTCCCACCAGTGTTGAATAGTTTATCCTTGTTTACCCGGTCGATTCCCCTGAGGATTTTGTAGGTTGTGATCATGTCCTCCCTTACTCTTTTGTCTTCCAGTGTCGTAAGGTGCATTTCCCGCAGCCTTTCCTCATAACTCATGCCTCTTAGTTCCGGGACTAGTCAAGTAGCATATCTTTGGACTTTTTCCAGCTTCGTCTTGTGCTTGACAAGGTACGGGCTCCATGCTGGGGCCGCATACTCCAGGATTGGTCTTACATATGTGGTGTACAAGATTCTGAATGATTCCTTTCACAGGTTCCTGAACGCCGTTCTGATGTTAGCCAGCCTCGCATACACCGCAGACGTTATTCTATTTATGTGGGCTTCAGGAGACAGGTTTGGTGTGATATCAACTCCTAGATCTTTTTCTCTGTTTCATTAAGTACTTCATCTCCTATTCTGTATCCTGTGCCTGGCCTCCTGTTTCCACTGCCTAGTTTCATTACTTTGCATTTACTCGGGTTGAACTTCAACAGCCATTTGTTGGACCATTCACTCAGTCTATCCAGGTCATCTTGTAGCCTCCTACTATCATCCTCTGTTTCAATCCTCCTCATAATTTTTGCATCGTCGGCAAACATTGAGAGGAACGAATCTATACCCTCTAGGAGATCATTTCCATATACCAGAAACAGAATAGATCCAAGGACTGACCCCTGCAGGACACCACTTGTGACGTCTAGCCAATCTGAGACCTCACCCCTCAAACAGACTCGTTGTCTCCTGTTGCTTAGGTACTCCTCTATCCACCGGAGTACCTTCCCTTTCACTCCAGCCTGCATCTCTAACTTTCGCACTAGCCTCTTGTGTGGCACTGTATCAAAGGCTTTCTGACAATCCAAAAATATGCAGTCTGCCCACCCTTCTCTTTCTTGCCTTATTTTTGTTGCCTGGTCGTAGAATTCAAGTAACCCTGTGAGGCAGGACCTGCCATCCCTGAACCCATGTTGATGCTGTGTTACAAAGTTCCTTCGCTCCACATGCTACACTAGTTTTTTTTCGCACAATCTTCTCCATCAGCTTGCATGGTATGCAGGTTAGGGACACAGGCCTGTAGTTCAGTGCCTCCTGTCTATCCCCTTTCTTGTATATCGGGACTACGTTAGCTGCTTTCCAAATATCTGGCAGTTCCCCTGTTGCCAGTGATTTGTTATACACAATGGAGAGTGGTAGGCACAGTTCTCTTGCTCCTTCCTTTAGAACCCAAGGGGAGATTCCATCTGGGCCTATAGGCTTCGTCACGTCCAACTCTAGTAAACACTTCCTTACTTCCCCACTGGTAATCTCAAACTCTTCCAGTGGTTCCTGGTTAGCTATTCCCTCACTTACCTCTGAAATTTCTCCTTGCTCTAAGGTGAAGACCTCCTGGAATTTCTTATTCAATTCCTCACAAACTTCCTTTTCATTTGTAGTGAATCCTTCCGCCCCTATCCTTAATCTCATAACCTGTTCCTTTACTGTTGTTTTTCTCCTAATGTGGCTATGCAACAATTTAGGCTGAGTCTTTGCCTTGCTTGCGATGTCATTTTCGTATTGTCCTTCTGCCTCTCTTCTCATCCTGACATATTCATTCCTGGCATTCTGGTATCTTTCTCTCCTCTCCAGAGTCCTGTTATTCCTATAGTTTCTCCATGCCCTTTTACTTTGCTGCTTAGCTAGCCTACATCTCTGATTAAACCATGGGTTTCTCATTTTCATTTCTTTGTTTTCCTTTTGCACTGGGACAAACTTGTTTGCTGCGTCCTTGCACTTCTGCGTGATGTAATGCATCATATCTTGGGCCGTCTTTCCCCTGAGCTCTGTTTCCCATGCTATATCTGTTAGGAATTTTCTTATCCCCTCATAGTTTCCCTTTCGGTATGCTAACCTTTTGGTTTCGGTATCCCTCCTCGAGTTCAATAACCCTTCTTCAATCAAGTACTCAAACACCAGTACACTGTGGTCGCTCATTCCTACTGGGTCCTCAAAACCGATTTCTCTTATGTCGGAGTCGTTCAGAGTGAAGACTAGGTCGAGTCTCGCTGGTTCGTCATTGCCTCTCATCCTTGTGGGTTCTCCGACATGCTGGGTTAAAAAGTTGCTTGTCACCACCTCCAATAGTTTGGCACTCCACGTATCCTTGCCTCCATGCGGTTCCTTGTTCTCCCAGTCAATCTTTCCGTGATTTAAGTCCCCCATGATGAGCAGGTGGGATCTATTTCTACAGGCAGCAGAGGCTGCCCTCTCAATTATAGTGTTAACTGCCATGTTGTTGTTTTCATACTCTTGACTGGGTCTCCTGTCATTTGGTGGAGGGTTGTATATTACTGCTACAACTATTCTTGGTCCTCCCATTGTTATGGTGCCTGCTATGTAGTCTCTGAACTCCTCACAGCCCGGGATGGCCATCTCCTTAAAACTCCATTCCTTTCTCATGAGTAGGGCCACTCCGGCTCCTCCCCTACTTTCCCTCTCTTTCCTTATTACTGTGTACTCCTGGGGAAACACTGCATTCGTTATGATTCCAGAGAGTTTTGTTTCAGTGAGTCCGATTACATCTGGGTTCTCTTCTTGTGCTCTTTCCCTTAGTTCACTTGTCTTGCTTGTGATCCCATCTATGTTCGAGTACATCACCCTGAAACTGACTCTCTTCTGCTTCTTTTCTGGGGGGGACCTTTGGGATCTGGGGTGAGTGGGAGCTGGGGGGACCTGGCACGGGGAGTTTGGTGGAGGAGGGAGGGCTTGGGTGGTGGGGGAGAAGGGGAGGGTACAGGAGGTGGATAAGAGGGGGAGGGTACAGGGGGTGGGTAAGAGGGGGAGGGTACAGGGGGTGGGTAAGAAAGGGAGGGATGGGGAAACATGCGGGGAGGAGAGGCTGTGGGGGATAGGGGAGATGGGGGGGCTTGGGGGGAGAGAAAAGTGTGGAGGGCTTGGGGGGCGTGGGGGAAAAGGGAGGGCTGAGGTGGGTGAGGAAGAGGGGAGGGTTTAGGGGAGTAGGGGAGAGGGGAAGACTTAGGTGGGGTGGGGGAGAGTGGGGGGCTTACGGGGGAGGGGGGGAGGGAGGGCATGGGGGTGGGAGAGACGGGAAGGCATGTGGGAGAAGGGAGGGCATGGGGGATGGGGGAGAAGGGAGGTCCTGGGGAGAGGGGTGAAGGGGAGAAGGGTGGTGAGTGGGAGGAGGGGGGTGGGTGGGGGGAGGGTGCCCTATCTGGGTACTTAGTGGGGGGGCTGACAGGGGATGGGGCAGGTTGGGTGTCTGTTGGGTAGAATGTGGGGGGTGGTGACACACACACACAATGTGTGTGTGTGTGTGTGTGTGTGTGTGTGTACTCACCTATTTGTACTCGCCTATTTGTGCTTGTGGGGGGCTGAGCTCTGGCTCTTTGGTCCCGCCTCTCAACCGTCAATCAACTGGTGTACAGATTCCTGAGCCTACTGGGCTCTATCATATCTACATTTAAAACTGTGTTTGGAGTCAGCCTCTACCACATCACTGCCTAATGCATTCCATCTGTTAATAACTACTCTGACACTGAAAAAGTTCCTTCTAACGTCTCTGTGGCTCATGTGGGTACTCAGTTTCCACCTGTGTCCCCTTGTTCGCGTCCCACCAGTGTTGAATAGTTTATCCTTGTTTACCCGGTCGATTCCCCAGACGATTTTGTAGGTTGTGATCATGTCTCCTCTTACTCATCTGTCTTCCAGTGTCGTAAGGTGCATTTCCCGCAGCCTTTCCTCGCAACTCATGCCTCTTAGTTCTGGGACTAGTCTAGTGGCATACCTTTGGACTTTTTTCAGCTTCGTCTTGTGCTTGACAAGGTACGGGCTCCATGCTGGGGCCGCATACTCCAGGATTGGTCTCACATATGTGGTGTACAAGATTCTGAATGATTCCTTTCACAGGTTCCTGAACGCTGTTCTGGTGTTAGCCAGCCTCGCATATGCCTCAGACGTTATTCTTTTTATGTGGGCTTCAGGGGACAGGTTTGGTGTGATATCAACTCCTAGATCTTTCTCTCTGTTCGTTTCATTAAGTACTTCATCTCCTATTTTGTATCCTTGTGTCTGGCCTCCTCTTTCCACAAACTAGTTTCATTACTTTGCATTTACTCGGGTTGAACTTCAACAGCCATTTGTTGAACCATTCACTCAGTCTGTCTAGGTCATCTTGTAGCCTCCTACTATCGTCCTGAGTTCCAATCCTCCTCATAATTTTTGCATCATCGGCAAACATTGAGAGAAAGGATTCTATACCCTCTGGGAGATCATTTGCATATATCAGAAACAGTATAGGTCCAAGGACTGTCCCCTGCGGGGCTCCACTTGTAACGTCTCGCCAATCTGAGACATCACCCCTCACACTGACTCGTTGTCTCCTGTTGCTTAGGTACTCCTGTATCCAACGGAGTACCTTCCCTTTCACTCCAGCCTGCATCTCCAGCTTTTTCACTAGCCTCTTGTGTGGTACTGTATCAAAGGCTTTCTGACAATCCAAAAATATGCAGTCTGCCCACCCATCTCTTTCTTGCCTTGTTTTTGCTGCCTGGTCGTAGAATTCAAGTAACCCTGTGAGGCAGGACCTGCCATCCATGAATCCATGTTGATGCTGTGTTACAAAGTTCTTTCGCTTCAGGTGCTCCACTAGCTTTCTTCGCACAATCTTCTCCATCAGCTTGCATGGAATGCAGGTTAGGGAGACTGGCCTGTAATTCAGTGCCTCCTGTCTATCCCCTTTCTTGTATATCAGGACTACGTTAGCTGCTTTCCAAATTGCTGGCAGTTCCCCTGTTGACAGTGATTTGTTATACACAATGGAGAGTGCGAGGCACAGTTCTTCTGCTCCTTACTGTAGTATTCAAGGGGAGAATCCATCTGAGCCTATAGCCTTTGTCACATCCAACTCTAGTAAACACTTCCTTACTTCCCCGCTGGTAATCTCAAACTCTTCCTGTGGTTCCTGGTTAGCTATTCCCTCTCTTATCTCTGGGATTTCTCCTTGTTCTAAGGTGAAGACCTCTTGGATTTTCTTATTCAGTTCCTCACACACTTCCTTGTCGTTTGTAGTGAATCCTTCTGCCCCTATCCTTAATTTAATAACCTGTTCCTTTACTGTTGTTTTTCTCCTGATGTGGCTATGCAGCAATTTAGGCTGAGTCTTTGCCTTGCTTGCGATGTCATTTTCGTATTGTCTTTCTGCCTCTCTTCTCATCCTGACATATTCATTCCTGGCATTCTGGTATCTTTCTCTACTCTCCAGTGTCCTGTTATTCCTATAGTTTCTCCATGCCCTTTTACTTTGCTGCTTAGCTAGCCTACATCTCTGATTTAACCATGGGTTTCTCATCTTCATTTCACTGTTTTCCTTTTGGACTGGGACAAACTTGTTTGCTGCGTCCTTGCATGATGTATTCCATCATATCTTGGGCCGTCTTTTCCCTGAGCTCTGTTTCCCATGCTATATCTGCTAGGCATTTTCTTATCTCCTCATAGTTTCTCTTTCGGTATGCTAACCTTTTGGTTTCGGTATCCCTCCTCGAGTTCAATAACCCTTCTTCAATCAGGTACTCAAACACCAATACACTGTGGTTGCTCATTCCTACTGGGTCCTCAAAACTGATTTCTCTTATGTCAGAGTCGTTCAGGGTGAAAACCAGGTCGAGTCTCGCTGGTTCGTCATTTCCTCTCTTCCTTGTGGGTTCACTGACATGCTGGGTTAAGAAGTTTCTAGTTGCCACCTCCAGTAGTTTGGCTCTCCACGTATCCTCGCCTCCATGCGGTTCCTTGTTCTCCCAATCAATCCTGCCGTGATTAAAGTCCCCCATGATGAGCAGGTGGGATCTATTTCTACAGGCAGAAGAGGCTGCCCTCTCAATTATAGTGTTAACTGCCATGTTGTTGCTTTCGTACTCTTGACTGGGTCTTCTGTCATTTGGTGGAGGATTATATATTACTGCTACTACTATCCTTGGTCCTCCCATTGTCATGGTGCCTGCTATGTAGTCTCTGAAACCTTCACAGCCTGGGATAGCTATCTCTTTAAAATTCCATTCCTTTCTCATGAGTAGGGCCAATCCGCCTCCTCCCCTACCTTCCCTCTCTTTCCTTATTATTGTGTACTCCTGGGGAAACACAGCATTCGTTATGATTCCAGAGAGTTTTGTTTCAGTGAGTCCAATTACATCTGGGTTCACTTCTTGTACTCTTTCCCCTAGTTCACTTGCCTTGCTTGTGATCCCATCTATGTTCGAGTACATTGCCCTGAAACTAACTCTCTTCTGCTTTTCCTCTGGGGGGACCTGTGGGGTCTGGGGTGAGCGGGAGCTGGGAGGATCTGGTATGGGGAGACTGGTGGAGGAGGAAGGGCTTAGGTTGGGGGGTAGGGGGGAGGGGGAGGGTAGGGGGAGTGGGTGAGGGGGGGGAGGGGGAGGGTAGGGGGAGTGGGTGAGGGGGGGAGGGTTGGGGGGGTGGGTGAGAGGGGGAGGGTTGGGGGGGTGGGGGAGAAAGGGGGGTTTGGGAGGGCAATAAAGAGGGGAGGGCTTGGGGGGCGTGGGGGGAAAGGGAAGGCTGAGGTGGTTGAGGAAGAGGGGAGGGTTTTGGGGAGTGGTGGAGAGGGGAAGGCTTCGGTGGGGTGGGGAGCTTAGGGGGGTGGGGGAGAATGGAGGGCTTGTGGGTGGGAGGGACGGAAGGGCATGTGGGAGAAGGGAGGGCTTGGGGGATAGGGGAGAAGGGAGGTCCTGGGGGGAGGGGGGAGTGGGAGGAGGGGGGTGAGTGGGAGGAGAGGGGTGGGTGGGGGGAGGGTGCCTTAGGTGGGTACTTAGTGCGGGGCTGACAGGGGTTGGGGCAGGTAGGGTGTCTGTTGGGTGGAATGTGGGGGTGGTGCCACACTCCCTGTGTGTGTGTGTGTGTGTGTGTGTGTGTGATTGTGTGTGTGTGATTGTGTGTGTGTGTGTGTGTGTGTGTGTGTGTGTGTGTGTGTGTGTGTGTGTGTGTGTGTGTGTGTGTGTGTTTGTGTGTACTCACCTATTTGTACTCGCCTATTTGTGCTTGTGGGGGTTGAGCTCTGGCTCTTTTGTCCCGCCTCTCAACCGTCAATCAACTGGTGTACAGATTCCTGAGCCTACTGGGCTCTATCATATCTACATTTAAAACTGTGTTTGGAGTCAGCCTCCACCACATCACTGCCTAATGCATTCCATCTGTTATTAACTACTCTGCCACTGAAAAAGTTCCTTCTAACGTCTCTGTGGCTCATGTGGGTACTCAGTTTCCACCTGTGTTCCCTTGTTCGCGTCCCACCAGGGTTGAATAGTTTATCCTTGTTTACCCAGTCGATTCCCCAGACGATTTTGTAGGTTGTGATCATGTCTCCCCTTACTCTTCCAGTGTCGTAAGGTGCATTTCCCGCAGCCTTTCCTCGTAACTCATGCCTCTTAGTTCTGGGACTAGTCTAGTGGCATACCTTTGGACTTTTTTCAGCTTCGTCTTGTGCTTGACAAGGTAAGGGCTCCATGCTGGGGCCGCATACTCCAGGATTGGTCTCACATATGTGGTGTACAAGATTCTGAATGATTCCTTTCACAGGTTCCTAAACGCTGTTCTGATGTTAGCCAGCCTCGTATATGCCGCAGACGTTATTCTTTTTATGTGGGCTTCAGGAGACAGGTTTGTTGTGATATCAACTCCTAGATCTTTCTCTCTCTGTTCGTTTCATTAAGTACTTCATCTCCTATTCTGTATCCTGTGTCTGGCCTCCTATTTCCACTGCCTAGTTTCATTACTTTGCATTTACTCGGGTTGAACTTCAACAGCCATTTTTTGGACCATTCACTCAGTCTGTCTAGGTCATCTTGTAGCCTCCTACTATCGTCCTCAGTTCCATCCTCCTCATAATTTTTGCATCATCGGCAAACATTGAGAGAAATGATTCTATACCCTTTGGGAGATCATTTACATATATCAGAAACAGTATAGGTCCAAGGACTGACCCCTGCGGGACTCCACTCGTAACGTCTCGCCAATCTGAGACATCACCCCTCACACTGACTCGTTGTCTCCTGTTGCTTCGGTACTCCTGTATCCACCGTAGTACCTTCCCTTTCACTCCAGCCTGCATCTCCAGCTTTTTCACTAGCCTCTTGTGTGGCACTGTATCAAAGGCTTTCTGACAATCCAAAATTATGCAGTCTGCCCACCCATCTCTTTCTTGCCTTATTTTTGTTGCCTGGTCGTAGAGTTCAAGTAACCCTGTGAGGCAGGACCTGCCATCCCTAAATCCATGTTGATGCTGTGTTACAAAGTTCTTTCGCTCCAGGTGCTCCACTAGCTTTCTTCGCACAATCTTCTCCATCAGCTTGCATGGAATGCAGGTTAGGGCCACTGGCCTGTAATTCAGTGCCTCCTGTCTATCCCCTTTCTTGTATATCAGGACTACGTTAGCTGCTTTCCAAGTTGCTGGCAATTCCCCTGTTGACATTGATTTGTTATACACTATGGAGAGTGGGAGGCACAGTTCTTCTTCTCTTTACTTTAGTATCCAAGGGGAGATTCCATCTGGGCCTATAGCCTTTTTCACATCCAACTGTAGTAAACACTTCCTTACTTCCCCGCTGGTAATCTCAAACTCTTCCTGTGGTTCCTGGTTAGCTATTCCCTCTCTTATCTCTGGGATTTCTCCTTGCTCTAAGGTGAAGACCTCTTGGAATTTCTTATTCAGTTCCTCACACACTTCCTTGTCGTTTGAAGTGAATCCTTCTGCCCCTATCCTTAATTTCATAACCTGTTCCATTACTGTTGTTTTTCTCCTGATGTAGCTATGCAGCAATTTAGGCTGAGTCTTTGCCTTGCTTGCGATGTCATTTTCGTATTGTGTGTGTGTGTGTGTGTGTGTGTGTGTAATTACCTAAGTGTAGTTACAGGATGAGAGCTACGCTCGTGGTGTCCCGTCTTCCCAGCACTCTTTGTCATATAACGCTTTGAAACTACTGACGGTGTGTGTGTGTGTGTGTGTGTGTGTATGTATGTGTGTATGTGTACTCACCTAGTTGTACTCACCTAGTTGTACTCACCTAGTTGTGCTTGCGGGGGTTGAGCTCTGGCTCTTTGGTCCCGCCTCTCAACCGTCAATCAACAGGTGTACAGGTTCTTGAGCCTACTGGGCTCTATCATATCTACACTTGAAACTGTGTATGGAGTCAGACTCCACCACATCACTTCCAAATGCATTCCATTTGTCAACCACTCTGACACTAAAAAAGTTCTTTCTAATATCTCTGTGGCTCATTTGGGCACTCAGTTTCCACCTGTGTCCCCCTAGTGCGTGTGCCCCTTTTGTTAAATAGCCTGTCTTTATCAACCCCGTCGATTCGCTTGAGAATCTTGAATGTGGTGATCATGTCCCCCCTAACTCTTCTGTCTTCCAACAAAGTGAGGCTCAATTCCCGTAGTCGAAGTCTACAGTGCCCAACCACAGTGCTCAACTAGCCCACTTGGCTAGTACCTTCCAGAATCGAAGTCTACAGCGCCCAACCACAGTGCTCACCTAGCCTCACTGGCTAGCACCTCCAGGAGAGAAGTCTATAACACTCAACAGCAGCGCTCAACTAGCCCACTTAGCTAGCACCTTCAGGTCGACCCAAGTCTTCCACTGTCCCGACTTCACTGACTCCCATCCCTCGTCCGTGTTACTCGTCATCTTTCAGCCTGGCCGACTACAAGATGGGAAATTGATTAATGGGAGGGTCAACTGCTGTAGTTCGGCCACTGAATCGTAGATGGCGCCAAGGTCCGTGACAGAAGTGATGTGGTGGAGGCAGACTGCATGCACAGTTCCAAGTGTAGATATGATTGAGCGACTAGGCTAAGGAACCTGTTCACCAGTTGAAAGGCGGGGACCAAAGAGCCAGAGCTCAACCCCTGCAAGCACAACTAGGTAAGTACATACACAAGAAACACAGGTAGCGACAACAAACTTTTTAAGGCAGCATGTCAGGGAATCCACAAGCGTGAAAGGAATCGATGAACAAGCGAGACTCGAACTAGTCTTCACTCTGAACGACTCCGACATAAGAGAAATCGGTTTTGAGGCCCCAGTAGGAATGAGCAACCACAGTGTACTGAAGGTTGAGTATCTGGTTGAAGAAGGGTTAATGAACTCGAGGAGGGGAACTGAAACAAATTATTCATGGCTGTCATTCCGAAATGGAAACTGTGAGGAGATAAGAAAATTCCTAACAGATGTTACATGGGAAACAGTGCTCAGGGGAAACACGGCCCAAGACATGATGGAATACATCACGCAGAAGTGTAAGGAGACAGCAGACAAGTTTGTCCCGGTTCAAAAGGATAAGAATGAAATACAGATGAGAAACCCATGGTTTAATCAGAGATGTAGGCTAGCTAAGCAGCAAAGTAAAAGGGCGTGGAGAAACTACAAAAATAACCGGACACTGGAGAGCAGAGAAAGATACCAGAGAGCCAGGAATGAATATGTCAGGTTGAGAAGAGAGGCAGAAGGGCTATACGAAAATGACATCACAAGCAAGGCAAAGACTCAACCTAAATTACTGCACAGCCACATCTGGAGAAAAGAGCAGTAAAGGAACAGGTAATGAAAATGAGGATAGGGGCAGACAGGTTCACAACAAATGACAAGGAAGTGTGCAAGGAACTGAATAGGAAATTCAAAAAGGTCATCACATTAGAGCAAGGAGAAGTACCAGAGATAGGAGAGGAAATAGTTAACCAGGCACAACTAGAAGAGTGTGAGAGTACCAGTGGGGATGGAAGGAAGCTTTTGCTAGAGTTGGTTGTGACAAAGGCTATATGCTCAGAGGGAATCTCCCCTCTGATACTAAAGGAAGGAGCAGAAGTATGGTGCCTTCCACTCTCCCTAATGTATAACAAATCACTGGTAACAGGGGAATTGCCAAAAATTTGGAAGAAGGTTAATGTAGTCCCGATATACAGAGGGGAAAGACAAGAGGAACTGAATTACAGACCAATGTCTCTAACTTGCATACCATGCAAGCTGTTGGAGAAGCTTGTGCGTAAGAAGCTAGTGGATCATCTGAAGATAAAGAACTTTGTAACACAACATCAACATAGGTTCAGGGATGGCAAGTCCTGCCTCACAGGATTAATTGAATCCTACGACAAGGCAAAAAAAAAAAAAAATCAGGCAAGAAAGAGAGGGGTGGGCAGACTGCATATTTTTGGATGGCCAGAAAGCCTTTGACACAGTGCAACACAAGAGGCTTGTGCAAAAGCTGGAGATGTAGACACGAGTGAAAGGGAAGGTACTCCATTGGATAAGGGAGTACCTAAGCACCAGAAGACAGCGAGTCACTGTGAGGGGTGAGGTCTCAGATTGGAGAGGCGTCACCAGTGGAGTGCTGCAGGGGGTCAGTCTTGGACCTATACTGTTTTTGATATATGTAAATGATCTCCCAGAGGATACAGAATCATTTCTCTCAATGTTTGCTGACGATGCCAAAAATATGAGGATTAAAACAGAATAAAATAGTATGAGGCTACAAGATGACCTAGACAAACTGAATGAATGGTACAACAACTGGCTACTAAAGGCTACTACTAAAGGCTACTAATGGCTACTCCATCCAAGATTCCCGACGTTGTTGAAGCCTTTTCAGGGTCTTCTGATGATGATTTTGAGGTTGACGAACCTGAAAATGATGTGTTATATGAGGTTTCCACAAGTGATGATGATATTTCGAGTGAAAGTGAGGATGAGAGTGAAGAAGAAGCCCCAGCCCCGCCACACGGGAACCGCACGTGTCCGGTACCAAAGAGGGCTAGGCTGGGTGATGAGTGGAATCGTAGCAATACTCCTCCCATCGTTGATGACTTTACTGCAAACCCTGGCCTAACAATTCCACTACCTACTACTCCATTGCAGTTTTTACAACTATTTTTCACTAGAGCAGTGGTTGAATACTTAGCGTATGAAACCAATTTGCATGCCACACACATCATACATCTCATGGCTGACTCAGCAAGAAAATCGTGGAAACCAGTGTCTGTGAAAGAAATGGCCTGATATTTGGCCCTGTGCATACTGATGGGCATAGTGAAGATGCCTACAATGAGGATGTACTGGCAGACGAATCAGATGTGGCATTGTCGATTCTTCAACTTGTTTATGTCGTCTGCTCGGTTCCAACACATATCTAAGTTCTTCCACATGTACAACAAAAAAGGCGTTCCAGTGAATAATAGTGACCGATTGATAAAAGTTAGACCACTAATGGACTATTTTTCAGAAAAATTTGCATCTGTATATATCCCCAAAAAAGAATTGAGTCTCGATGAGGGTACAATGGCATGGCGCGGCCGCCTCTCTTTCAAGGTCTACAATCCCAACAAGCCTGATAAATATGGTGTAAAATTTTATATGTTGGCCGAAGGGACATCAGGCTACATATATAAATTTGATGTGTATTGTGGAATTGGAAAACGACAGTGGAAACCGTGATGGGTTTGATGGCACCCCTAGTCAACAAGGGTTATCATTTGTATATGGATAACTACTATAACTCGGTAAGCGTAACAGAACAATTACGTGAAGTGGGTGTTTACACATGTGGCACACTTAGACTCCAACGTGGCGCCCCCAAGGATCTGCAACAAGTGGTAAAGGGTAAAATGGCAACCGACACGACCCTATACATGAGTAAGGATAACACCTTTGTTATAGTTTGGAAGGACAAGCGCCCCGTCTCTGTCATCACCAATATCCACAATGCCGACACTACTCAAGCACAGCGCAGGAAACGCGTTCGTAAACGTGACGGGAGAACTGGACTAGAACTTGTGAAAATGAACAAACCAAAGGCCATAGTGGATTACAATAAGTTCATGAAAGGTGTTGATCATTTTGATCAAATGGTCAAATATTATGAGTTTGCAAGAAAAACATACAAATGGACCAAGAAGATCACTTTCTATTTTCTGCAAATGGCCATGCACAATGCATACGCATTGTATAACCACTACTCAACAGACACAAAAAAACTAACACTATTTGAGTATCACGCAGTAGGAATAAAAGCCTTATTGGCGTGGAACAGCGAGGACTGGCCAACAACAACAAGCATACCACATGTTCCCGACATAGATGCCAGCGCAGCTCCTCCTGCTGACGCGGCAGTTTCAACACCCGGGCCATCTGGTGCGAGGCGTCCTCTGTTCACCTCAACACTTCAAGCCCACTCATCAACCACAAATTCTGAAATGGACATTGAGGACATAGAACCACTTGATGTTTCTGATTTCATAGAAGATTCTACTACAAGTTTGGTGGTTCCTGTAGAAGACAATATTCCTCCAGTGCATCCAAGAAATAGAAGAATTATAGATTCAGAACAACGTCTGAACTACAAGTTGACGCATGAAATCGTGAACTTGGCTAAAAAAAAGAAGATGCCGTATTTGTTTCAAGTCTGGCATAAGGAGGGACGTGCGACTTGGATGCAAAACTTGTGATGTGGCACTGTGCGCTGCGCCTTGCTACACAAGGTACCACCGAAGAAAGATATTTTGGGTGGAGAAAAAATAACCACCGCCAACAGCTTCACTCCACCTAAGAAACATCAGATGAGCAACTTCAGGATCAGAAGCCTGAAGATGGTGGAGTGAAGAAAAAATGCTCAACTGTTGATCTTCAATTAACATAGACACGGTAAGTACACCTATTTGGAATTTTTTATCATCTATAAGAAGTTATATTATATACGTTTTGTAGAGAATTTATTTGCGAATTTTTTGGTACCAGAATGAATATTATATCACATAAACCTCTATGAGTAAAAAAAAAAAAACACAAAGTATGTTTGGGGGTGTGGCTCTGGGTGTGGCGGTCGTGTGACAGTGGGTTCCCTTTAGCCGTTGATATATCCAACACGTGGGAAATATTTGTATGTGTTATGTATATGTCTGTGTAGGAAATTTTACTGCGATCACTGTGATACAAATTATAAAATGTTTCAACAAGTATAAACATGAGAAACATCAAACGAACGAAAACAATGCGTTTGTTTCTGCCGCGAACGCATACTGAGCGACGTGGTTCTATATTTGGCGCTTCTCTTACACATGCTTTGTACAATTGTTATACATTTCATCTTATAGAAAATTGTATTGCGAACACATTGGTATAAAAAAGAAATACGTATATAGAAAAGTAGGGTCAGGAAACGTATAAATGTATAAACTTTCCAAGCATGATTTCCCCCCTGTGTTTTCGCCAGTGCGCTCGCGGCTAACTACTCTCCACTTCCCACACTCTTGCGGGTGGGCAATTACCTTTATTATACATTCATATGCATATGTCCGTGTAGAGAATGTTATTGCGATTCCAATAATACCACAATTAGCAATGTAGGACAACTGTAGGCTTCGCAACCATTAAGAGAGTGGAAACATTTTGTTGCTGTTTGGCGCTCTCGGCGAGTGATCTCAATAGTTTTTTATTTGGTGTTGATAGTCCTTATGCTTGGGCGGCTCTTTATAGGTATGCTCTTATAGACAATTTCATTGCGAACACAGTGATACCAAATTTAAATACGTGCGCTTTCAATTATTGTCAGGACAGTCAAAAGAGTGTACACTTTTTTGGTCTTACCGCGTAGGCGCGCGAAGCACTGAAAGCATCTAGGGTATTATTTTTTTTTGAGCGCCGAGAGCGCGAAAGTGTTAAACCAGAGTAAATGTAAGAAAATAAAACTAGGCGGTGGAAACAGGAGCCCTGACAGAGGATACAGAATGGGAGATGAAGCACTTCATGAAACGGACAGAGAGAAAGATTTAGGAGTTGATATCACAACAAACCTGTCTCCTGAAGCCCACATAGAAATAATTACATCTGTGGCATACGCGAGGCTGGCTAGCATCAAAACCACTCATCAGGACCTAGATTCAGGAAGCTCTGTGTATTTCTTCGTAAGTGGGTTTGCTACGAAGGTTCCTAAGTGCGCCCTAAGAAGATGCTTAGGTGCGATTCAATAAGGTATACTTAGGAAGAAAATTGTTGGTTCACCTGCGTGCCGATAGAGGTCACTACTGCGTTTCGTTTGGCCAATCAGAGAGCAGCAACATTCTTCATATTGAAGATTTAGCGCTGGCTTATCGGAGCTCAACTGCCTCCTATTTACGTCGAATTTTCTTATAAAATTAGTATATTTCGAAGTAAAACAATGTTTTTTCAACTTCTACAGCCAGCACCGACATTGTAGTAAACAAATATGTTACATTTGTTGTTTACCTACGTAATTCTAAGAGATACTGTGTAGCTGTCCTTGTTGCTCGGAAGATGCGCTGACAATTATTGTATATATTTACTGAATTTACCCAAGGGCCACTAACTATCTAGTGACCTCGAAGAGGACAGAAAGCCGGCGGCTTGTTAAAGGGCTCGCCAATTGTCTTAATGATGTTTTTTAGCTGGAATTTGGCATTTACGGCTTAAGGGGGTAGGCGGTTCCATGGGTTTATAGCCCTCTTGGTGGAAAAAAAAAACATGTTTTCAGTCCTACTTCAGAGAACATACTCTCCAACACTATATCTGTGATTGTCCTGTTATCAGTGACTTCATACCAAATGGTATGAGGTATTTTGAGCTCTGTAATTACTTCATACACTCAGGAATATTGGAAGATATTCTTGTGCTGCACCCAGATTTTGCCAGTGGAGGCTAATAGATCAGCATTAAGTATTTTGTTCTCTCCTAATTCCATGTATGACTGGCCATCATGTGAGGTGAGGATGTTGGGTGAGCTTGTAGCTGGTTTTTGATCTACACTGTGTGGTCCTTTATACAGAATAGGGAAGCAGCACATTGCTGTGTATACCTAAACATGTTTAAAAATACATTGTTTGAGAGGAGTTTTGTAGAAACTGGTAAGAGTAATTATAATATAATGTTTCCATGATTCAGTGCTTACCTCTTGTGAAAATTGCTTAGAGTTGTTTAGTCAGAGTTTATTTGTTTTTTGTATTGAGGCTGGTATTTTCTAAATTGATTCCATGTACAGTATGTCTAACCATCCTGTGAGATGGGAGTATTTGATAAACTTATAGCTAGTTTTTTATCTACACTGTGTAATATTCCATATAGAATAGGGTAGCAGCACATTGCTGTGTATACCTAATCTTCTTAATAAAAAAAATCAGTAATAAAGATTTTAAATTATAGTTTGTATTATTACAAATACAGTACTGTATTATCCTTATTAAATCATGTTGACCATGGATCATTAAGATCTCATGTTGATATGTATTAGTCATATTTCTTTTGAACTGCTAATCCATGCTAATCATTCATTAAATTGTGCATTATGTCTCAATTTTTCACTTCCTTGGATATACTGTACAGTACAAAAAGATAGGATAAAAATAAACCAGTAATATTTCTTTCATTATATTTTTCATTTAAATAACTGCATCAATATTTTTTCAGCTGACAGGATTTGTTTTCCCATACAGGTGCATTATTTGTTAAAAAAAAATTGGTTTATTGTTACACACAATGGTGCTACATAGCCTTCCCAGCTTGGTGCCTTCTTTTAATACTTACTGATAAAAAAATAAATAATAAATACATTTTATTCAGGAAAAGTACATACAGTTGATTTACAAACATAATGTTGGATTTATAGGCAGAGCTAGTACATACAATACCTAAAGCCACTAATACTCATAGCATTTCGGGCAAGGTGTGGGGGGAAAAAAACACTGACTAAAACTTAATAGTAATCGGGATTAAGTATAAATTGTGTTGAAAGAAGGAATAAAAAATACAAAAAGGGGGTTAACATAGCATAAATCAGCAATTGCACATGTTGGTGAACAGCGTTGTTTAAAAAATAGCAAGACATGGGTTGACATTTAGGAGGTAAGTTAGGTTACATGGAGTTAATTAGGCAGTACTTGGTTTAACTCTTAAACTGGTTGAGAGAGGTACAGCCTTTGACATGATTCGGGAGGTCATTCCACATTCTGGGTCCCTTGATTTGTAGAGCACTTCTAGTTTGGTTACACACAGCCAAATTGAGTAACAGGAAGAGGTCTTGGACACAAATTTGTTCCATGCTAAATGTAGAGGAATCAGCTGAGTATTCCTCAAATAAAATAATTTGCCTCAGCTTATAAGGTAAATAAAATAAGCATTTCTCAAATAAGTAGCTGCCTCACCTCACTGCTACATAGCCTTCCCGGCATGGTGCCTTCTTTTGATAATTACTTGTTCCACACCCAAATTGTTTAACAGGAAGAGGTCTTGGACCCCTACTTCCCTCTCTCTTTTTTAATAATCTATATAGTCATAATTATAGCTTTAAGTATTCAATGAATAAAGTTTTTGACATTTTTACCCTTTTCCTTACCTAACATCATTTGTGCAGCATATTTTTATTTTATGTCTCACCCAGATTTAATTTCAAAATAAAACCAAATTAAATAAATTAGAAATGGGTATGTATAGCTAAGGTACACCCTTACTACTAGGTGAACAGGGGCATTTGGTGATAGTAAATGATCCCATCAGGCAGGGCTCATCACCTTCTCTCATATTTCATGTTCACCAGTGTTTATTTACTTAATAACTACGGGTATAATATCTTGCTATTATAAAACTAATTCTACTATCATCAAACACATATTTACTTCAAGTTTCAAGCAGAGAATGCATATATAACTAACACGAAGGATTCCTCTTCACTAGATTAACCAGCTATAATATTTTGGTAATGTTCCAATATCATAAATCGATCCCAGTGTTTTGTAGTAGAGAAAAAAATGACTTATATCCAGTTTATGTAAAGCTACGAGTGGTCGAAACCACACTTAAATCCCGGAATGAACTTACGAAGGTTTTTCCACTTAGGGTAGTTAATTGAATACGGACGTAGCCGCCACGAAGGCGGTAAGACGGAAAACGCTCCTAGCTAAGAGGAAAAACCTTCGTAAGTACCTTCCTGAATCCGGACACAGGAACCTGAGTAAGGAATCATTCAGAACATTGTATACCACATATGTAAGACCAATCCTGAAGTATGAGGCCCCAGCATATAGCCCGTACCTTGTCAAGCACAAGACTAAGCTGGAAAAAGTTCAGAGGTATGCCACTAGGCTAGTCCCTGAACTAAGAGGCATGAGTTGTAAGGAAAGGCTGCGTGAAATGCAAATCTCACGACACTAGAAGACAGAAGAGTAAGGGGAGACATGATCACAACCTACAAAATTCTCAGAGGAATTGACAAGGTAGAAAAGGATAAATTGTTTAACACGGGAGGTACACGAACAAGGGGACACAGGTGGAGACTGAGTACCCAAATGAGCCACAGGGACATTAGAAAGAACTTTTTCAGTCAAAAACGAAAGCCAAAACGAAAGGAAATGCCTGTGTTTGACACTGCTATGCAAGTTGGTGATTGCGAGGTAAGAAAAAGTGCTGCAATGCTTTAAGTGCGGTGGAAAGACAGACGTGAAGTGAACATGTTCACCACCATTCACCCTGGAACACTGGTGGACAGTGCAAGGTGAACAGAACAACAAAGCAAATAATATATAAGCCAGATTGTGTGATGGACTACAACATCAACATGCGTTTAGTTGATAAATGTGACATGATGGTGGGTGCTGTAGAGTGTGTACGGAAAACAGTGAAGTGGACAAAGAAAATGATTTTTCTCCTTATTGACGTAACAATGTTGAACAGTTACAACATGTTTCTTGTGAAGACAGGTAGAAAACCATATTTCCGTTCGTTTAGTTTTCAAGTTGTGAAACAGTTACTAGGTAAATTTGGCAAGGACACACCTGGCATACAAAGACACATTCGAGACCCAATATTGAACCATGCTCCTGCACCCAGGCTTGCTTACAGGGAGGCCTTTCTGATACACCAAATCAAGAAATTACCACCAACTGGAGCTCGTGCAGCAGGCCAGCGTCGGTGTGTTGTGTGTTCCAGTACCAAATTGAGGCCACAGAAACGTAAATTGGTGTTGACATGGTGCGAAGCGTGTGCCGTCCCTCTGTGCCATATCGACTGTTTCGCACAGTATCACAGTCTCCAGGACTACTAAATGTGTAATTCTTTGGTAAATAAATGTACATATCAAGTTAATTTTTGTGTTTATATTGAAAAAACAAATACATTGAATATTTCCTGTAAATTATACCATTTTGGTGGGCATACTTGTGACACTAATATGTGAGCGCCTAGTGAGTTTATACCATTTTTATTATAATACAACGTCTATTGCTAATAATTGGAACAATACTAGCGAAAAAAAATTGTGTAAAATGACCCAAAAATACTGTAAATAATTCCGCGAAAATAAATTCACGGCAACTGGGGCCGCGTGAGCGGCCATGAGTGACGGCTGGCTGACGCAGTACCCTTGAGCGCTCACGTTCTGTGACGTCATCGGCCAACTTCTCGGCTCAATTGTGTCATTGGTATGTATAATAGAATTTTTTTTATTATTTTTCCCGTGCTCAGGGGACTCAAATTAACATGTTTAGAAAACGAAAAAAAAAATTTGAATTATTTTTTTTCTTGCTCACAGGGATGTAAATGTCCCCAGGGCCCCTGAGCAGTGTAAGGGTTAAAGGAGCCTTTTTTCGGGCGATCAAGGAGTGTCCATTGATCGTCCCCCCGCCCCCCCGACTGCGGTCGGGTCTTCGGTTGCCCATCTGCGACTATACGGATGATACCGTCCTGTCCGGGGCTTTGGAGGGGTTGGTTGGGGCTGTCCAGGTCGTGGTTGAGAGGTTTGAGTTGGCCACTGGGGTCCGGGTTAACTTTGAGAAGTCCGGTCTTCTGGGTCTTGGTGGGTGGTCCTCTCGCCGTGTGTGGGTGGGGTCATGGTTTCCAGTTCTTGCTTCTATGTGGGTTTTGGGGCTTACCAAAACCGGCTTAGGGAGCTGGTCGGCCGAGCGGACCGCACGCTGGACTTGTGATCCTGTGGTCCTGGGTTCGATCCCAAGCGCCGGCGAGAAACATTGGGCAGAGTTTCTTTCACCCTATGCTCCTGTTACCTAGCAGTAAAATAGATACCTGGGTGTTAGTCAGCTGTCACAGGCTGCTTCCTGGGGGTGAAGGCCTGGTCGAGGATCGGGCCGCGGGGACACTAAAAAGCCCCGAAATCATCTCAAGATAACCTCAAGATATACCTGGTTCGCTTCCTATTAGCTGTCTGGTTCGTGGCTCGGTGCTTCCCCCTGGATCGCATGCTGGCTTTCGGGTTGGAACGCCAGGTTTATCATTATGTGTGGTGCGGTCGTTACCACCCGGTTCGTCGGTCGACATTGGTGTTGGCTGTGCGGGAGGGTGGGGTGGGCATTCCTTATGTGTTTACCAGGGCTCGGGCGCTGTTCTGGGTCTCGTTGTGTCAGGGGTTCGAGTTGGGTGGGGGGCTCAATGCTTTAGGTATTTATTATTGCTCTGTTCAGATTAGCTTTTTGGTGAATTTTGGTGTTTGTCAGGAGGCGGCCTTCTGCACCCCTTCTGTTTACTCTTGGGCAGTGGCCATTTTCCGGGAGGTCTGCCGTTGTCCGGGTTTCATGTCCTTGTCGTTTAAGGTGGTGTATAGGGTTTTATTTTATCGTGTTCCACCGCGGGTGGAGGGTTTGTTCCCATGTTGGGATTAGGGGGTGGTGTGGGTGGCGTTGGGGGCTCGGTTTTTGGCACCGCAACAGCGGGAATTGTTGTTTCGGTTCTTGCATTTGTCGTTGGCGACGAATGCGCGGTTGTGCATGCTGGGTTTGCGTGCCTCTGACGCGTGTGTGCACTGTGGCCTCCCTGAGAGTCAGTTGCATGTCTTTTCTTTTTGTGAGCGGTTGAGGGGCTTGCTTGATTGGTTTCGGGACGTGTTGGTTGGGGTTTGTGGGCCGGGGTGTCGGGGTGGCCTTTTGAGGTTTTTGTTTTTGTCCTTTCTGCGGCGGTTGTGCCAGGTGCGCAATACGTTATGTCTTCTCGTTGCTGACTATGTGTATTGTGTGTGGTTGGGTTGGAGGGAGGGTTATGGGGTTGTTAGGCTTTCAGAATTTTTGAGAGGCCGTTTGTGTTTCACGTGGTGGTGGGTGCAGCGCTCGTTTCCGAGCGAGTTTTGTGGTTGGTTCATGGGTGGGTGTTTGCGTGGGGTTGTTTTTGGGTGAGTGGTCGTGGGTCGGGCTTTTGGTTGTGGGGCTTTTTCGTTTTTGTCTTCGGTCCCCGGCCCTCCGGTTGGCCTCCTTGGAGGGGGTTGGGCTGGGTGTGTGAGTGGTTGCTCCTGTGGTTGTGTGTTCGGTTTGTTGTGTGGACGTGTGTGGGGGTGTTGTTATGCTTCTTTGCTGGCTCCTGCGTGGGCCGTTGTTTGTGCCCTGTGTTGGTTGGTGCAGCTGTTTTATTGCTAAATTGATGTTCTTCCTAGTGTGAGTGTTTTTGTGGTGCGTGTGTCTCGGTGTTTTGCTGTTCGCCCCTGGTTCTTTCTTGGGGTTGTCAAGTTGTTGTACCTGGGCCTTGGCCGTAATTTGTTTTATGTTACTTATATGTTTTGTGTGCAGTGTGACTCTGCTTTGTGTTATTTATGTGATTGTGTGCGTCTTGTGTGAGTGCGTGTGTGTTGGTTTATTATGTGAACGTTATTTTGTGTCTTTCTATGTACATGTGTTTGTTGTGTGTCCATTTTTTTTGTTTAACTTTGTATTCAGCCTCATGTACCAGGAGTTTCTAGGTTCTCGTGATGTTTTGTTTTCTTCTGTACCTGTGATTATTATTATGTTCTTATTATTATGTTCTTGTTATTATGTTCTTGTCTTGTGTCTTGTGCTATACTTTGTATATTTCTTTTATAAAAATAGAAAAATAAAAACTACCAGCAGAATACTCCTCAGTGCTCAAATTGCTAGACCTGCTCCCACACTATCCTGTGTGCTAGTAGATTTACGCAGCCACTACTCAGTATTTTCAGCACCATTTAATTTATGTACTTTAACGTAAGGTTAACTTGCCTGATTGATTGTTTTTTGTTTTGATTCTTGATTGATGGCTTATTTTTATTAATTTTGTCAGTTTGTTAAGATGATTTTTTTCATAATTAAAGAATTAAAATTTTTCCAGTTTCCTGTATTTTATCCTACATTTACCACACCATGAAGAAGTCACCATAGCAGTTTTATGTTAATTTGTTTTTACTTTTTTTTTTGTTTATGTGTTCGTGGCATTCCATTTGCCCAAAGCCACTGCACTTAGTCATTTTACCGTAACATATATTTGGGGACCTGTCCTAGGAGCCTCACTCGGGTATGCGCCTAGACGCTTCATATAAAGTTGTGTAAGTGTACTTGGCTTTATTATAAGTTTGCCTTTGTCTTTTCAGAACTACTATTTTGAGTGATTTTGATGGTGCTTAATACTGTTTACATTCCAGATGTAGCATTATATGACTGTTGGATGACATTGGATTACGTGGTGTCTTATGGCACGAGTCATACTCGTAATTGGCTGTTTAATAATCTTTGCTATATCCTGTGATTTCCACCATATTCTTCTCCCTAAAGGAGAACTTCTCATTACGGCAGATCACCCACTTTGGTACCCCTGGTACTTTGGTCTGTCTCCGGGCTAATACGCCCACGTCTTTACAACCAGAACATAGGAGGACACAGGGGGCCATAGTTCCTCTAGCATTACAGACTACGTTGTACGGTTAGGACCCATACAGCAGTTCTCGTCATAAATTAATACTTTCCGCACCCCTACGCGTTGGTCAAAGATATGGTATTTACACAGGTAGGGAGTTAGCATTTTTTTCCAGAGCACAATGAGTGATAACTCTGTAAGTACTATTTAGTTTTAGTAGGAAGCCACTTACCTTTGTTCTCGTCAATTAGAGACCAGGTAAGAAATCCCTAAATTTTTTGGACTACATTCGAGACAATTATGTTTCACAATTCCAGTAGGATCCCTCTTGCCCCTGTCCTCATCATATAGAGTACCGGGTACAAGATTCCCTACGTATTCGTTTCACTTTCGATCTAAATAATCAATTCAATTACTAAAGTTAACTGTTGTAAACTTGACTCTAAAGTTTAAACAGGATAGTTTACAGTTGCCATGTCATCCTGTCAGTCTGACATCTCATATTTTGGTACATCAACTGAGGTATTTTCTTTGCACATTATTTTCTATCATTCTATTCACCATGTTTCGTCTAACAGCGTTCAGGCAGAATCCAAACGATGAAGTGGGGCACACTAATTCGTGCCACCAAGGCGGAGATGCTAACTCTTGTAAATGAGTACCACATTACTGCCCCCCATGGAGCCACTAAAACTTATCTCCATAACCTTATACTTGACCACTTATTAGATAATGATAATATTACATCCGAATCTCATGAAGAGCGCCTTAGCAGCCATGAAATTGAAGATAGAGCTTTCCACTCTAGAACGCGAACGTCAGAAGAAAACTCTCAAGATACAGAAGGAACAACTTGCTCTACAAAAAAAAAACAAGCTGAACTGCAACGTGAACGTGAGAAGGAACAACTAGAGTTCCAACGTGAACGTGAGAGGGAACAGCTTGAACTCCAACGTGAGCGTGAACAGGAAGCCCTTAAAGTAAGAGAAAGAGAACGTGAACTCCAACGTGAACATGCTGAAAAACAAGCCGCCATTGCTCTACAAAACCGTAGAAAAGAGCTTGACTTGGAAACTACACACCACACTCAGCGCAAGGAAGCGGAAGCTAACCTCCAGGTACGTTTCAATCTTTCTTATGCAATTAAGTTGATGCCATCTTTTGTCGAGACAGAAAATTATATATTATTTACTTCATTTGAGGCTCTAGCTAACCAACTCAGCTGGCCTCAGGATCAGTGGTCTGTACTTCTCAGGTGCCATTTGACATGTAGGGGATGCCGTGACTCTCAGTACTATGGCGTCTGAAACCGACTACAAGGTATTGAAACAGGCAGTGGTAGATGCCTACCTCCTATTTATCGAGAACTACAGACGTAAGTTTAGGAATTACCTTAAAGCGAGTGCTACTACTTACCTAGAGTTTGCAAATAACAAAAAGAGATATTTCATGAAGTGGCTGGAAGGAGCACAAGTCTCCACCTTTACAGATCTCATCAACCTGATCCTGATGGAAGAATTCCTTAGGCGTGTACCTAATTCCATACGTCCTACCTAGCAGACAAGGAAGAAACCGACCCTACTAGATGTGCACAGTTGGCTGACTCCTACAGTCTCATTCACAGAGTACCATCCGACACACCTTCTAGTAAGACGTCTTGGTTTACTCCAGCCAAAGTGAGTACCAGTAATGAAAACTCCGCGTTGTATTGTCATTATTGCAGAACCTTTAGACATACAATAGAAGAGTGTACCAGCCCTCACTGTAAAGTCAGCAGTAAGACATAGCCCAAATCACCTCCTCCTAAAATTCATAAAAGTCCTAAGCCTGTGATGAATATTTTTGTTTCAACCACTGATCTTTCTCTCTTCAACAGACACCTTGTTGTGAATCTGTGTTTCATTCTAACATTCATCATGATAAATATGTATGTCCATTATTTCTTTTCCCCGTTAAGTAAATATAACATGATATCCAGTTGTGTTCCAGTATAATTATGTTTGATGTAATTGTAGCATGCTGTAGTGTGCCTGTATTGAATATTTTGTTAGGCTATTTGCATGTTTATTCCTGTGGGGGGAGTCGGTGGCGTCTCATTGGGGGGATGACCATATTTGGGATGTTCCAGTGTGCGGGCCGTGTATCAAGCTAGCGTCAATGTTTCACCTTTGGAATTATTCCTGTTTATTGATTGTACTTAATTTCTTTTTACACCTTAGTAGTGTTATATACACATAAGTTTACTTATAATTATGTTCTAAATTTGTTAGCTTTGTTCTTAATCTGTTAGCTTAATTTCTCTTTGTTAGCTGAGTATCATGAGGTTTCATGTGGGTTTTAGTTTGGTCTTTTTTGGTAGACACAATGCCGCGAATGCTGGAGGAACGCTAGTCCCGTTGGTAGAGCTGGCAGGCGGGGACATGTGTTGAGCTAAGTCTGTGGTATTTGTTTATTGTTTAGTAACATAGCTAATTTCCTGGTTAGACCGTTATGTGCAAACCCATCTATTCATTTATGTTGTAAAGAAATGACCGGTGCTTATATAAGGATATTGTAATATTAATTACTAGTGTATTAATATTTCTGGCTACCTGCATTTTCCATTTATGTTATTTGTGTGTTCTTTGTTACCCTTACTTTAAGTATATTGCTTTGTTACGTAAGCAGTTTGTTTTTACCCCTAGACACTTATTGAGGCAAGGCCGTATTATTACATATGTTTAACAACAGCAACAGAGGAACCATACCCAGAGGTCTAGGGTCGTAACACACCTGTACTCCGGAACTCTCTGCCAGCGGTGGAGATTCGGAGGGAAGGTTGAAAGTGAATATATTGAGGAACACAGTTGCTTTACAATATATTCTTCTGAAGTCAATTGAACCCAACGTCACCTACACCCGAGAGACTGTCCTCATTACGGATCGCACTGCAGCTGCCCCTTATCCACTTGCCAGAGTCTGCCTGGATTGTCCGTTAATATAAGGTGAAGTCCAAATCGCCATCCGGGAAAAGCCTTTTCCCATGTCAGTTCAACTCCTCCTGGGCAACGACTTGGCAGAAGACCAATAACCTACAAATCTAATCATCAAAGAAAAACCCCAGGTATGTGACTCATCAATGGAAAATCCTATCTCGCAGTTTGTTAAAGAAGAGATACAAGCAACAGATAATTCTGATGACGTCTCCCATCCTGTCCTAGTGACGACACGTGCACAATCCGTACTCCCACAACCAGCTGCTCTATCTGCTTCAGCTGTACCTCAAGATTCACGGAGCCTCCCACCGAGTCTCACCATGCTGGAGTTCCGTAAGTTGCAGAGAGAGGATTTCTCGCTAACATCTTTATTCTTACAGGCTGAGACACAGCCTAACTCTATCCCTGGGTTCTTTGTGGTGAATAAAGTGCTCTACCGCTATTATATACCCGGCAAAGTGAAGGAGGACAACAATCGGGCTAATGTCAAACAACTAGTAGTTCCCACCAGCCTACGGTCAGATATCTTGCATCTGGTCCATAGATCTCTCTCACACTGCAGTTTCTACAAGACCTACAAGACCCTGAAACAAGATTACTACTGGCCAGGAATGATTCGTGATATGAAAAGCTTAGTGAAAAATTGCAAAAAGTCTCAGATGACAGGTAAGCCGAACGCTCCTCTATTCAAGGCACCACTAATGCAGGTATCAGAGTCTTCTGAGCCGTTCAGCCTTTCCATCAACAACCATGACGAGCTTCTGTCTCAGACAAGCTCAGGTAACGTACATATAAGTAATATCTCGTGTTCTACCACCAGGTTTTCACAGCTGTTTCCGTCCAGGAACTGTGAAGCACCTCAGGAAGCAGTGCGGACATGCCCAGGAAAGTCAGAGCAAATGTGATCACATCTTCTCTAACGACATGTGTAAGACAATCAATGTCTCTCAGGTATTGTCTGGTCCTTCTTGTTGTACTTTGCCTGACTGCAATGGTTCTAAATTCTCGATCTGTTCCACCACCAGGAAAGATCCTGCTCTATACGAACCTAATCCAAATAAACGTGCTCCTCCAGACAACTTTACCAGCCCTCAGCTAAAATATTGTTAGACAAATTTACCTTTTATTGCATTTGAAAGGCGTAAATCCTTGTTTTATACTAACTCCATTCTCGCCCTGCCAGGTATTAGAGAACCTTCAGTCTTCCACCCTAGCGATAGGAACACCATCATGCCACAGCGAGATGGGATCATGCACTCCAGCTACAATCATCATCGAGGAGCCACATAACATCCTGCCAGGCGTGCAGCACAACGAACTATCAAATCTATTAGGTTACAACTTCATCTCCCCGGACTTCAACATTCTTCGGTTGCAGATGCCCCAGTTCAACAACAATCTAGTACTTCGCTGGGTCCTGCAGCACAACCTCAACATCCTCTAGGACCACCACATTCGTCGGTCCCTACATTAGGATCAGTGCTCGAAACTACGCTGACTCCTGTAGCACCATGTGAACATCTTGTATCACAACCTCATTCGGTTCCTATTGCTGACCCATTTCTCCAATCAGCACTTGCTACGCTGGACCTTGCATCTGATGAACCATCTCACAATCTCCTCGGATTACCACTCTCGCTGATCCATTCAGTAGGCTCGTCTGTACAACAAACTTGTACTTCACTGAGTCCTGGAGTGCTACCTCAACATCTTCCACAAGCACCATTCTCTTCAGTTCCTGCAGCATACACAGTTCACCAACCAGCACCTACATTTGCTTCGCTGGGCCATGTATATGCAGAATATCAACATCTTCTTTATCCAGGGCTCCAACAACGTCGTCGCCAATGCGCTCTGCAGAGTCCACTAGGTGGACTCTTCCACTTCAACTCAACAGGTCAGTTGTCGTTTGCCGTTGCTGAGTGGTGGTTTGCTGTGGGAGGTGTGGAGCGTCCTCGTTCTGTGCAGGTGCCTGGTGTGGTTCCTGCGGCGGTTCCAGCTGTCACTCCGTCTGGACCTGATCTGTCTGCCCCACCAGTGAGCTCAGGGGACCTATGGGCGCCTGCTTTGGACCTTCGCCGTTCGGTGGATGTGAAGGTGCATCCTCATCCGGTTGCTTCGTGGTGGCCTTGGATGGTGCTGTACGAGTGGCGGCTGCATCTCCTGCAGAAGAACATGTGCTTGTCGGGCCGGTGGTGAGTATGACTCCGCCCATGCCCTCTGCATCGTCGCCTCTGGTAGTTTCCTCGTTGACGCGTGCCTCTTCTCCTCTGCCGGTTCCGTCGCCCTCGCTGGATACCTCACGTGTGCTGGAGTCTACCCTTCTGCCTGCTGTGTCTCTTCCTTCTCCGAATCCGGTCTCCTTGGATGGTAGTGGCTTTTTGCCCTGCGTCGCTGAGGCTGCTGTTCTGCGTGGTCATGCTGCCCCGGCTTTGGGGCCGCCTGCCGATGGTTCTTTTGGGACACCGCTTGTATGGGGTGACAGTTCCGACGATCAACGACCTATTTCTATGCGCCGTCGTTCGGCTCGGGATGCGTCACCTCACCAGACGTGGGCAGAAGAGCGTGATGCCTTGGATGATGATGCTGTGGGCGGCGATGTGCTGCCTTCTGTGTTGGACACTGTGCCCCCTGCTGGTGGCTCTCCTCAGTGGGCGGTTGTCCCTTGTGACCGCGACCTCGTCGTGGTGTTGTCGAAGGATGTGCGACAGGGGTACTCTGCTCCTGTTCCGGTTGGCAGAGGCCCTGAGGCGCCTGCGGTGCCACCCTCTGCTGGGCTCGGTGCGATGACCGGCATAGAACTGTAATGGTATATGCACACCATAGCCCCTTCCCCCTTTCTCTTCTCCTTCCTCTTCCCCTTCCCTTCTCTCGCTTGCCTACTCTCCCTTGGGTCATTTCTGTCTTTTGTCACGGGGGTCATAAACAGCTTGAAGCCACTTGCTCCCCTCTCTCTCCTGTCCTCCGGGCCAGTGACGAATTTGGGTATATTACCCCAGGGCTAATAAACTTGTGATCTCAAGTTACACGTGGGTGCCCAGCCAGGAAAGTCGTTGGTGTCTTCCCAGTTTTTGGAGTTTTCTGTCAAGAGCAATTGACCCTTATGGTCAAGCCTGATCTGGATTGGTTAAAGACATGTAGGCCTGGGGAGGCGGGGCCTCACAGGGTAGTGCCTGCCCATGCCATTGACCCGGTTTCTAGAGCACCTAGTCATGGTAAAATCCATTGGCCATAGGCTTGGGATAGGCGGAGTTAATGTGGGCCTAGGAACTAGGGGGTGGAGCCTGTCCCACTGGTGAGCGTTTTTAAGAAAGAAGTGTTAGGGAAGTTGTCTGGGGACCTCGGCTGAGGTACATACAGGTCAACTGACCTGTGGGCAGCCAATCAACATCCTTTGGCAAGCTGCAGTATTGAAGGTATAGTGCACTTGAGTTGTAACACTGGTATTACAGGCCGTGCCTCATAGGAGATTTTAATTTTTTATTAGAGTAGGCTATGTTTCAATTTTGATTTAAATATACTGGTTCCAATAAATAAAAAAATATTAATGTAATTTTTGTTTAGTTATCTGTTCCCTTTGATTAATGACTGTATTATTCATTCTTGTGATTCTCATTTGCTGTGCTAGAAATTCCCCTGTGTTCTCCATCTTATGAATAGTAAAGTCGCTCTAGAATCTCCCGTTCAGTTCCGTAAGACTACAGGTTTAATCCATTAAGAGTCATTTACTTTGAGTTCCCTGATTATTGAGTCCCTTCCCTCCTAGGGTCTCAATAATTTTAGACACATTCATTTATGTTTGGAAGGTGGTGGCAGAGTTTAATGTTTTTATTTTATAATTAGTAATAAATTAATAACCCCTATCCTTGTTATGCCCTCCTCATTTAATATTCAGTTTATATTCGTGGCCGTCCAATGAGGGGTCATAATGGACTGTAACAGAGTTAAGCTGGGGTATTGAGCGAAGAGAGAGCCGTTCACAGAGTACAGAGAAGGGTTACAATTGAAAGGTTCAGGGTGATAACAAAAGGGACATTGAGGGTTTAATACAGAACGAAGTGTGCGCCCTCGTGTGGGGCCCGATGGGCGGCCTCCGCCCGCTGTTCCGGTATCTCCTGCTTCCTCGGCGGCGATGTCCCGGCCTTCCGTGTTGGGTCGGTGGCGCCCGCTTCCGCCGGATGTGGTAATCCCCGAACATATGGAGTACCCGCAAGTTCGTGAGGGCCGTGCCCCTACGGAACTGGAGTATTTGGTATGGGAAGCTTATAAGCGGCGGTATCCGCTGTATACATACCCTGAGAAATATCCTCCTGTATGACTTTTGTGTGTTCTGTGTGATTGGCTTTGTGGTTGGGTGTGGGTCTATACTTGCAGCTTTGTGTGTCTTATGTGTGGCTGGTTGTGCTATTGTGCTGCTGTAGTGGTGTGTTTCGTGTGGTGATCGTTTATTTTATGTACTTGTATCCTTACGGCCTTTTGGTCGTTTGCATGTATTTGGGCTTTGTTTTCTGTATTTTCAGTTCCCTGTGTGGTTCTGTTTTTTGTTATTAATGCCTTGTGTTTCTTGCCTTGGGTATGTGTCATGTATTGCTTTTAGCTTTGTCTATAGTTTCTATTATGTACTTGTGTCCGTACGGCCTTTTGGTCGTTGGCATGGTTTTTGTGCATTTTGTTTTTGTCTTTTCAGTTCCCTGTGTGGTTCTTTTTTTGGTATTATTGCCTTGTGTTTCTTGCCTTAAGTGTGTGTGTGTAATTATTTTTTTGTCCTTGAAATTGCTTTATTCTTTGTACGTAATTTATGCTCTTTATGTTCTTATGTGTAGTTTTTGGATTTCCTGGTCATTTGTTGTAACTTTTGTGTATTTTTTCTTATACATTTTTGTTATTGTACTTATGTCATTTATTTGTTGTGTATTGTATGCATTTTATGTCCCATGCTGTTTGTGGGTTTCTTGCTTGTGTCCTATGTGCTTTCCTGTGACCTCTTGTTTGTATTTTAATGTCTGTTTTTCTGGTGTTTGCTTTATTTCATGTATTAGCACGATTGTTTGTATCTATCTGTTATTTCGTACTTGTTCCCTGTTTTTGTACTTTGTTTTTTTTATCTATGAATAAAAAAAAACTTCAACTCAACATTCTACTGCAGTCGAACAAGCAATAGGACCAGGCTTTGGGTAGAGGGGGAGTTGTCACAAGGTTCTCCCTAGAGAAGAAGATTGAGCCTGTTCCATCATCACTTGTTCTACCACCACGTCTGCATATTCAAGAATTATAGCAAGAGCAAGAACTAGTGGTCAGACTTCTACTCCACCCTACTCTCCAATACCCGTGACCCCCAGCACACCTGGTTGTGGCCAGCTCACACCACCGGCGTCGAACAAGCACTCTGCTAGTTTGTCTGAGCCGGCTCCCAGTTACCGTCACACCAGCGCCACCTACATTGGTCCAGTCCCATATAAATAGACGCCGACCACCATCACCAGCAGAATACTCCTCAGAGCTCAAATTGCTAGACTTGCTCCCACACTTTCCTGAGTGCTAGTAGATTTACGCAGCCAGTACTCAG
This sequence comes from Procambarus clarkii, assembly GCF_040958095.1. Taxonomy (NCBI): domain Eukaryota; kingdom Metazoa; phylum Arthropoda; class Malacostraca; order Decapoda; family Cambaridae; genus Procambarus; species Procambarus clarkii. The sequence continues at coordinate 41,239,039 of NC_091158.1, forward strand.
TATTTTCAGCACCATTTATTTTAAGTAATTTAATGTAAGGTTAACTTGTCTGATTGATTGTTTTCTATTTCGATTTTTGATTGATGGCTTATTTTGATTAATTTTGTCAGTTTGTTAAGACTGAGTTGCTCCTGAGCTACCGTGCAGTGAGGACGTGTCGCCTGCTCGCTCCGGTAGTTTGAGGTGGTTGCCGTTTTCGCCGGCAGGGGGTGTGGGTGTCTCTACCCTCCCTGCTGTTCCTGGTGGTGTGGACGTGGCGCTTTTACGATGGGCGGCCATCTTCCCCCTGTCGTGAGGGTAAACTCCATCGGATTGGAGTTTACTGGCCATGCTGGATACCCGCTGGTGGACGTGGTATTGAGTGCCATGCTTCGTGTCCCGGTTGGGGACGTATATGGCATTGAGCTGGTAACTGCTCACCGTGTTGTTGTCAAGTTTGTGGGTGAGGCGGTGTACCGTGCTTTCTTATGGAGGTACGAGGGACGAACTTTGCAGCTACAGGACGGCACCGGGTCTGTGACCATTTCAGACCGTAGTGGTGCTGTGACGTATGTCAGTGTTCATGGCGCCCCCATGGAGTTTCCTGAGAGACTCCTCCGGCGATTCTTCCAGAGGTACGGCTCCGTCATCAGTGTGCGGATGAACTCGCTGTCGTCTGGCACGTATTCGGGTGTGAAGACCAACATTCGGACCCTCGGGATGCGACTGAGGTCGGACATACCGTGCTCTGTCCGGCTGTTGGGTTACTACGTGCGTGTGTTTTATGCCCGGCAACGCCGTACTTGCTTCCGGTGTGGCTTGTTGGGGCATCAGGCTGCCGGGTGTACTGCTGATCCGGTCGCTCCTGTGAACTTGTTCCGTGAGGAGGATTTCCCGCCGCTCCCTCTGGAGGAGGACTCCGGGGGTTGGGAGGTGAGCGTCCCGTTCGCTGCTGCGGCTCCCCCAGTGTCACCCGACGTTTCCCCAGTTGTTGCAGACCCTCCTCCGGGTGTTGCGGTGCCGTCGGATGTTCCTCCTGACCATGTCTCTGGCCCTGCTGTTCCCGTGGACTTTCCTGGTGATCCCTGTGGAGCGTCGCCGTCGGCTTCCTCGTCTTCGACTGTGGACCCTGGCCCTGCGTCCTCCCCTCGGGTTCCTCCTGTGCTGGGTGCTGGGGTGGCTGCGGTGCCTCCTGCTGTGTGTGGTCCGGTTCCCCCTGTGGTAGAGGCTGCTGCCGTTCTGCGACGGGCGTCGGTTCGCCCGGTTCGTGAGGCCCATGGTTCTGGGTCCGCCTCCGGCTATGAGGATGTGCGGCCAGTGCCCAAGCGGTCCAGGCGTTCTTCTACTGCTTGGGCTGATGCGGAGGACTACGACGCAGGTGGAGCTTTGGGAGATGATGTGGCGCCTCCGGGTGCTTCGCGCTCTACGTCGCTGGTGGTGGCTGACGTCCATGTGTCTGCTGTTGACGATGTTTGTACCTATGATTTACCTCCTGTTCTTTCTCCTGCAGAAGGTTCTCCGCAGTGGGGGGTGGTCGCTCCTACTGACATGGATGGTGAGAGTTCTGGTGTGCACCGAGGCATCAAGCTGGTACTGAAAAAGGATGCCAAGCATGGGGGGTCCCGGCAGGAACAACGTCCGGTGGTTGACGCGGAGCGCTCCCTTTGTGGGAAGGAGCCTCTCCCTCTCGTCTTGGCCTCCCTAGTGGCGCATGATGCGCAGCATTCTTTGCGGTTTGACATTATTGACCGCGTGCATCCTGTTCCGTGGTGCCCTTCTTCCATCTGGGTACAGCGGGCTCGGTGTTTTGTTGTGGGTGTGCCGGAGTTAATGCCTGATCCTCGTACTGTTAATACTGTGCCTGTTCCGGATGACGTCATGTTACTGTGGGAGGCATATTGTGTTCGGTTCCCGGCAGCGGAGTGGCCGGATAAGTATGAACAATTTGAGTAGTCTGTGTGCTTGCTGTGACCTGTGGTTTGTTTGCAATGTATTGTACCTATTGTGAGCCCTTCAGGCCGGTGTTGTGTTTTTCATGACTGTTGTTCTGTTGTATTTATTGTATTTCCGTTACCCTTCTGTCAAGTATTGTTTTCTTTTTCCTGTGTTTCATTGTGTTTATGTTCATTGTTGTGATTTTGTTGTCGGCCCTTCAGGCCGGTATTTAGTGTATTTGTGTTACTTTGTGTTAATTTGCTTTGTGCTTTTGTATTTTTTTGTTGTTTGATTGTTTGTTATTGGTTTCTTATTTTATTATATTTATTGTATTGTATTTATTCGCATGTTCGCATGTAAAAATAAAAAAAAAATCGATTTTTGATTGATGGCTTATTTTGATTAATTTTGTCAGTTTGTTAAGATGAATTTTTTCGTAATTAAATTTTTCCAGTTTCCTGTATTTTATCCTACATATACCACACCGTGAAGAAGTCACCATAGCAGTTTTATTTTAATTTGTTTCCTTTTTTTCGTTTTTATGTTCATGGCATTCCATCTGCCCTAATCCACTGCACTTAGTCATTTTACCGTATCACTGTGTAAAGATTTTCTTAAGTATTTCTTCACAGTGCCTTCCATGCGCTCGTAAAATCCTCCTTGCCACGGTGCTCTAGGAGTTATAAATTTCCATTGGCACAGTCTGTTTGAGCACTGAACGTACCTCTGGATGGTTCCATATTCCTCTTAAGCAAGCCTCTCCTGCCACAAAATTAGATCCATTATCAGAGATCATCAGTTTGGGACAAGATGAACGGGCTGCATACCTACGAAAGTCTTGTAGGAACACTTCTGCACTTATGTCAGAAGTTACTTCAAAGTGTACGCCTCGTGTGTTTGCACACATGAAGGAACATATATAGGCTTTCACAGGAATTTTATCTTGAGTGCCTTATTAAAATAAGAGTTCCTGTGTAATCTACACCTATGGTCTCAAGGGACGAAGGTGGACAACTCTCTTTAGAAAGTGGTGGAGGCCCTGGGTAAGGACACACTCGAGCACTATACCTCCTGCAGATCACACAAGATTTAATAAGGGATTTGACAGTTTGGCGACCTTGGGGAAGCAAAATATTTGTCGTAAATCAGTGAGTGTCTAGCACTCCACCATGTAATGTACCATGTTCATGTTGATGTAAAACTATAAGTTTAGTTATGATGTGGTGACGAGACAAAAGCATAGAATTCTTAGCTTCGAAGTCAATTTCTACATGAAGCAGACGTCCTCCACGCCTTAAGATGCTGTTATTATCAGAATCAAACCAAATGCCCAGGGACTTGGTTAATTTGTCTGGAAGATGTTCATAATTTCTTCCATAAGTGTCTATTTGAGCTTGTTTGACCCAGTATTTGAGGGGACTTGGAAATTGATATTTAATTCCTAGATTTTTAAGGAAATCAAATACAACTTGAGTAACTCCTAGCAATTTACAAAAGCTAGAATAATGGTTAGGATTAATAGCTAATGTTCGAGGGGTCTCTGGATCCACAGTGGGGACAGTTTTATTTTTCAGGGTTATTCCTGCGGGGGCCCTAAGCCTCTAGCTGGCCCACTAAGTATTGCTTGTTTCTGTTTTACTTGGGCGGAGTATGAGTATTTATGACTCTTATGGTTGCTTTAGTAAGATTTTGAGTGGGGACAGAAATATTGGTCACTATGACTTGTGGCTTCTGTTTAGGTCACTGACCACTGACCAACCATTGGGATCCTGTAAACCACATCTCGGTTTTCACTATTTGTTTTAAAGTTAAACCTAATAAATAGTCAGCTGGATTGTCCTTGGTGGGAACATGTCTCAATTTAAAGTCAGCTGCTAGTTCTCGTATTTCCCTAACTCTGTTACTGACGTAGGGAGTTTTATTGTTGTTTTTTACCCATTGTAAGATTGCCTCGTTGTCTGACCACACTACTATCTCACCAAATTAAATATTATTGAGTGTCTTAATCAGGCAATGAGTCAGTCTTACACCCATTAATAAAGCTGTTAACTCCATTTGGGGTAGTGACCTTTTTCTTAATTGGAGCAACTCTAGCCTTAAAAGTAAGTATAAAAGATTGTTGAATGTTTACTAAATAGGCAACTAACTGCGCCATATGCTTTGCCTGTAAATTGCCAGATGTGAGTGTGTTCAGCTTCCATGGCAATTTAACCCAATATTGGTTATCTTGATAGATGGCTGAGTTGAGATACTGTTGGTAAGTCCATGTGTCATCTGGACTTGGTTGTTCAGGGACGATACCAAAGGTGTCTAAATCCCATAATTTATACACGGCGGGGGGGGGGGGGTGGGGATTAGAATCATCCTCAGCTATGTCTCTGAGTTGTAGTGGTGACTATTCTAAGCCTAGTCACGCTACTATGATTGAATTATTATGCTGGTTAATTGTGGGTGTAGATTTTTTGCTGAGGTAGCACCGGTCCTGTAAGTAATTTTCCTCCAACTGACAGCAACAAATTCATTCCACGTTGTTTGGTCCAGTAATAAACCTCTGATAATAATCTGCCCCTACAAGAATACCCACGTCGGTGATGCAGTCAGAATTCATCTTATAATCAGTTAGCTTCATGCTGCTGCATTTAAGAAGTTTAACTGTATTCCCAAGACATGATACATGAAGATCAGATTAGATCGTGTCAACGACGATGGCTTGTTTTCGGTTAGTATAGCCTCTTAGACGTACCAAAATTCTTACAACTTGGTAATCACGAGGTCCACTAATTGGTCAAGAATTCTGAAATATTCAGTTTCACTCAACTTAAAATTTCTAATTTTAACTGATCCACCAGTTGTTGAGTAATGAAGGTCCTTTGAGAACCTTGGTTGAAAAGACCACGAGTGGAGATCCTAGACTTCATGCTAATTAATTTCAGTTGCTCTGTAGGTAATGTGGTGGTATAACCTGATTCTGTAGGAAGTACATTTACTTCCTGATGTACTTTGCAATATTGTACCGATGAGGAGTTGCTTGAATCTTTATGGGGATTTGTTGATCTTGGTCAGATATCTCCACACAAAATATAATGATGTCGACCTTTGTGGCACTTATTTCACACACGTAGGGTAACGTTACAGTTATTAGGGTCATGAGAACCCATGCATTTTGTGCATCTGCGAAATCCTTGAAGACGTTTAATCCTGGAATTACGGTACTGCACTTGTAAGCGAGGTGTTCCTTATTGCAGAAAAAAACATTCTCTATCTCTCCTTCAGGGTTAGTCGTCTTAGCAGGTCTATTAACTACAGTTTCAGTGGGAGTCAAAGAATAATTACCTATGTTACTACTCTCACATCATGCTGCGGGAGTAGTGAATTTAGTTTTGCATTTATTAGACTTAACTGAAGTCAATTTTGTTTTCACTGAATTCTCAGTATTAGGCTGTTTGGGTTCAGATTTAATTTTTTCATGAGCCTTTAGCCTATTGATAGTGATTTTCAGTCCCTAAAATATATGTTCAAGAGAGATAATCTCTGTCTTGTAATGGGAGCAGATTTCTGCTAAAATATTACGAGGAAGTTACCTCCGAAGGAGTAATTAAAGTGACCATTCGGAAGATTATACATTTACTTTAGTACCTAATGCTTTCACGAGAGACTCTACTTCTAATCTGAAGTTCTGAAGGGAGTCTGGTCTGTTACAGGGTGAACTTATATCTACTAATTGACAATATAAATTAGCTACATTTCTCTGTTGCAGTAATTAACTTCCAAGAAATTGTATAGCTTCATCATAATTACTATCTGTGAGGGATAAGTTAGCTGTTACCTTCTTATCTTTCCTCCCTCCCCGCTCAGCTCGTTGATGCCGTGAGGGGGGGCTTAGTGGGCAGCTGCCGGAGTGTGATGCTCCTTGGGGCAGTCCTCTGTCCTTTTCTAGCCTTGTGCTCCTGCTGCCGTCCTCTCCAATTGTGCTGAGCACCTTTTCCATTTCCTTCTGTTTCGTTTTCCTCCCCCCTCTTCTCCTATCTGCTTGTCGTTTCCTGCCGACCTTTTTCTTGTTTTGGATCTTTCTTTGGACTTCTTCTATTTTGATGCCCGGGTGCTTGAGGAGGCATACTCTTGCACCCGTAGAACTGTTGTACCCGACGTCTCGAGCGAAGGGAACCTTTTATTGTCAATCCCCGCTTTCATCGCTGAACCCGATCTCGACGGACTGACGGTTCTTAAGGTGGCGTTTGTGTGGCGTATACTCACGACGCACCCCTAGGGGGCCCCGGTCTGATCGGCGATAGCTTCCTGTTGGGTGTCCTGCCTCTAATTGTGGCTCCATGGTGGGTATGGGGGCACATTCGTGGATGAATTTCTTTCTCTTCGTCTCTATGTCGATAAATGTTTCCGTTGTACCCTCTCAGGCTCGTGGGCTGGGCGACCAAGCCCCCGAGTCGGCCTGTATTGGAAGACCAGGCTCTGTAGCTCCTGCTGCGTTGGGCCCCGACCTTGCTCCTCCTTTGACCGTCCTGACTTCTTCCCCTGGCTCCCCTCCCTCCTCTGTAGTTGGGTCGAGCCTCCAGCCCCCAGTGGTGACCACTTCGTCCCCTGGTGCGGCTAAGTCTCTCGTTGTGACTACTGCGCCTTTTGTCCCCTCTCTCTCTGGGGGTTCTCAACGCCGTTCGCGCCCCGGCCGCACTCGCTCGATTCCTTCCCGTACTGCCCGATATCAGGCCTTGTTTGGTCCCGCTTCATGGGCCAAATACTTTGATCTCCTCCCTCTTGATTCTGCGCCTCCTGACGATTTCTCCCTCCATCGGCATCTTGTTGATTCCGTGGATGCGTCTGTTACCTTCAACCCCACTTGTCTCGGTACACGTGTCGTTGCTGCTCCTGTTGGATATTTCCAACACCGAATACAACATTGTTGTATTCTCATTACTTATTACTAACCATACTAAATATTGTAGCAAGTAAAATTAACAACTCGTAGAATTCTCATGTACTAATAATTCATCTGTGCAGTAGGCTAGAATTCTCACGTCACCTGACGCCAGTATTGCGTCAGATTTCCTTACAGTAAACACATTATATCCAATTTGTGTGAGAATTAAATTCGATTCTCCATAATTAAAGCATTCTGTATGACAACTGATTGCAGACGAATTGTTCTCTAACTAAAAGCCGAATAGAGCTTTAGAATCATAGCGTCTACCTCGCGATAGTGTTAACGTCATCAATGAATGCCATGGGGAGACATTAATTCCTCTCCCTTATATATTTACTATTCTTAAATCGGTAAATAATAATATTTCGTTCCTCTAAATAATAAACCCGTCCAGTCTTTAAAGTTTCAAGCGTGAATGCGAGAAATATTAATGTTCAAGACAATAATTTGTGTTATGAACGTCGACTCGGCGTGGGTTGGAGGGATGCCACCCTCCTCAGTACACGGACACGTGCAGAGCCGAAAGGAAGCAGAACTGTGCTTACCGTGCTCATAAAAGACGCCATTGCCCAGCAAATCGGGCAGGTGTTATCCATCCTCAGATGAAAGCCGCCACTGTGAGGCGTGAATGACCTTGCAGATAATATCTTCAACTAGTGCTGGTGTTAAATAAGGGACCTCTTGACTTGGTTCCTGACGACACGTGATCAGCCAGCTTGAAGCGCATCACTATCCAGGATAGGATCACCGGAGCCTGGGATGCGAATTACGGCAATCTTAATACTTATACAGTGCCCACAGCTAAGTACTCCTTTATTTGATGCATCATTTACAGGTCTGATAATAGCCGGGTGATTGTTCGTTACGCAGCGCGATAACACCTAATAACAGGTGATTAGAATTTCATCTGTAGATCTTAATATTTTTGAATATAAATTGAGTAGTTAAATCAATTGCTACTGGAAATTATTTATCTTGCAGCCCGAGAGAAGAATTCCTCAGGCTGCCTCCTCCATGTTAACCCGTACCACTCGTCAGTGTACCGAATCTGGAGAATAAGGAGACTTCTATGGTTATCTAAAGGAATCTTCTTCAAGCTAAGGCTTATTTCTTTTTTATCCATTTCCTTGCAATTTGATTTATTCAGAATGTTTGATATTAATGAGTGATTTACTGTAACTCATTATTATGCTCATATTCATGTTCTTCTTTATGTGAATGATATTATATTCAGCATTATTTATAGGATTAAATTATTATTAATTGAATTAGTGAACGAACCACACTGATTCCTGGACGTACTTACCTCCAGTAATAACCCCCCAATGTAGGTGTTTGAGGTTTGTTTCCTTTAATAATACAGCCCATTAATTATTCTTATGATCATGCTTTCTAGTTATATCCATAGTCACTGGTTTCCTCTAGAATTTTATCCAATGATCTGAAATTCTCAGTTTCCCTCTTTACTTTAAAAGCGGGTGGTCCTTCGTAATTTAATTTACTACATTAATTATTAATTAATCAGAATCAAGCCCAAATATCCCACATTATGGTCCTTATCGAACCGGATAGGCATTAAATTTATAATTAAAATATTAACCATTAATAACTAATCCTTGTGTGATAGAAGCTAGACTAACTATTTAATTAATTGTGTCAACTAACAGTGAAACACATCAGTTAGCCTAGATCACACTAACAGCTACCTTATACATAGCTTTAGTGGGTCATAGCCAATTACCCACAACATTTAGACCTACACTTCATACTGAAGTAGAATCCTTAGGTCACCAAGAGCAACAGCTCATAACCTTATATTAATCACTAACACCAATTAAGTGTTAACCATTTAGGCTATACCAATGCTTCAATATATGGCTGTCAGCAGACTGTCCATTATAGCCTGAATCCATGTTATAATTACTGATTCACTCAAGTCAGTGGATCATTAACATTTAGGGATCCAGTACACTCATATAAATTACTGATCTCATACTAGTTAATCATTACTAACCCTGATAATATTTTATTCCACAATTAGGAGTACATTCAGGAGTTAGATAATATTTACGGCAGTAGAATACTTGCCAAACACAATTAATTCCTTTGTGTTCATTTAATTTCTTATACACATAATTACACAAGTGTATATTATATAAAATACAAAAAACCCAAAACGTGCAGTACGGTACTGCACTTGTAAGCGAGGTGTTCCTTATTGCAGAAAAAAACATTCTCTATCTCTCCTTCAGGGTTAGTCGTCTTAGCAGGTCTATTAACTACAGTTTCAGTGGGAGTCAAAGAATAATTACCTATGTTACTACTCTCACATCATGCTGCGGGAGTAGTGAATTTAGTTTTGCATTTATTAGACTTAACTGAAGTCAATTTTGTTTTCACTGAATTCTCAGTATTAGGCTGTTTGGGTTCAGATTTAATTTTTTCATGAGCCTTTAGCCTATTGATAGTGATTTTCAGTCCCTAAAATATATGTTCAAGAGAGATAATCTCTGTCTTGTAATGGGAGCAGATTTCTGCTAAAATATTACGAGGAAGTTTTCTCCGAAGGAGTAATTAAAGTGACCATTCGGAAGATTATACATTTACTTTAGTACCTAATGCTTTCACGAGAGACTCTACTTCTAATCTGAAGTTCTGAAGGGAGTCTGGTCTGTTACAGGGTGAACTTATATCTACTAATTGACAATATAAATTAGCTACATTTCTCTGTTGCAGTAATTAACTTCCAAGAAATTGTATAGCTTCATCATAATTACTATCTGTGAGGGATAAGTTAGCTGTTACCTTCTTATCTTTCCTCCCTCCCCGCTCAGCTCGTTGATGCCGTGAGGGGGGGCTTAGTGGGCAGCTGCCGGAGTGTGATGCTCCTTGGGGCAGTCCTCTGTCCTTTTCTAGCCTTGTGCTCCTGCTGCCGTCCTCTCCAATTGTGCTGAGCACCTTTTCCATTTCCTTCTGTTTCGTTTTCCTCCCCCCTCTTCTCCTATCTGCTTGTCGTTTCCTGCCGACCTTTTGCTTGTTTTGGATCTTTCTTTGGACTTCTTCTATTTTGACGCCCGGGTGCTTGAGGAGGCATACTCTTGCACCCGTAGAACTGTTGTACCCGACGTCTCGAGCGAAGGGAACCTTTTATTGTCAATCCCCGCTTTCGTCGCTGAACCCGATCTCGACGGACTGACGGTTCTTAAGGTGGCGTTTGTGGGGCGTATACTCACGACGCACCCCTAGGGGGCCCCGGTCTGATCGGCGATAGCTTCCTGTTGGGTGTCCTGCCTCTAATTGTGGCTCCATGGTGGGTATGGGGGCACATTCGTGGATGAATTTCTTTCTCTTCGTCTCTATGTCGATAAATGTTTCCGTTGTACCCTCTCAGGCTCGTGGGCTGGGCGACCAAGCCCCCGAGTCGGCCTGTATTGGAAGACCAGGCTCTGTAGCTCCTGCTGCGTTGGGCCCCGACCTTGCTCCTCCTTTGACCGTCCTGACTTCTTCCCCTGGCTCCCCTCCCTCCTCTGTAGTTGGGTCGAGCCTCCAGCCCCCAGTGGTGACCACTTCGTCCCCTGGTGCGGCTAAGTCTCTCGTTGTGACTACTGCGCCTTTTGTCCCCTCTCTCTCTGGGGGTTCTCAACGCCGTTCGCGCCCCGGCCGCACTCGCTCGATTCCTTCCCGTACTGCCCGATATCAGGCCTTGTTTGGTCCCGCTTCATGGGCCAAATACTTTGATCTCCTCCCTCTTGATTCTGCGCCTCCTGACGATTTCTCCCTCCATCGGCATCTTGTTGATTCCGTGGATGCGTCTGTTACCTTCAACCCCACTCGTCTCGGTACACGTGTCGTTGCTGCTCCTGTTGGATATTTCCAACACCGAATACAACATTGTTGTATTCTCATTACTTATTACTAACCATACTAAATATTGTAGCAAGTAAAATTAACAACTCGTAGAATTCTCATGTACTAATAATTCATCTGTGCAGTAGGCTAGAATTCTCACGTCACCTGACGCCAGTATTGCGTCAGATTTCCTTACAGTAAACACATTATATCCAATTTGTGTGAGAATTAAATTCGATTCTCCATAATTAAAGCATTCTGTATGACAACTGATTGCAGACGAATTGTTCTCTAACTAAAAGCCGAATAGAGCTTTAGAATCATAGCGTCTACCTCGCGATAGTGTTAACGTCATCAATGAATGCCATGGGGAGACATTAATTCCTCTCCCTTATATATTTACTATTCTTAAATCGGTAAATAATAATATTTCGTTCCTCTAAATAATAAACCCGTCCAGTCTTTAAAGTTTCAAGCGTGAATGCGAGAAATATTAATGTTCAAGACAATAATTTGTGTTATGAACGTCGACTCGGCGTGGGTTGGAGGGATGCCACCATCCTCAGTACACGGACACGTGCAGAGCCGAAAGGAAGCAGAACTGTGCTTACCGTACTCATAAAAGACGCCATTGCCCAGCAAATCGGGCAGGTGTTATCCATCCTCAGATGAAAGCCGCCACTGTGAGGCGTGAATGACCTTGCAGATAATATCTTCAACTAGTGCTGGTGTTAAATAAGGGACCTCTTGACTTGGTTCCTGACGACACGTGATCAGCCAGCTTGAAGCGCATCACTATCCAGGATAGGATCACCGGAGCCTGGGATGCGAATTACGGCAATCTTAATACTTATACAGTGCCCACAGCTAAGTACTCCTTTATTTGATGCATCATTTACAGGTCTGATAATAGCCGGGTGATTGTTCGTTACGCAGCGCGATAACACCTAATAACAGGTGATTAGAATTTCATCTGTAGATCTTAATATTTTTGAATATAAATTGAGTAGTTAAATCAATTGCTACTGGAAATTATTTATCTTGCAGCCCGAGAGAAGAATTCCTCAGGCTGCCTCCTCCATGTTAACCCGTACCACTCGTCAGTGTACCGAATCTGGAGAATAAGGAGACTTCTATGGTTATCTAAAGGAATCTTCTTCAAGCTAAGGCTTATTTCTTTTTTATCCATTTCCTTGCAATTTGATTTATTCAGAATGTTTGATATTAATGAGTGATTTACTGTAACTCATTATTATGCTCATATTCATGTTCTTCTTTATGTGAATGATATTATATTCAGCATTATTTATAGGATTAGATTATTATTAATTGAATTAGTGAACGAACCACACTGATTCCTGGACGTACTTACCTCCAGTAATAACCCCCCAATGTAGGTGTTTGAGGTTTGTTTCCTTTAATAATACAGCCCATTAATTATTCTTATGATCATGCTTTCTAGTTATATCCATAGTCACTGGTTTCCTCTAGAATTTTATCCAATGATCTGAAATTCTCAGTTTCCCTCTTTACTTTAAAAGCGGGTGATCCTTCGTAATTTAATTTACTTCATTAATTATTAATTAATCAGAATCAAGCCCAAATATCCCACATTATGGTCCTTATCGAACCGGATAGGCATTAAATTTATAATTAAAATATTAACCATTAATAACTAATCCTTGTGTGATAGAAGCTAGACTAACTATTTAATTAATTGTGTCAACTAACAGTGAAACACATCAGTTAGCCTAGATCACACTAACAGCTACCTTATACATAGCTTTAGTGGGTCATAGCCAATTACCCACAACATTTAGACCTACACTTCATACTGAAGTAGAATCCTTAGGTCACCAAGAGCAACAGCTCATAACCTTATATTAATCACTAACACCAATTAAGTGTTAACCATTTAGGCTATACCAATGCTTCAATATATGGCTGTCAGCAGACTGTCCATTATAGCCTGAATCCATGTTATAATTACTGATTCACTCAAGTCAGTGGATCATTAACATTTAGGGATCCAGTACACTCATATAAATTACTGATCTCATACTAGTTAATCATTACTAACCCTGATAATATTTTATTCCACAATTAGGAGTACATTCAGGAGTTAGATAATATTTACGGCAGTAGAATACTTGCCAAACACAATTAATTCCTTTGTGTTCATTTAATTTCTTATACACATAATTACACAAGTGTATATTATATAAAATACAAAAAACCCAAAAACACAGCACAATTATTTGCACATTACTGCACCATAATATAATCTTTGCCAACCTTCATTAGGTAGCAATTTAGGCTGTGATTGTGTTGAATTTGGCACAAGCACAGACTAAATATAGTTGTAGTTTCTCAAGTAGAAATTCTCACGACTAGGCTTGAGCTAGTTAGTGACACATATATTACTCCTTTGTGCTGACCCTATCAAGGGTGGGATTAACCATTTATTGTGTAATTATTTTTATTGCATATTTCTATGTATGTCTTTGAGTGTTACTGTAAGTCCACTACCCATCCGAAGCTGATTTAGAAGAGCTACGCTTAGGAATGCCTGTAGTGAGACCAAGGTACCACTCAAATCTTAGTTGCTTATTATTAGGTAGGTAGCTATCCTCTAAATGAGGTAAATTACAACCAGCCTCAAGAAATATTAGGCTGTCAATACTTATACCTGCTCTACATCAAGGAGCAGACACCATAGCTATACCACTAGCTACATAAGCCATATTAGGCTGTCAATAATTATACCTGCTCTGCATCAAGGAGCAGACTATAGCTATACCATTAGCTACATAAGCCCTATCAGGCTCAATTTACCGCAAGAATGAATCCTTTAGAAAGGAATGCAAGATTCTTGGCAGCTCTTCAACGTCCCTTAGGAAAACTGCTTATGAAATGTCATTTCTGTGTCGAAACTGACCCAGGTGACGTCTATAGACTAGCAAGTTACATAAGGTACGCCAACCAAAAATATGATCATATCAAGACTGTAATCGAGTCCCACAGGAATTTACTCCAAATCGGTCATACTGTCTCAGACCACTTACGTCTAACAGAATCTGATCTCGATAACTATGAACATTCTGTTCAAACCAGTTTAGACCGATATAAGGAGGTGCTTGCGAGGCAATATATTCCCGAGTGGGTAGATCAGATCATTAATAGACCTGTATCCAGATTAACACTCAGTTCAGATGAAATACCTGAACTAACTCAAGACGAGGAGAATCCTCTAATCAATGCTGATCACGATACAAGATCAGCAACTGAAGATCAACCTTCATTTTCTAACCTCTCATCTAATACAGCTTCATGTGATGATTTGTTTACAGAGTCTGATCAAACTTCAGACCACTCTTCTCAATGTTCCTTGGATTCTATAAGTTCAATACATAAGGCTACTGAATTAACTAGCTTATCACCAGAACCCAGAGAAACAAGTGAAGCTGCAGATGAAGCAAGTGAAGCTGCAATAATCAGTGAATCTGAACCAGAAAATGATAAAGCTAAAGCTGCAGCAGCAGTCGAAGCTGTAATCAAAACTGAGGCTAAGCAAGAAGCCTTAAGCAACACAAGTAATGGTCACAATTGCTCCCAACAGCCTTCTAAAGTAAGTGCTAACAATGAGAAGACTATTATAAACCTTGTGCACCAATTATTAAATTTATCTTCACCAGAGCAGTCAGTTGACTCTTTACAAGACTTTTGTTTTCAGCTTGAGTCACTGATAAATTCTTTCAGTAAAGAGGTGGATAACCCAACTACTGAGTGGATGACTAAAATTATCATCCAAAGAAAATTGTCTGGTGACACATTTAATAAACTATATGTATGCCAGAATGGTAATACCCTGTCAATGCAGGATATATTTACAGGTTTGCGTAATATGAGCAATCATACAGCAGACCAAGCAATTAATGCTACATCTGAATGCACCAAAACTGTACCTACATCAGTTTCCTTACCTGAAACTCCTAAAGTGACACTGTCACTAGGTAACCAAGGTGCTAATAATCCATGTGACAACAATCAGTCAAATACTGATTCATCAGTGAGGCCTAAGAGTCCCACAGGTGCTCCTAAGAGATCTAATAGTCCAAAGAGCACTGCTAATAACTCCACAGGTGCTCCTAAGAGACCTAATAGTCCAAAGAGCACTCCCAAGAGCCTGTTAATGGTTCCCCAGAGTACACCAATTACTCACAAGAGAATAAATAACAAGCAAATGCAAGCAGCAAAACCATCACAACCTGCAAATACTGTTTTACCTAAACCGGTAACCCCTAAACGATCTGTAGGATGGGAAATGTGCTTGTTTTGCCATCAAAAACATTCTCTGTACAAATGTACTAATTATCCTAATAGAGACACAAGAGTCAAACGACTCAAACAGTTACACAAATGTACTAGGTGTCTCAAACCACATAATGTTAACAGCTGTAACACCCCACTGAACACCTGCAATAGGTGTAGAAGGGCAAACATCATGCTGCACTGTGCAAATTAGTTAGGACTAATTATGTCAATCCTAGAATAGGACGTAGAGAATCTACACAAGTACAGTGCTGCAAGGTGCGAGATGTGTACAGCGTAACTTCCCAAGCATCTCAAGTGGATGCTGCTTTGCCTACTGCCCAACTTCAAGTGAAGAACAGAGGAGCCAAGATCACCATACGTGGACTATTTGACCAAGGTTCCCAGAGAACTTTCATTACTCAAAGGGCAGCAGAGGCACTTAATTTACAACCAATAGGACAGGTAAAATTAAACTTGTCAGGGTTCATGATAAATCGAGGAACCCATGAATACTCAGTAGTTCAACCGCTTGTACGACTAGGTAGTCAAGCCAAGGCTGTCCAAGCCATTGTTGTAGATCAAATACCTTTAGTCTTAAATATTAAGGGTCTGGGGTACACAGCCCACTTCCTGCAGGAACGTGAAATTAATTTGGCTGACAACAAATTAATGTCTGACCGCCTTAACAATATAGATGTACTAGTAGGAGCCGACTACTATTACCAGTTCATAACTGGACATGTTAAACGATTGGGAATGAATATGCTCCAATCTGCAGGAGGCTACTTACTTACTGGTAAAGTTCTGAATGTGAACAAGCCTAAACCTGCCAATAATAATAAATTAGTCAGCAGTAAACCAATTCTCCAGCAGCAAGCTAAAGGGAGAAACCCAGCTGAGTAATAAACTCAGATTGAATGTAGTGCAATTGATACTCGCCGAGATGTTTCATAGCTCTCAGTGAAAACCAATGGTCCGCACTCAAACAAGTACAAGTCACAGCGACCAAGCCATTGAATTCACTGCAGACCTAGAATTATTCTCGACCAGTAGTAATTGACCACACTCAATCTTCCTAGTTAAATTGTAATGTTAGGCTAGAGAATCTAGTACTCCCTAGGAATTAATGATGTTAGGCTAGAGAATCTAGCACTCAATGCCACTGGCATTTCCTGAATTTAATTACAAATTCACTAGGACCACTGGTCCACTATACTTGCGCTTAAAAGGTTTGCCAAGAAAACCTTCTTAATACCATGTTTTCTGCACTAAGAGTTAGTGATAAATACTTGCATTAATTGTTTGAGTTGTTTTTTCTTTCGTTTCTGCTTATTTAGTGTAGGAGCGCAGCACGAACAAACTTGCAAACTTACTAATATGTAAGTGAATTTACAGAGAACTAATATGTTTAATGCATTATCGTTAAACATTAGCATTGTTAATTAACATGCTTCATGAGCTTAATATAGCTCACCTTAGAATTAACGTAATAATATGAGTGCTTGTTCCCCATGCGTACGAGCTTAATATTGCTCGCCATGACAATTGAATGACAAAACTCCACCTCGTTAATTCGAGTTCACTGAACTCACCCTGTTAACTGTTAACGAGCTCAATGTAGCTCACCCTGTCAACACTGTTAACGAGTTCACTGTAACTCAACCTGTTAGCACTGCTAACGAGCTCACTGCAGCTCACCCTGTCAACACTGTTGACGAGTTCACTGCAACTCACCCTGTTAGCACTGCTAACGAGCTCACCCTGTCAACACTGTTGACGAGTTCACTGTAACTCACCCTGTTAGCACTGCTAACGAGCTCACTGCAGCTCACCCTGTCAACACTGTTGACGAGTTCACTGCAACTCACCCTGTTAGCACTGCTAACGAGCTCAATGTAGCTCACCCTGTCAACACTGCTGACGAGCTCAGTGTAGCTCACCCTGTCAACACTGTTGACGAGTTCACTGCAACTCACCCTGTTAGCACTGCTAACGAGCTCACTGTAGCTCACCCTGTCAACACTGTTGACGAGTTCACTGCAATTCACCCTGTCAGCACTGCTGACGAGCTCACTGTAGCTCACCATGTTCACGAGTTCAATATAGCTCGACCTGTTAATGAGCTCAATACTGCTCACCATGTTAATTCGAGTACATTTTTGCTCACAATTAGCTTAGTCCCTTACTTAGGTAGGTTAGAAATTCAAACCATTTATTTAGGTAGGCTTAGGGACTTTAGTAGTGTCAACTGAGTACTAGCCTAATCTGTACTCACCATTAATTACAGTTAACTATACTTATAGAGACTGATCTAATAAACTCAAATTCATGTAAAGGTGATTTCGTATTAACAAGTTTACAGTGTCAAGCCTATGAGCTGCCATTTAATTAGCTCATAAGTCAGAATGACTAGGCTACTAATCTCACTGTCGACTCAGAATTTTCCTTGATTTTAATGAATAAACTTTTCAGTTCTCTACTTTTCTATTATTTTAGCTAGTTAGCAAATTATTTGTACCATCAGTCAGAATGACTACTGCACGGCAGTGCACATTAAATTCAATTTCCTCATTTGAATTTGGGGTGATCATGATGCTGCGTGATGTTATTGTCTGGTAACTCAATAGTTACAAGTCACAGTGACCCTAGACAGTGACCTTACTGTAGTGTCATAGTCTCCTTGATCTTAAATGACTAATAACACTACTGTATAATCATACAATAGTGTTATCAGTTCTTAGGAACTTATTCTGAGTTTACCTACGATTCAGCAGCTACGTAATACACCATTACATGTCACTGCGACCCTAGTTGTTGAGTTTATTGTGAGCTTTAGAGTGTTCCTGATTACCGATAACTTAATCATTTAATGTTTCAATATTTAATGCGTGTTTCCACTAAGGGAAACTGCAAGCCTATTACAACTCTGAAGAAGAAGAATTTCTTTCACATCCCACTGAGAAAACTGTGCTGATACTACGATGTGATATCACGTAACGAAACATTACACGTCACTATGACCCAGGATATCGCATCACTGTAGATTCTGCTAGTTTAAATTGGGAGAGTTAAATTCTATAAACATTGTGTAGGCTACAAACAACATGTTTCAGTTGACATGTAAATAGCAAGACTCAAATTCTTGTAAGTCCTTGATAAATCCGGGACGTTCGTTATGTGTGTACTAACATACTAATGTATTAATCTTAATATCACTTCGGGATAGGTCAGTACAACACAGTACACTGCGACCCTAGGATCCTCCCCCCGGAGTTATGTTGGATATTTCCAACACCGAATACAACATTGTTGTATTCTCATTACTTATTACTAACCATACTAAATATTGTAGCAAGTAAAATTAACAACTCGTAGAATTCTCATGTACTAATAATTCATCTGTGCAGTAGGCTAGAATTCTCACGTCACCTGACGCCAGTATTGCGTCAGATTTCCTTACAGTAAACACATTATATCCAATTTGTGTGAGAATTAAATTCGATTTTCCATAATTAAAGCATTCTGTATGACAACTGATTGCAGACGAATTGTTCTCTAACTAAAAGCCGAATAGAGCTTTAGAATCATAGCGTCTACCTCGCGATAGTGTTAACGTCATCAATGAATGCCATGGGGAGACATTAATTCCTCTCCCTTATATATTTACTATTCTTAAATCGGTAAATAATAATATTTCGTTCCTCTAAATAATAAACCCGTCCAGTCTTTAAAGTTTCAAGCGTGAATGCGAGAAATATTAATGTTCAAGACAATAATTTGTGTTCTGAACGTCGACTCGGCGTGGGTTGGAGGGATGCCACCCTCCTCAGTACACGGACACGTGCAGAGCCGAAAGGAAGCAGAACTGTGCTTACCGTACTCATAAAAGACGCCATTGCCCAGCAAATCGGGCAGGTGTTATCCATCCTCAGATGAAAGCCGCCACTGTGAGGCGTGAATGACTTTGCAGATAATATCTTCAACTAGTGCTGGTGTTAAATAAGGGACCTCTTGACTTGGTTCCTGACGACACGTGATCAGCCAGCTTGAAGCGCATCACTATCCAGGATAGGATCACCGGAGCCTGGGATGCGAATTACGGCAATCTTAATACTTATACAGTGCCCACAGCTAAGTACTCCTTTATTTGATGCATCATTTACAGGTCTGATAATAGCCGGGTGATTGTTCGTTACGCAGCGCGATAACACCTAATAACAGGTGATTAGAATTTCATCTGTAGATCTTAATATTTTTGAATATAAATTGAGTAGTTAAATCAATTGCTACTGGAAATTATTTATCTTGCAGCCCGAGAGAAGAATTCCTCAGGCTGCCTCCTCCATGTTAACCCGTACCACTCGTCAGTGTACCGAATCTGGAGAATAAGGAGACTTCTATGGTTATCTAAAGGAATCTTCTTCAAGCTAAGGCTTATTTCTTTTTTATCCATTTCCTTGCAATTTGATTTATTCAGAATGTTTGATATTAATGAGTGATTTACTGTAACTCATTATTATGCTCATATTCATGTTCTTCTTTATGTGAATGATATTATATTCAGCATTATTTATAGGATTAGATTATTATTAATTGAATTAGTGAACGAACCACACTGATTCCTGGACGTACTTACCTCCAGTAATAACCCCCCAATGTAGGTGTTTGAGGTTTGTTTCCTTTAATAATACAGCCCATTAATTATTCTTCTGATCATGCTTTCTAGTTATATCCATAGTCACTGGTTTTCTCTAGAATTTTATCCAATGATCAGAAATTCTCAGTTTCCCTCTTTACTTTAAAAGCGGGTGGTCCTTCGTAATTTAATTTACTACATTAATTATTAATTAATCAGAATCAAGCCCAAATATCCCACAGCTCCTTCTCAGGATGCAGCTTCCCGCTTGGCAGCCTTTTCTGGCCTTGGCGAGATCCCTGTTCAGGTCTCCAAGAATGTTCAGATGAATGCCAGTGTTGGCACTATTCTCCTCCCGCCCCATGTTGCAACCGGTGTTCGGAATCTGCAGGATTGCCACGATGATATTCGGCATATCCTTGATGCCCAAGGCCATTCTGTCCTCCAGGTTGACTCGTTTACTCGTCCCCCTCGTGGTCGCCGCCGTTAACCCCTTCGTGTTGTGAAAATCACCTTTGATGGTAGGACCCTTCCATCCTCTGTCATTCTTGCTGGTACTAGGTGCTCTGTCCAGGAGTATATTCCTTCTCCTCGGCTGTGTAACAAGTGCTGGAGGTTTGGGCATGGTGCCCTCCGCTGCTCTGGGACTGTCTCTCTCTGTCCTTTGTGTGGGGGTGAAGGTCACTCTAAGTCGGAGTGCACTTCTCCCCAAGCTCGCTGCCTCAACTGCGGTGAGGCCCATCCTACCTTCATCGTACCTTTATCCACAACAAGCATGAGGCGGCCGTCCTCAACTTGAAGCACCGGGAGCGTTTATCTTTTCCTGAGGCGAGGCGCCAGGTTCGCCGGCTCCCGCCTCATGCTAACGTCTCTTATGCTCGCGTGTTGCGCTCTTCCTCTCCTCGTCCTTCCCACCTTCCTCAGACTCACAACTGTTTCCGGGCCTTGGACCCTGATACGCCCACTGCCCCCCTCCTCTGTCCCTTTGTGTTCTGTCCCGAAGTGTCCCCCTCCTGGTCCTCTGTCTGGGGTTCCCCTTCTTTCTACCCGGTCTGTCGTGTCTTCTGTGTCTTCTTCCTCGTCTCCCTCCGATCCTCCTTCCCATCCTCTTCCTCCATCTATTGGCTTTCCCCACCGCCTGTCGGTGCAGTCGGATGTCCATCGCTCTCCTAAGGGCCGTCGTGTGTGCTCTCGTTCAGCTTCTCCTGTTGAGACACTGGAATCCGTTGCCCGGTACGTAGTTGCTGGGACACCGGTCTCTTTAAGTCAGAAGCGTAAGCCTGGCTCCTCTCCTTCCTCCTCCCCGGCATGTAAGAAGGCTTCGCTTTTTTCCTTGGCCCCTACTTCTGGCTCTGTTGCTCCTTCCCCTCCCATTTCTGTGCTTGCACCCCCTGTTCCTGCTATGGAGGTTTCTTTGGCCCCTGCTTCCCTTTCGGTTGCTGCTCTTGCTGAGGTGCGCTCCCCTCTTTCTACTCCCCCTCTTCCTGCTGCTGTCCTTGACTGCTCCTCTTCGTTGTCTCCTCCTCTTCCTCCTCCTCCGGACCCCGCCCGCCCACCTCTGGTCTGTTCTCCCGCTTCCTTCCCTCCGTCTTTGCTCAGTTTACCCATGCCCCCTAACCCTGACTTTGCTGACCCTGATCCCGACCCTGATATTCTTTAACGTGCTGTGTTGCTCTTTCGTCTTTGTTTCTTCCTTGTTCTATGTTGTTGTCCTATCCCTTCTCGTCGATGTCTATTCTTCAATGGAACGTTCGAGGTTATTACGCCAATTTCCTCGAACTCCAACTTCTGATTTCGCGGTTTTCGCCCCTTTGTGTCTGTCTCCAGTAGCCGATGCTTGGTGCTCGTCCTGGTCGTTTTCGTGGCTATTCCTTTTTCTCCCCCCTTCCCCCCAGCCCTTGCTGGGGCTCCTAATTCTTCTGCTCTCTTGATCCGCGCTGAAGTTCCCTTTGTTCCTTTACATTTTCCTTTGCTCTCCATTGTTCAGCTGCTCGTATCTTTGTGGGGAAATGGTACACAGTTTGTTCCATTTATCTCCCCCCGAGTGTCCCGCTTTCTCTTCCTGATTTGAAACACCTGTTGGACTCCTTGCCGGAGCCTGTGCTCCTACTGGGTGACTTCAATTGTCGTCATTCTCTTTGGGGTGATGTTCTGACGAGTACCGGGGTCGCCTTCTTGAGCCGTTTCTCCTCTCTTCTTCCCTGTCTCTTCTGAAATCTGGTGAACCCACTCATTTGGACTCTCGGACTCGCACCCTTTCCTGTCTTGATCTTTCTCTCTGCTCTTCTTCTCTCTACTTAGATTTCACGTGGCAGGTTCCTGATGACCTCCATGGCAGTGATCATTTCCCTATCCTTGTTTCCTTTTTCTCGTTTCCATCTTCCCTCTCTTTTCCTAGGTGGTAGTTTGCTAAAGCTGACTGGAACCTATTTACCCTCAGTGCTGCTCTCTCTGACCTCTCCCTTCTGCCTCTCCCTCGCGCTCTCCTCCTTTTTCATGACACTGTCTTCAACGCTGCCCTCCGCTCTGTCCCTCGCTCTTCCTCTCGGGGTCCACGGAAGTGCGTTCCCTGGTGGAATGCGGAGTGTGCTCGGGCTGTCCGCTGTAAGCGTACTGCCTGGAAGAGACACCGCCGTAGGCAGACGACCGATTCTTTTCTTTTCTTTCGGAAAGCGAGTGCGGTGGCCCGTAGGGCCATCCGTATGGCTAAACGTGAATATTGGGCATCTTATGTCTCAACAATTACGTCCAAAACTCCTCTGCCCCAGATCTGGAAGCGTATCCGCAAGATAGCGGGTAAGTTCGTTCCCGATGTTTCACCGGTCCTTCACCTCCATGATACTCTTGTGGCAGACCCGTTGCAGGTCGCTTCCGAACTGGGTTCCCATTTTTCTTCTGTTAGCTCTGGTCTTCATCTTTCCCAATCATTCCTTCTTCGTAAACCTGTCCTTGAGTCTCGTCCATTAGATTTCTGCACTCGTCTTCGGCTTCCCTATAATGATCCTTCTCTCTCTCTGAACTTCGTTCTGCCCTGGCCCTCTGCGGTTCTACGGCGGCGAGCTCCGATGGTATTCATTATGAGATGCTTCACCATCTCCCTCCGTGCACGTCTCAGTATTTACTGAGTCTGTATAATCGGATCTGGGAGTCGTCGTCAGTCCCTGAGGACTGGCTCGATACCGTTGTCCTCCCTGTTCGCAAACTGGGGTCTCTGGGTACTTCCCCTAAGGACTTTCACCCTATTGCCCCTCACAAGTTGTCTGCAAACTCTTTGAACGTATGGTTAACGTTTGTCTGATGTGGTTCCTGGAACACCATCACCTCCTCTCCCCTTCTCAATTTGGTTTCCGCAAGTGCCACAGCACGACAGATGTCCTGGTGAACTTGGAGGTCTATATTCGTACTGCTTTTGCTGCGAGGACCTCCGTTGTTGCCGTCCTTTTTGACCTGGAAAAGGCTTACGACACCACTTGGCGATATCATATTCTATCTCAACTTCATTCTTTTGGCGTTCGTGGTCATCTCCCTCTCTTTCTCCACAGCTTCCTCTCTCGTCGTTCCTTTCGGGTGCGCCTTGGTACCGCTCTCTCTGCCTCTTTTCAGCAATACGAAGGTGTGCCCCAGGGTAGTGTTCTGAGCACTACTCTTTTTCTGGTTGCCCTCAATGGTCTTCCTTCCTCTCTTCCTTCAGGTGTCTTCTCCGCTCTCTATGTCGATGATCTTACCCATTGCTGTCAGGGTGATGATTCGCCTCACCTTCAGCGCCGGCTTCAACTTGCAATTGATGCTGTGTCGTCTTGGGCCACCGATCATGGCTTCAAGTTCTCTACTTCTAAGACTTGTACCATGACTTTTACGCGGAAACGGGTCGTTCTTGGTCCCTCTTTGTCACTTTATGGTCATCCCTTTGAGTACACAGATTCCTGCGAAGCTTTTGGGGTTATTCCTTGACACTCGTTTGTCTTGGTCTCCCCATATCTCTTACCTCCGTGTTGAGTGCTCTAAGGCCCTTACCCTCCTTCGGGTCTTGTCCCATACTTCTTGGGGGCAGATAGGCGCACTCTCCTTGCTTTACATTCCTCTCTCGTCCTGTCTAAGCTCGATTATGGTTGCCCTGCTTACTCGTCTGCTTCTACTCTTCGCCGTCTTGATGCTTTGCACCATACTGGGTTGCGCCTCAGTTCTGGTGCCTTTCGTTCGACTCCCGTCCTTAGCTTGTATGTTGACACTAGCTTCCTGTCTCTCCAAGACCGCCGTGATCGCTACTGTCTTCGCTGTCTTCCGCGGTCCTTACAACATCCTTCCTCTCGCCTGTGTCGTGCTTTAAATTTTACCCCTCCTGCGGTTCCTGTTCCTCTTCACCACCTCCCTCTTTCTGTCCGGTTATCTCGCCTACAGGATTCTCTTTCCGTTCATATTTCTAATGTTTCTCCTCATGTTGTTCCTTCTTTGCCCCCGTGGAGAGTCCCTCTTCCGCGGTTTTGTACTTCCTTGACCCGTATCACTAAAGCTTTTACCCCTTTACGGTCCTAAAACGCCTTTTCCTTGAGCACTTTTCTTCTCATTCCCGCTCCACTTCTGTCTTCACCGATGGGTCTAAGTCTGCAGACGGTGTTGGCTACTCTGTTGTTTTTTCTGATCGCACTTATATGTGTCGCTTACCTCCGGAGACTAGCATCTTTACAGCGGAGCTTTATGCTATTCTCTATGCTCTTCGTCTCCTGTTTTCTCGTTGTCAGTCTTCCTTTGTAGTTGTTGTTGACTCTCGTAGTGCCCTCATGGCTCTCGGGTCCTTTAATCCGGTTCATCCAGTAGTTGTCGAGATCCGGCATTGGCTTTTTCTTGTTCACAGTAAATTTAAGTCGGTTGAGTTTTCTTGGGCTCCCAGCCATATTGGTGTGTCTTTAAATGAGCGTGCGGATGCTGCCGCCAAGGAAGCTTTCCGCTCATGTCCCGTCTCTCGTAATGGTATTCCATATTCCGACTTTTACCCGGTTATCTATTCCTCCGTCCTTACCCGTTGGCAGGCTTCTTGGTCGTCTGTTACTGGCAACAAACTCCATAGTCTTAAATGTTGTGTTTCCTCGTGGCCGTCCTCCTACCACCGTAACCGGCGATGGGAAACAGCTCTGGCGAGGTTGTGTATTGGCTATATTCGCTTAACCCATGGTCACTTGATGGAGCGCCGCCCAGCTCCTTATTGTCCTAGTTGCATTGTCCCTCTTATGGTCGTGCATGTCTTTCTTGATTGTCCTGACTTCCAGGACGAGCGTATGCTTTCCGACTGCCCCTCGCGGTCACCTGTCCCTCAGTAGAATTCTTGGTGACTTGGATACTTTTGATATCGTTCGCCTTATGCGTTTTTGTTCTCGTATTGGCATCCTTGGTGATATTTAGGGCCCTCTGATTATTCTGCGCATTTGATTGTGCTACATAGCCTTCCCGGTTTGGTGCCTTCTTTTGATAATTACTTACTTACTTCTTAGCTTCCCCTCTGAGGCGGGTTTGAAGGTAAGAAAATTTGATTACCGTATCCATAGAAGTTTTAGAATGAATATGGACTTTAAATGATGTCCAAAATGTATCTCAATTCTCTTCATCCAGTCCAGCAAATGTGGGCAAGTCCAAAGAAGATAAACGTGCCTCTGCTTGTAATACACTGGGTTGAGATACAGGAATCTTTGGAGTTACTGTGTAGTTTTCAACTAAACCAATTAGAAGATTAAATATGTCTTGGGTGTTATCTTCATACTGAGATGTTTCTGCTATAGCTTGATCTATTTCATCAGGATCAATGTCACTATCCGTTAACACAATGATGTAAGACCCAATCATAGCCTTGACTTGTTCGAACTTGAGATCAGCTACTCTCAGAAATTTCCAACTGATGGTAATCAACTAGAGTTGCCTTTGATAAGTTTTCTGACTTATTGAGCAATCTATTTAAATGACCTTTAAGGCCTACCAGGGATCTCTTTAGTTTTTCAGGAGTAGACATGGTGACTTTATGTTCAAACTTTGTAAGGCTTGAATATATGTTACTGAAGTAACTTGGATACTTGTGTATTTACTCGCCAGTATCATGATAATCTATATAAATAAAAATGGAAATGTTCGTTTGTTCAAAATCGATAATCTCCGAAAGTTCTTTACTGATTGCTTTGAAATTTTCACACAACGTTCCTTTCACATCCGAGCAGGTTTTAATATGCATACTATATAGATGTCACCTCTGTGACGGTATAAAACATACTTTTTCTGAAAAAGTTTGTTTTTCATGTGAAAGAAATCTTCGAAACCTCATTACCGATTGCTTTGAAATTTTGACCCAGCGTTGTATTCGAATAGGCGCATCTTTTTATATATCTACTATATACATGCCTCACCTGTGACAGGAAATAACATGCTTTTTTTGAAAAATAGCACTATCTGTTGGACGTAAGAGCAACACACGCTGTAATCACCAAAAATTCTTCACCAATTGATTTGAAATTTTGATACAACGTTGTATTTGAATAGGGGCGTCTTTAAATATTCATACTATATAGATGCCACCCCTGTGACAGGTAAAAACATGCATTTTTGAAAACAGCACCATTTGTTGCACATAATGGCAACATGCACGATATATTAAATATGTCGCGAATTCCATTTTAGTGTTTCCGATTGCATTGATAAATTTTATTTTCATAGATTTCGATTTATTTTATTTTTTAGTGAATTATTTTGTGTGGCATTGTGTTGGAATTGAGCTGTGTTGTTTACCATACCGTTCATTTCCTAAGTATAGATGCCACACCTGTGACAGGTAAAACTATGCTTTTCTTGAAAAACAGTGCCATCTGTTGCATGTAAGAGCAACACACATGTTATACTTGGAAATGTTACAATTTATTTTAAATGTTTCTGATTGCATTGATAAACTGAATTTCATAGATTTTGATTTATTTTCATTTTGATTTAATTATTTTGTGTGAATTGCATTGGAATTGAGCAGTTTTTTTTACCAAACCGTTCATTTCGTGAGTATACTTCATTTTTATATTTTTTCATATTTTCATTTAGTTTTTTAACTGTTTTAATTATATTTCAGTGATGGAAACATCAGATGGTATGATGTTCCAAATTTTCTGATGGGAACATCAGATCATTTGGGAAGGAATCGTATGAGGGAGTGGGGAATGGAGGGGATTACGAGGGGACTGAAGTGAGAGATGGTGCGGAGGACGAGGGGGACAAGAAAGGGGGTAAAGGTGGGGAAGGACGAGGGGATGGGGCAGTTTGGGATGGTGGGGACGAGGGGATGGGGGAATGGAGATAGTGTGGAGGACAAAGGGGACAGGGGAGATGGGCACGGAGGGAAAGATGAGGGGATGGTGGAGTGAGGAATGGTGAGGAGGATGAGAGGACGGTGGAGTTGGGAATTGTTGGGAGGCCGAGGAGACGGGTGAGAAGGGAATGGTGGTGAGGACTGGGGGACAGGGAAGGTTGCTGTGGTTCAGCAACGCACATGCGTTGTTGAGCCACAGCAACGCGTGGCCGGGTACTGCTAGTCTATATAAATAAAAATGGAAATATTCGTTTGTTCATAATCGCTAATCTCCGCAATTTCTTCACCAATTGCTTTGAAATTTTCCCACAACGTTCCATTCGCATCCGAGCAGGTTTTTATAAACATGCTATATAGATGTCACGTCTGTGATGGTAAAAAACATGTTTTTTTCTGAAAAACTGTTTTTTCATGTGAGGGAAACCTCTTTACCGATTGCGTTGAAATTTTGACACAACGCTGCATTCGAATAGACGTATCTTTTTACATACCTACTATATACCTGCCTCACCTGTGACAAGAAAAAAACATGCTTATTTCGAAAAACAGCACCATCTGTTGGTCGTAAGAGCAACACATGCTGTAATCTCCGAAATTTCCTCACTGATTGCTTTGAAATTTTGACACAATGTTGCATTTGAATAGGCGCGTCTTTTCATATACCTACTATATAGATGCCACCTCTGTGACAGGTAAAAACATGCGTTTTTGAAAAACAGCGCCATCTGTTGCACATAAGATCAACACATGCTATGCTAAATTTGTTTGAAATGGAATTGTGTTTCTGATTTCATTGATAAATGGAATTTTCTTAAATTTCGATTTATTTTAATTCTGATTTAATTATTTTGTGTGACATTGCGTTGGAATTGAGCTGTCTTGTTAACCATACCGATCATTTCTTGAGTATAGTTTATTTTTCTATTTTTTCATTTTTTTTCATTTCGTTTTTTGAACTTTTTTTCATATATTTCAGTGATGGGGACATCTGGGGCCAGATTCACGAAGCAGTTATGCAAGTACTAACGAAAGTGTCCATCGTTCCTCAATCTTTGATGGCTTTAGTTGCATTTATTAAACAGTTTACAAGCATGAAAACTTGTCAATCAACTGTTGTTATTTTTATAAACAGCCTCCTGGTTATTCGGACCTCATTAACTGTTTATTAATTGTAAACAAAGCTACCAAAGATTGAGAAAAGATGCACAAGTTCGTAAGTGTTTGCCTAACTTCTTTGGGAATCTAGACCCAGATCATTTGATGTTCCCAATTTTCTGATGGAAACATCAGATCATTTGATCATCAGACGAGGGAGTGGGGAATGATGGGAAGGACGAGGGGACAGGGAAGGGGGTAATGGTGAGGGAGGACGAGGGAACAGGGGGAGTTGGGGATGGTGGGGACGAGGGGACAGAGGAAGGGAATGGTAGGGAAAACGAGGGGACGGAGAGGGGGGGGAATGGTAGGGAGGATGAGAGGACGGGGAAGTAGGAGATTGTGGGGACGACGAGGGGACGCTGTAGCTGAGGATGAACGGGAGGAAAAAGGGTCGTGGGAGTGAGGAATGGTTGGGAGGACGAGAGGACAAGGGAGGGGGGGAATGTTGGGAAGGACTGGGAGACAGGGGAAGGTTGCTGTGGCTCAGTAACGCACATGCGTTGCTGAGCCACAGCAACGCGTGACCGGGTACAGCTAGTAGCATAATATTTCTGGACTAGGCTATGTGCTACCTCGTCTGGAGGTTAGCTTACCTTCCTAGTAGTAAATAGCTAATATTTGAGTGATACATAGATGTCACTACGGTAGTACCTTGGGGCTAGCTCATCTTTATCATCTAGAATATACTAGTACGGTCTAATACAGTACTAGTTAGAATTGATCCTACCTAAGAAAGTAACTAAATAGTTTAGGCTGAATTTTTACATAACTTAATACAATTACAGTCAGAAATCCTACCCCTTATGGTTGGCATCAATACAAGAAATGTTGCAATAATGTGAATATATCAGTGCTATTTTCTATATTTTTTTTTTGTAAATTGATATACAGAATATGGGCACTTGAAAAATACAAGTGTGACAATTATAAATATATACAGTTAAATTTGGCTTGCTAGCCACAACCTCCTATGGTGGTTGATAGTGTTAATTAATTTATCGACAACATGTGTCCTGAACTCTCTTGACAGGTGTATTCAATCTGGGGCCAGGTTCTGACGATATGGTCTAGATGTAAAGTGAATATAAGTGGCGTCCAGCCTTACTCTTTTTCGCGGCCGAAAATAAATATATTTAGCAGAGTATTCAGGGTTCACTCTCCAACGATTATCACTCTTCAGTTGGCGAGGTTCCACTAATGTCCACACGACAGAGTGGCTAATTTCCTTAAAGGAATTAATGATATTTTTTTAGATGATTAATAATTTCAGCTGGGTGACGAATTGGATGGATATCATTATCACCTAAATATATTATGGTTAGAAGGTGAGACATTTTTACCTTTGTGTGAGGTATAGGCCTAAGAGTTGTGGGTAATTGCTATGACCCACTTAGGCTACTTTAAACATTAAATCTTTGTTTAATTTATTAATAATAAAATTAATATGCTTTATTCTATAATATGTGGCAGTCTGCTAACAGCCGTAAATAAAAGGGGAATACATGTATAGCCTAGTACCTGATAATACTACTCAACTACTAGTATACTATTATCAGGGTTAGTAAATGATTAGTTAATCGTAATAGATTATAGGACCAGTGATTTGGCTTGATATACTGGACCGTAAAATGTTTATGAAATGTTACTGG
This sequence comes from Procambarus clarkii, assembly GCF_040958095.1. Classification (NCBI taxonomy): domain Eukaryota; kingdom Metazoa; phylum Arthropoda; class Malacostraca; order Decapoda; family Cambaridae; genus Procambarus; species Procambarus clarkii. The sequence continues at coordinate 41,268,825 of NC_091158.1, forward strand.
TTTATATAAATTAGTAATTATAGATTTAATGCTAAATCTGGTTCATCCGGTCTGAAGTTGACCAAAAGAATGTGGGAAAATGTGGCTCAGAATATTAATAATAATTATAATAAATATCAATAACTTCGAAGGACCCCCCTTTAAAGAAACCGAAATAAAAAAATATATAAAAAGGAAATAAATCAGAGAATCAGTACTTTTGGATCTCTTGAATAATAAATTGTTAAATATTAAAACAATAAATGGACTGTAGAATGAATTGAAATATTGAGCAGAATCGTACCAATTATGAGCAGAAATTTCTATCACCATGTGATTCACCGGTGTGAATCGTAGTCAGCATATTCACCTCGCGTCTGTCCTTCCACCGCACTGACAGCGTATTGTCACACTTGCGCAGCTGGCACTCACCCACGGCTATAGCTATACCGAACACTGGCATTTCCTTCCTGTGGCTCTTCACAGTGCCACATACGCGGTGTTGTGGGCAAGGAGGTATCTGGTCAACAAGGGGCTGGTGTAATAGTTGTCGGTGTACAGTACATGCCCCTTGTTCAGCAACGGTTCCATCAGGGTTTTTTACAACACTGCCAGAGAACCCGTGTTCATCTTGAGCCGGTATGTCGACGTCAGTACCAGAATATAATATCATGTCCAAGACAATACCAGTCTCACAGTAGCATAGCACAAAAAACTTCAGTCCAAATCGGTGCCGCTTTGATGGAATGTACTGCTTGAAGGCCAGTCGCCCCTTGAACAGTACAAGCGACTCATCAATAACCACATTCTGTCCAGGTACAAATAATCCCTGAACTTCCCTCTCATGTCACTGAACATCTTCCGTACTTTCCACAGTCTGTCGTGTCTGTCCTCATTTGCATTATTCTCGAAATGCTGGCACCTGAGAATCAAGAGAAACCTATCACGCGACATGTACCGGTTGAACACAGGCGATGGAGCAAGGCTGTCTTTTGCTCCAATAATCCTGGATGACAGCTTTCTCAGAGTGCTTCATCATCATACAGAGTGCCAGAAACACGTACATTTCGTCGATTGTCGTGTCCTTCCATCGTGTGAGCCGTGAGGCAGGTAAAATGCCTTCGTCTATGAGGCTGTGAGCGAACCTGTTTGTCTCAGTCACAAGATGCGTCATGAATACATTGTCAAAATATGCCTGAAAATATTCCATGTCTGCCATATCACCACCAGTATATGGGAATAATGGTGTATCACCAAAATCGCTATCATCAAATGTTGGTATTTTAGGGACAAATGTGGTGCAATCCTCCCACACAAGTACACCAGGGGGTTTGGTGTTGGCGCCAACACCACCACGAGCACCAAAACTACGGCTACGTCGTCCGCTGCTTCTGCTGGAGCTGCGTGAGGGTATGCTAGGCGCTGAGGCAGATTTACGTACTGTAGACCTACCACGAATAAATGATGTTGAGGGGCCACTGTCGTTGTCGACATGCTGTGAGGCCCGCTGCCGCCTGCCGCGGCGTGTTGCTGGTGTAGCAAAACCCCGCCTGGTAACACCACCACTGCTCGTACTCGGGTCGTCCACACTACTCGTATCGGAGCCAATGTCACTGAAGCCCGAGAAAGATTCGTCACATGTACTATCACTGAATAAACTACTAGCGTCTGGGGACATACATGATGGTGGTGATGATAACGGTGTTGACCCAGGGCGGCGAAGCAGGCCGGGCGAGGCACGAGTATCGTACACACTCTCCACATCTTCCAATTCTGTCTCTTCCTCACTCGTATCAGATCTCTGAGTTAGGTCTTTCTCTGGATCATAGTCCAGGTCATCATCCAGAGCACCGTCATCATACAAAATATCGCGTATTTCCTCCTCAGAGAGTCGTTTTCCATGACCGCGGGTCACCGTGGAGCGGGAGCTCGTAGAGGATGCGTCAGACATGGTTGCTGCTGTGAAACTGAGGCTCCCCACGGCCGCAGGCATGCTGGGATTTTTTTTAAGATGGCAGACGATCACTGGGGCCCCCACCCACCCATACCATACCCGCGTCACCGCGCACCAGTTTTGAATGGAACGTGAAAAATCAAAATACCTGGAGGCGCGTTGCGCAAACCAGATGCGAGCCTGCAGGCGCGTTGCGCAGTTTAAGGGTTAAATTACTCATGGGAGACCTAAGGATTTCCTCTGGAGCTTGGCTTCGGCTAGGAGCCCCAATCAATTCAAAGCAAAGCTGGATATCTTGAAGGCTGGGCCAATGGTTGACCAGGCACTACCCTGGGGGACTCCACCACTTAAGTCCTAAGCCAACAAGGGCCAAGAGCCTAGCCCCCGCCTCTCATGGCTCAAACCAATGAATACAAAGTCATACTCTTAGGTCTATTTCCTGCCTGGCTCCGCCCATCTAGGCCTCCCCTGAAAGTTATGTTTTAATCCCGTAGAATCATGAAAAGTTTCCACACTACAAACAGGAAACCAACCAGTCGTTAAGGCACCAGGCCATTTGAGAATACGGTTTTATGGCTCTGAATTTGTCTGTGGTTAGTGGAGGCAGGAGGAAGAGGGGAACAGAGTGGGGGGTTAGAGAGGGAAATGAGTGGGAATGGGGTGGGAACAGAGAGGACCAGGGATGAGAGGGACTCTTGACTTCAAGGATATGACCGGGAGCCGGTCGGCCGAGCGGACAGCACGCGGGGACTTGTGATCTGTGGTCCTGGGTTCGATCCCAGGCGCCGGCGAGAAGCAATGAGCAGAGTTTCTTTCACCCTATGCCCCTGTTACCTAGCAGTAAAATAGGTACCTGGGTGTTAGTCAGCTGACACGGGCTGCTTCCTGGGGGTGGAGGCGTGGTCGAGGACCGGACCGCGGGGACACTAAAATGCCCCGAAATCATCTCAAGATAACCATTAGACAAAACTGACTGTACAAAAATGTTGGAAGTCATGAGATAATTTTCTCAACATCTGACAAAGCTCAGTGGTTAACTTGGGTATAGATATTTAATCGAATCACGTCACTTTTTTGAGGCCACGTGAGCAACATAAAAGCGAGCAAGTTTGAATGATCCTCAAACCAATATGCAACCGAAAAGTAAACACCCCAGAAGGATTCGAACTCAGACAACCATGAGAACTTTGCACATATGTGTATCTGGTACCTTAGCGACACGACCAAACTGACTGTACAAAAATGTTGGGAGTCATGTGATTATTTACCTTGGTTAACTTGAGTACAGATATTCTATCGAATCATCTCATTTTTGTGGGGCCATGTGAGCATCACAAATGCGAACGAGCTTGCACGTCCCAAGCCTAAATGCAACTGAAAACTCCACACCCCAGAAGGATTCTAACCCAGTCAGCCAGGAGCACTATGCATCTTTGCGTGTCTGGTACCTTAGCCACTAGCCTAAACTGACTGTACCAAAAATTGTGGAAGTTGTGAGACTTTTTACCCATCATCTGAAAGGGCTCGGATGTCAAAAAAGGCACAAATATTTTATCGAATCACCTCACTTTTTGAGGCCAAGTGAGCAACACAAATGTGAGCAAGCTTGAATTGTCCTGAAGCCAAAATGCAACCAAACCTCCACACTCCAGAAGGAATCGAACCCCATACAGATGCAATATGCACATTCGTTTATCTGGTACCTAAGCCACTTGACCAAACTGACCGTTGAAAATTTTGAAAGTCGTGGAACTTTTAATCAAACATCCGACAGCACTTGGTGGTCTCATGAGAACAGATATTTCATCGTATCACCTCACTTTTTGAGGCAACCTAACACAAATGCGAACAAGCTTGAATGGTCCCAAAGCCAATATGCAAAGGAAAACTCAACACCACAGAATGATCCTATACCAGATAGCCAGGAGCACTATGCATCTTCGCATATCTGGTATTTTAGCCGCGAGACCAAACTAACTGAATAACAAATGTTGGACGCCGTGAGACTATTTTCCCAACATCTGACAGCGCTCGGAGGCCTAATTGGGCACAGTCATTTCATTGACTCACCTCACATTTTGGGGCCAAGTGAGCAAAACAAATGTGAATAAGCTTGAATGGTTCCAAAGCCAATATGCACCTGAAAACTCAACTCCCCAGGAGGATCCGAACCCTAGACAGCCAGGATCACTGTGCACCGTCACGTGTCTGGTAACTTAGCTACTAGACCAAACTGATTATGCAAAAATTATTGGAAGTCGTGAGGTTACCCAACATCCGACAGCGCTCGGAAGCCTAATTGGGTACAGTCATTTCATCGAAACACCTCACTTTTTGGGGCCAAGTGAGCAAAACAAATGTAAATAAACTTGAATGGTCCCGTAGCCACTGTGCATCCGAAAACTCCACACAGCAAAAAATTCAAACCAAGACAGCCAGGATCACTTTGCACCTTCATGTATCTGGTCACTTAGCTACAGACCAAACTGACTATACAAAAATATTGTTAGTTCTGAGATTACCCAACATCCGACAGCGCTCGGAGATCAACTTGGACACAGGTTTTTTTAACTAATTACCTGTCTTTTTGAGGCCACGTGAGTAACACAAATGTGAACCATCTTGATTAGTTATTAAGCCAATATGCCACCGAAAAATCAAACACCCCCTGATGGATTCGAACCCTAGACAGCCAGGAGCAATATGTATTTTCCAGTATGTGGTACCTTGGATGCTAGACCAAACTGACTGTACAAAAACGTTGGAAGTTCTGTGACTATTTATCCATCATCCGACAAGGCTCAGATGTCAAAAAGTGCACAGATATTTTATCAAGTCAACTCACTTTTTGAGCCACATGGCCAACACAAATGCGAACAAGCTTGATTGGTCCCCAAGCCAATATGCAACCGAAACCTTCACACCCCAAAAAGATTCGAACCCAGACAGCCAGGAGCACTTAGCACATTCACGTGTGCTAAGTAGTCCAAACGGCAAAGTAGCCTTTGCCAGTAGTCCAAACTTACTGTACGAAAATGTTGGAAGTCATGAGACTATTTACCCAACATCCGACCGCACTCGGAGAAAAACTTACGCACAGATATTTCATCGAATCTCCTCACTTTTTGGGGCCATGTGGGCAACACAGATGCGAACAACCTTGAATGGTCACCAAGCAAATATGCAACCAAAAACTCCACACCCAAGATGGATTCGAACCCAGACATCCAGGAACACTTTGCACCTTTGCGTATCTGGTACCTTAACCACCAGACCAAACTGAATGTACATAAATTTTGGAAGTTGTTAGACTATTTACCCTTTATCTGAAAGGTCTCAGAGGTCAAAAGTGCACAGATATTTTATCGAATCACCTAACTTTTTGGGGCCACGTGAACAACACAAATGCGAACAAGCTTGAATGGTCCTGAAGCCATAATGCAACCAAAAACTCCACACCTCAGAAAGATTCGAACCCCAGACAGCCAGGTGCAATATGCACCTTCGTGTATCTGGTGCCTAAACCACTAGACCAAACTAACTGTACAAAATATTGAAAGTCGTGAGACTATTAACCCAACATCCGACAGCGCATGGTCATCAACTTGGAAACAGATATTTCATCGAATCAAAAAACTTTTTGGTGCCACGGGAGCAACACAAATCCGATCAAGCTTGAATGGACCCAAAGACAATATGAAACCAAAAACTCCACACCACAGAATGATTCGAACCCTAACAGCCAGGAGCACTTTGCACCTTCGCGTATCTGGTACCTTATACACTAACTGAACAAAAATGTTGGATGTCGTGAGACTATTTAACCATCATCCGACATGGCTCGGAGGCCAACTTGGTTACAGATACATCATCGAATCTCCTCACTTTCTGTGTCCACGTGAGCAACACAAATGCAAACAAGCTTGAATGGTCACCAAGCAAACATGCAACCAAAAACTCCACACTCAAGATGGATTCGAACGCAGACAGTCGGGAACACTATGCACCTTCACGTATCTAGTACCTTATCTACCAGACCAAAAATGCATGTACAAAATTGTTGGAAGTCGTGAGACTATTTACCTAACATCTGACAGGGCTCGGAGGTCAACTTAGATACAGGAATAACATAGAATCACCTCACTTTTGAGCCACGTGAGCATCACAAATGCGAACAAGCTTGAATTGTCATCAAGCAAATATACAACCGAAACATCCACACCCAATATGGATTCGAACCCAGACAGCCAGGAGCACTATGCACCTTCACGTATCTGGTACCTTAGCCTCTAGAACAAACTGACTGTACAAAAAAGTTGTAAGTGTGAGACCCAACATCTGACAGCGCTCGGATGTACACTTGGGCATAGATATTTCATTAAATCACCTTACTTTTTTTGGGCCACATGAGCAACAAAAATGCGAACATGCTTGAACGGTCCTCAAGCCAAAAACTCCACACCCCAGACAGCCAGGAGCACTATCCACCTTCGCATTTCAGGTATCTTAGCCACTAGACTAAACTGATTGTACAAAAATGTTGGAAGGCTTAATACTATTTTCCCAACATCCGTCAGGGATCAGAGTTCAACTTGGGAGCAGATATCTCATCGAATGACTTCGCTTTTCGTGGCCACGTTAGCAACACAAATACGAACAAACTTGAATGGTCCCGAACCCAATAAGCAACCAAAAACTCCACACCCTTGGAGAATTCGAACCCAGACTACCAGGATCGCTATGCAGGTCCGCGTATCTGGTACGTTAGCCACTAGACCAAACAAACTGAGAATATATAACCATCATCTGACAGCACTCGGAGGTCCACTTGGGCACAGATATTTTATCGAATCACCTCACTTTTCGGGACAACATGAGCAACACAAATGCGAACATGCTTGAATAGTCCCCAAGCCAATATGCAACAAAAAACTCCTCACCCCAGAAGGATTCGAAGCCAGATAGCCGGGAGCAATATGCACCTTCACATTTCTGGTACCTTAGCCACTAGATCAAACTGACTGAACCAAAATTTTGGAAGTCGTGATACTATTTACCCAACATGATACAGGGTTCAGGGGGTAAACTTGAGGACAGATATTTTATAGAATCACCTCACGTTTTGGGGCCGTATGAGCAACACAAATGCCAAAAAGCTTGAATGGTCTCAAAGCTAATATGCTACCGAAAACTCAACACCCCAGATGGATTTGAACCCAGACAGCCAGGAGCAATATGCACCTTCGCATTTCTGGTGCCTGTTCCATCCCGGAATGCTAAGGGGGGTAGGGGACTTATGGAGCTTAAACCTCCAAACCTCTCTGGCTACTGTACAAGACTATTCCTCGCATACAGGTAAACCACGTCCCCCAACCACTCTCGGCCGGAACAGACAACCCGACCTCGGCAGCCACACTCCCTCTACCGCTGATCGAGCAACAAAGATCTCTTGAGTGCTTGTATTTTGACCAGGAGATCACCCTGTACGCCTCTAGATTGTGGGGAGGGGCTCAGCGTTACACATTCAGGTGGTGCAGCTCCAAGACTGGCCTCGTTGTCTTGTGCACTCACCCTTCTCGAGCCACCGTGACTTCCCCACTCTCTTCTTGCTCGGAATGATCTCCTCAGTCCCCCTTTTCTGATTTAATATTCCGTAAAACCATGGCCACAGCTGTAGTCCTTTCTCTCTCTCTTTTTCTGCTTTCTGGGAAGCCTCACTAGGACAAGGGCAAACACCTGTTAACTAAACTCATTTATTAAAACAAAGAATATTTACAACACACTTATATACAAGACATAAGAATATTAACCTCAACACTCTATGCTACTATAACCTGGTTGCAATCCAATACCATCGTTACTTCACCAGCCGTCTATATCAAGTGGTGGCCTTACTATGAGCAACCCCAATGAGCAACACAAATGCCAACAAGCTTGAATGGTCACAAAGCCAATATGCAAGAGAATACTTCAAACCACAGAAGGATGCAAACCCAGTCAGTCAGGAACAATATGTACCTTCGTATATCTCGTACCTTAGTCACTAGACCAAACTGACTGTACAAAAATGTTGGAAGTCGTGAGACTATTTACCCAACATCCGACAGGGCTCGGAGGTCAACTTAGGCAAAGATATTTCATCGAATCACATCACTTTTTGGGACCACGTGAGTAACACAAATGCGAACAGGTTTGAATGGTCCCCAAGCCAATATGCAACCAAAAACTTAAGAGCCAAGAAGGATTTTAACCCAGACAGCCAAAAGCACTATGCACCTTCGCGTATCTGGCACCTTAGCTAATAAACCAAACTGACTGTAAAAAAATTGGAAGTCATGATATTATATATCCAACATACAACAGTGCTCAGGGGGTCAACTTGGGCACAGATATTTCGTCGAATGACCTCACATTTTGGGGTCATTTGAGCAACACAAACGCAAACAAGCTTGAATGGTCACCAAGCAAATATGCAACCGAAAAATCCACACCCCAGAAGGATTCGAATGCAGACAGCCGGGAGCACTATGCACCTTCTCATTTCTTCTACCTGTTCCATCCCGGACTGCCTGAGGGGGGGTTGGGGACTTATGGAACTTAAACTTTCAAACCTCTCTGGCTACTGTGCCAGACTATTCCTCGCATACAGGTAAACCACGTCCCCAAACCACTCTTGGCCGGAACAGACAACCTGACCTTGGCAGCCACACTCCTGCTACCGCTGATCGAGCAACAATGATCTCTAAAGTGCTTGTATTTTGACCAGGAGATCACCCTGTACGCCTCTAGATCGTGAAGAGGGGCTCAGCGTCACACATTCAGGTAGTGCGGCTCCAAGACTGGCCTCGTTGTCTTGTAGTGGCCCAACTCCTGGTTCACCACTTATATAACCACCCTCACCAAGTGGGTTAAATCTTGTAATAGCTATATGGCTCAGTCAGCCTGAGAATGTATATATATTATTTATATATATATATATATATATATATATATATTATATATATATATATATATATATATATATATATATAATATATATATATATATATTATATATATATATATATATTTTGAGCAGTCTTTCCCTGTAGACATATATTATTAAATATGACCGAAAAAAGTAAGATTAATAATTCTAACACTAATTTTCTCAATATTTCTTATATTTCTTTTCACTGTGATGGTAATTGAAAAATCAATTCTCCAAAATTCAGTTTATTCTAGTCTTGACGCGACACTTGAACGCGTTTCGTAATATCTTATTACATTTTCAAAGACTTTTGTTTGAACTAAACTAAATTAAAGTATGTAAATATGCTGGTTAGTGTGGCCACGTTTGTGGTAGAAAAATAAACAGTAATAATAATAAAAGTCCTTCCCTCCCCCACACTCACCCTCTCCATCATGGTCCCGGTGTCTTTGGTCAAGATATCATGTCGTCCAGACCATTATGACCGGTACTTCCCTCCCCCCACACTCACCTCTCCATCATGGTCCCGGTGTCTTTGGTCAAGATATCATGTCGTCCAGACCATTATGACCGCGTACTCTTCCCTCCCCCACACTCACCTCTCCATCATGGTCCCGGTGTCTTTGGTCAGATATCATGTCGTCCAGACCATTATGACCGGTACTCCCTCCCCTACACTCACCCTCTCCATCATGGTCCCGGTGTCTTTGGTCAAGATCTCATGTCGTCCAGACCATTATGACCGGTACTCCCTCCCCTACACTCACCCTCTCCATCATGGTCCCGGTGTCTTTGGTCAAGATCTCATGTCGTCCAGACCATTATGACCAGTCCTCCCTTCCCCACACTCACGCTCTCCTTCATGTCCAGACCATTATGACCGGTACTCCCTTTCCCAAACTCACGCTCTCCTTTATGCCCAGATCATTATGACCAGTCCTCCTTTCCCCAAACTCACGCACTCTTTCCTGTCCAGACAATTATGGCCAGTCCTCCCTCCCCACACTCACCCTTTCCTTCATGGCACAACTATTAGTTATTAAATTTGCAGTTGTGGTGGTTAATAAGAATCATTACAGAATCAGAACGGAATATATTGTTGTGTTTATTATATAATGTGTTAGAGTTCATCTCCACACTTTACGTCACCAACGAGGCTTAAGAAAGTTGTTGTTACACAATCCTCGTTGTGACGTGCAGCTAACTGACGTCACACATGTCACGTGGAGCTGGCTGACGTCACACATGTCACGTTGTGCTGGCTGACGTCACACATGTCACGTGGTGCTGGCTGACGTCACACATGTCACGTGGTGCTGGCTGACGTCACACATGTCACGTGGAGCTGGCTGACGTCACACATGTCACGTGGAGCTGGCTGACGTCACACATGTCACGTTGTGCTGGCTGACGTCACACATGTCACGTGGAGCTGGCTGACGTCACACATGTCACGTGGAGCTGGCTGACGTCACACATGTCACGTTGTGCTGGCTGACGTCACACATGTCACGTGGTGCTGGCTGACGTCACACATGTCACGTGGTGCTGGCTGACGTCACACATGTCACGTGCAGCTGGCTGACGTCACACATGTCACGTGGAGCTGGCTGACGTCACACATGTCACGTGGTGCTGGCTGACGTCACACATGTCACGTGGTGCTGGCTGACGTCACACATGTCACGTGGTGCTGGCTGACGTCACACATGTCACGTGGAGCTGGCTGACGTCACACATGTCACGTGGAGCTGGCTGACGTCACACATGTCACGTGGAGCTGGCTGACGTCACACATGTCACGTGCAGCTGGCTGACGTCACACATGTCACGTGGAGCTGGCTGACGTCACACATGTCACGTGGAGCTGGCTGACGTCACACATGTCACGTGGAGCTGGCTGAGGTCACACATGTCACGTGGAGCTGGCTGACGTCACACATGTCACGTGGAGCTGGCTGACGTCACATATGTCACGTGGAGCTGGCTGACGTCACACATGTCACGTGGAGCTGGCTGACGTCACACATGTCACGTGGTGCTGGCTGACGTCACACATGTCACGTGGTGCTGGCTGAGGTCACACATGTCACGTGGAGCTGGCTGACGTCACACATGTCACGTGGTGCTGGCTGACGTCACACATGTCACGTGGTGCTGGCTGACGTCAAACATGTCACGTGGTGCTGGCTGACGTCACACATGTCACGTGGAGCTGGCTGACGTCACATATGTCACGTGGAGCTGGCTGACGTCACACATGTCACGTGGAGCTGGCTGACGTCACATATGTCACGTGGAGCTGGCTGACGTCACACATGTCACGTGGAGCTGGCTGACGTCACACATGTCACGTGGAGCTGGCTGACGTCACACATGTCACGTGGTGCTGGCTGACTTCACACATGTCACGTGGTGCTGGCTGACGTCACACATGTCACGTCAGCCCAGTAATAATAATATTATAATTCATAGTTTAATAACAGAGGAATTATCTTCATAATAACTTAATTACAGTAATAATAATTTGTGGTTAGTCTTATAAGCTTAACAGAGGACGGCATAGCTGTATATTATTATAAATATTTATTAGGTAGTTATTTATGTTATAAGTGGGAAATATTTCACACAGACCATCTATATGTCTATCTATTTATCCAACTATCTACTTATTAATCTATCCATTTATAAATCCATCTACTTTTCCATCTGTACATCCATCTATCTATACATCTATTTGTGCATCTAATTGAGTATCTAACTGTCCAACCCGTTCTCGCAATTTCCTATAGTCAATGTTGACTTATTAAATGCGTGCATATGTGACATACTAATGCTGTTAAGATGCTTATCTTAACATACTAAGACGATTAGGTAAGGTCGGTGTTTTCTATGAAGCTATTCAAGGTAAACTAGTATGTTTAGTATGTCACATATGCACGTATTTAATAAGTCAATATTGACTGTAAGAAAGTGCGAGAACGGGTTGAACTGTCCATCTATCTACCCAACATTCTATTAAATTATCTATCCATTAATCCATAAATCCAGCTATTCATCTATTGTCAATCGGTCCATCCATATGTCCATTAATCTATCCATCTACGATCCGTCTATCTAGCCATCTATTTATCAATTCATCCATCCATTCATTTATTAGTACATCTCTCGATATATCTACCTGTCCATCTATGTATCCATCCATCTATCCATCCAACTACTATTTTTTCTACCCAAATAGCTGTCCTCAATCCACCCATCCATCTCTCCTATCTATGCTTTACTCTATTCATCTATCCATCCAGCTACTCATCATTCTATTATTTGTCTATCTATCCATACATCATAATTTTATCTATCTATCTATCTTTTTATCACCTATCCCTCTATCTATTTATCCAGCTACCTATTCATCTTTCCATTCATCTATCTATTTATCTAGCCATCTATCCAACCATCTATCTATTCATCCATTTATCAATCCATCAATCTGTCATACTCATCTATCTATATACACCTCTATCTGTCTCTCTATCCATATCTCTCTCTCTCTCTCTCTCTCTCTCTCTCTCTCTCTCTCTCTCTCTCTCTCTCTCTCTCTCTCTCTCTCTCTCTCTCTCTCTCTCTCTCTCTCTCTCTCTCTCTCTCTCTCTCTCTCTCTCTCTCTCTCTCTCTCTCTCCTCTCTTTCTCTCTCTCTCTCTCTCTCTCTCTCTCTCTCTCTCTCTCTCTCTCTCTCTCTCTCTCTCTCTCTCTCTCTCTCTCTCTCTGTATATATATATATATATATATATATATATATATATATATATATATATATATATATATATATATGTCGTACCTAGTAGCCAGAATGCACTTCTCGGCCTATTATGCAAGGCCCAATTTGCCTGATAAGCCAAGTTTTCCTAAATTATTATATTTTCTCTAATTTTTTTCTAATGAAATGATAAAGCTACCCATTTCATTACGTATGAGGTCAATTTTTTTTATTGCAGTTAAAATTAACGTAGATATATGACCAAACCTAACCAACCCTACCTAACCTAACCTAACCTATCTTTCTAGGTTAGGTTAGGTTAGGTAGCCGAAAACGTTAGGTTAGGTTAGGTTAGGTAGGTTAGGTAGTCGAAAAACAATTAATTCATGAAAACTTAGCTTATTAGGCAAATTGGGCCTTGCATAGTAGGCCGTGAAGTGCATTCTGGCTATTAGGTACGACATATATATATATATATATATATATATATATATATATATATATATATATATATATATATATATATACATATATATATATATATATATATATATATATATACATATATATATATATATATATATATGTCGTACCTAGTAGCCAGAACTCACTTCTCAGCCTACTATTCAAGGCCCGATTTGCCTAATAAGCCAAGTTTTCCTGAATTAATATATTTACTATAATTTTTTTCTTATGAAATGATAAAGCAACCCTTTTCTCTATGTTTGAGGTCAATTTTTTTTATTGGAGTTAAAATTAACGTAGATATATGACCAAACCTAACCAACCCTACCTAACCTAACCTAACCTATCTCTATCGGTTAGGTTAGGTTAGGTAGCAGAAAAAGTTAGGTTAGGTTAGGTTAGGTAGGTTAGGTAGTCGAAAAAACATTAATTCATGAAAACTTGGCTTATTAGGCAAATTGGGCCATGCATAGTTGGCTGAGAAGTGCGTTCTGGCTATTAGGTACGACATATATATATATATATATATATATATATATATATATATATTATATATATATGTCGTACCTAGTAGCCAGAACGCACTTCTCAGCCTACTATGCAAGGACTGATTTGATTAATAAGCCAAGTTTTCCTAAATTAATATATTTTCTCAATTTTTTTTCTTATGAAATGATGAAGCTACCCATTTCATTATGTATGAGGTCAATTTTCTTTTATTGGAGTTAAAATTAACGTAGATATATGACCGAACCTAACCAACCCTACCTAACCTAACCTAACCTATATTTATAGGTAAGGTTAGGTTAGGTAGCCGAAAAAAGCTAGGTTAGGTTAGGTTAGGTAGGTTAGGTAGACGAAAAAACATTAATTCATGAAAACTTGGCTTATTAGGCAAATCGGGCCTTGCATAGTAGGCTGAGAAGTGCGTTCTGGCTACTAGGTACGACATATATATATATATATATATATATGTCGTACCTAATAGCCAGAACGCACTTCTCAGCCTACTATTCAAGGCCCGATTTGCCTAATAAGCCAAGTTTTCATGAATTAATGTTTTTTCGTCTACCTAACCTACCTAACCTAACCTAACCTAGCTTTTTTTGGCTACCTAACCTAACCTTACCTATAAATATAGGTTAGGTTAGGTTAGGTAGGGTTGGTTAGGGTCGGTCATATATCTACGTTAATTTTAACTCCAATAAAAAAAAATTGACCTCATACATAGAGAAAAGGGTTGCTTTATCATTTCATAAGAAAAAAATTATAGTAAATATATTAATTCAGGAAAACTTGGCTTATTAGGCAAATCGGGCCTTGAATAGTAGGCTGAGAAGTGAGTTCTGGCTACTAGGTACGACATATATATATATATATATATATATATATATATGTCGTACCTAATAGCCAGAACGTACTTCTCAGCCTACTATTCAAGGCCCGATTTGCCTAATAAGCCAAGTTTTCATGAATTAATGTTTTTTCGTCTACCTAACCTACCTAACCTAACCTAACCTAGCTTTTTTTGGCTACCTAACCTAACCTTACCTATAAATATAGGTTAGGTTAGGTTAGGTAGGGTTGGTTAGGTTCGGTCATATATCTACGTTAATTTTAACTCCAATAAAAAAAAATTGACCTCATACATAGAGAAAAGGGTTGCTTTATCATTTCATAAGAAAAAAATTATAGTAAATATATTAATTGAGGAAAACTTGGCTTATTAGGCAAATCGGGCCTTGAATAGTAGGCTGAGAAGTGAGTTCTGGCTACTAGGTACGACATATATATATATATATATATATATGTCGTACCTAATAGCCAGAACGCACTTCTCAGCCTACTATTCAAGACCCGATTTGCCTAATAAGCCAAGTTTTCATGAATTAATGTTTTTTCGTCTACCTAACCTACCTAACCTAACCTAACCTAGCTTTTTTCGGCTACCTAACCTAACCTTACCTATAAATATAGGTTAGGTTAGGTTAGGTAGGGTTGGTTAGGTTCGGTCATATATCTACATTAATTTTAACTCCAATAAAAAAAAATTGACCTCATACATAGAGAAAAGGGTTGCTTTATCATTTCATAAGAAAAAAATTATAGTAAATATATTAATTCAGGAAAACTTGGCTTATTAGGCAAATCGGGCCTTGAATAGTAGGCTGAGAAGTGAGTTCTGGCTACTAGGTACGACATATATAATATATATAATATATATATATATATATATATTATATATATATATATATATATATATATATATATATATATATATATATATTTATACATGTATATATATATATATATATATATATATATGTATATATATATATATATATTATTGAATATGACCGAAAAAGTAAGATTAATAATTCTAACACGAATTTTCTCAATCTTTCGTACATTACGCTTCACTGTTGGAGGTAAATCAAAAATCACTTCTCCAAAATTCATTTTTATTTCTAGTCTGACGCGACACAGGCGCGTTTCGTAAAACTTATTACATTTTCAAAGACTTCACAAATACACAACTGATTAGAACTTGCGTTTCCCTCATTTTATATCTACATTTGAGTGAGGTGGGAAGGGTGATGTGGCATTACATTTGAGTGAGGTGGGAAGGATGATGTGGCATTAACACAAGACAGAACACTAGAGGATATTAATAGGGTATTAAAAGTATCAACACAAGACATAACAGAAACAATGGGTATTGAATAGAAGTGTTTGTAGAAAGCCTATTGGTCCATATTTCTTGATGCTTCTATATTGGAGCAGAGTCTTGAGGTGGGTAGAATATAGTTGTGCAATAATTGGCTGTTGATTGCTGGTGTTGACTTCTTGATGTGTAGTGCCTCGCAAACGTCAAGCCGCCTGCTATCGCTGTATCTATCGATGATTTCTGTGTTGTTTACTAGGATTTCTCTGGCGATGGTTTGGTTATGGGAAGAGATTATATGTTCCTTAATGGAGCCCTGTTGTTTATGCATCGTTAAACGCCTAGAAAGAGATGTTGTTGTCTTGCCTATATACTGGGTTTTTTGGAGCTTACAGTCCCCAAGTGGGCATTTGAAGGCATAGACGACGTTAGTCTCTTTTAAAGCGTTCTGTTTCGTGTCTGGAGAGTTTCTCATGAGTAGGCTGGCCGTTTTTCTGGTTTTATAGTAAATCGTCAGTTGTATCCTCTGATTTTTGTCTGTAGGGATAACGTTTCTATTAACAATATCTTTCAGGACCCTTTCCTCTGTTTTATGAGCTGTGGAAAAGAAGTTCCTGTAAAATAGTCTAATAGGGGGTATAGGTGTTGTGTTAGTAGTCTCTTCGGGGGTTGCATGGCTTTTCACTTTCCTTCTTATGATGTCTTCGATGAAACCATTGGAGAAGCCGTTATTGACTAGGACCTGCCTTACCCTACAGAGTTCTTCGTCGACTTGCTTCCATTCTGAGCTGTGGCTGAGAGCACGGTCGACGTATGCGTTAACAACACTCCTCTTGTACCTGTCAGGGCAGTCGCTGTTGGCATTTAGGCACATTCCTATGTTTGTTTCCTTTGTGTAGACTGCAGTGTGGAAACCTCCGCCCTTTTCCATGACTGTTACATCTAGAAAAGGCAGCTTCCCATCCTTTTCCGTCTCGTAAGTGAAACGCAGCACGGAACTCTGCTCAAATGCCTCCTTCAGCTCCTGCAGATGTCTGACATCAGGTACCTGTGTAAAAATGTCGTCAACATACCTGCAGTATATGGCCGGTTTCAAGTTCATGTCGACTAAGACTTTTTGCTCGATGGTACCCATGTAGAAGTTTGCAAACAGGACACCTAGGGGAGAACCCATGGCGACCCCATCTACTTGCTTATACATGTGCCCATCCGGGCTCAAGAAGGGTGCCTCTTTAGTACAAGCTTGGAGTAGTTTCCTCAGAATACTTTCTGGCATGTCAAGAGGAGTACAGGCTGGATCACGATACACTCTGTCGGCTATCATTCCGATTGTCTCGTCCACAGGTACGTTGGTAAACAGCGATTCTACGTCCAACGAGGCTCTTATCCCTGTGGCCCGTGCGCCCCGCAGTAAGTCCACAAATTCCTTTGGAGACTTCAGGCTGAAGGCGCAAGGAACATAAGGAGTCAGCAGGCCGTTGAGTCGCTTCGCCAATCTGTACGTGGGTGTGGGTATCTGGCTAATGATTGGCCGAAGTGGGTTTCCAGGCTTGTGCGTCTTGACATTTCCATACGCATATCCAGGTTTATATTCCCCAATGATCTTTGGCAGGTGGAGTCCGGATTTCTTGGCGTTCACAGTTTCGATCAGTTTGTTGACCTTTGCTTTTAATTCGGCTGTAGTGTCCTTCGTTACCCTTTGGAACTTAGTTTGGTCAGAGAGTATGATGTTCATTTTCGCCAGATATTCGTCTTTTTTAAGAATGACATATATTGGCGACTTGTCACCTCTCCTGACAACTATCTCCTTGTTCTCACGAAGGCTTTTAGCTGCCGCTCTAAGCTCGGGGGACAGTATGGTGCTTCTGTAGTTGCCTCGATTCTTTCCTCCTTCTGCAATAAGTTCTGCTTGTAAGGTATCTTTGGTAGTGACCTTCTTTTGTGTCTCGAGGTCGAATATGTCGTCCAACAGAATTTCCAACTCTACTTTCCGGGCCATTTCACTCGGTCTGGACATAACATGACAGTTTATGCCCAGATTTAGGAGAGTGACTTGGTCCTCAGTGAGGTTAATTCCTGCAAGGTTCAGGAAGCCATCTCTTGGTCGTGGAATTGCCATAGGTCCTCCATATAATGTTGTTAGTTTCTTGATAATCCTTGTTTCAGTGCTGAGGTGATGTTGGTCTGTGAGGATGTCGAGGTGTTGTTCAATGCGGGTACGGATACTATGGTCGATGTTGCTATTTCTCCACTCGTTTGTAGCATGAAGTAGTTGCGTTTTGTTGTCTTTGATTTCATTCTCTGCCTTGTATATCTGATCACGAATCAGATCCTGGCGATATTTTATCGTGAAGGCTTGATTCCTTGCTGCTGGGTCGTGCACTTTAACATTAGTATATTTTGGTAGCAGTCTTTCCTGTAGACATATATTATTGAATATGACCGAAAAAGTAAGATTAATAATTCTAACACGAATTTTCTCAATCTTTCGTACATTACGCTTCACTGTTGGAGGTAAATCAAAAATCACTTCTCCAAAATTCATTTTTATTTCTAGTCTGACGCGACACGGGCGCGTTTCGTAAAACTTATTACATTTTCAAAGACTTCACAAATACACAACTGATTAGAACTTGCGTTTCCCTCATTTTATATCTACATTTGAGTGAGGTGGGAAGGGTGATGTGGCATTACATTTGAGTGAGGTGGGAAGGATGATGTGGCATTAACACAAGACAGAACACTAGAGGATATTAATAGGGTATTAAAAGTATCAACACAAGACAGAACAGAAACAATGGGTATTGAATAGAAGTGTTTGTAGAAAGCCTATTGGTCCATATTTCTTGATGCTTCTATATTGGAGCGGAGTCTTGAGGTGGGTAGAATATAGTTGTGCAATAATTGGCTGTTGATTGCTGGTGTTGACTTCTTGATGTGTAGTGCCTCGCAAACGTCAAGCCGCCTGCTATCGCTGTATCTATCGATGATTTCTGTGTTGTTTACTAGGATTTCTCTGGCGATGGTTTGGTTATGGGAAGAGATTATATGTTCCTTAATGGAGCCCTGTTGTTTATGCATCGTTAAACGCCTAGAAAGAGATGTTGTTGTCTTGCCTATATACTGGGTTTTTTGGAGCTTACAGTCCCCAAGTGGGCATACACTCACAACTACTTCATGCAACTACTTCATGCTACAAACGAGTGGAGAAATAGCAACATCGACCATAGTATCCGTACCCGCATTGAACAACACCTCGACATCCTCACAGACCAACATCACCTCAGCACTGAAACAAGGATTATCAAGAAACTAACAACATTATATGGAGGACCTATGGCAATTCCACGACCAAGAGATGGCTTCCTGAACCTTGCAGGAATTAACCTCACTGAGGACCAAGTCACTCTCCTAAATCTGGGCATAAACTGTCATGTTATGTCCAGACCGAGTGAAATGGCCCGGAAAGTAGAGTTGGAAATTCTGTTGGACGACATATTCGACCTCGAGACACAAAAGAAGGTCACTACCAAAGATGCCTTACAAGCAGAACTTATTGCAGAAGGAGGAAAGAATCGAGGCAACTACAGAAGCACCATACTGTCCCCCGAGCTTAGAGCGGCAGCTAAAAGCCTTCGTGAGAACAAGAAGATAGTTGTCAGGAGAGGTGACAAGTCGCCAATATATGTCATTCTTAAAAAAGACGAATATCTGGCGAAAATGAACATCATACTCTCTGACCAAACTAAGTTCCAAAGGGTAACGAAGGACACTACAGCCGAATTAAAAGCAAAGGTCAACAAACTGATCGAAACTGTGAACGCCAAGAAATCCGGACTCCACCTGCCAAAGATCATTGGGGAATATAAACCTGGATATGCGTATGGAAATGTCAAGACGCACAAGCCTGGAAACCCACTTCGGCCAATCATTAGCCAGATACCCACACCCACGTACAGATTGGCGAAGCGACTCAACGGCCTGCTGACTCCTTATGTTCCTTGCGCCTTCAGCCTGAAGTCTCCAAAGGAATTTGTGGACTTACTGCGGGGCGCACGGGCCACAGGGATAAGAGCCTCGTTGGACGTAGAATCGCTGTTTACCAACGTACCTGTGGACGAGACAATCGGAATGATAGCCGACAGAGTGTATCGTGATCCAGCCTGTACTCCTCTTGACATGCCAGAAAGTATTCTGAAGAAACTACTCCAAGCTTGTACTAAAGAGGCACCCTTCTTGAGCCCGGATGGGCACATGTATAAGCAAGTAGATGGGGTCGCCATGGGTTCTCCCCTAGGTGTCCTGTTTGCAAACTTCTACATGGGTACCATCGAGCAAAAAGTCTTAGTCGACATGAACTTGAAACCGGCCATATACTGCAGGTATGTTGACGACATTTTTACACAGGTACCTGATGTCAGACATCTGCAGGAGCTGAAGGAGGCATTTGAGCAGAGTTCCGTGCTGCGTTTCACTTACGAGACGGAAAAGGATGGGAAGCTGCCTTTTCTAGATGTAACAGTCATGGAAAAGGGCGGAGGTTTCCACACTGCAGTCTACACAAAGGAAACAAACATAGGAATGTGCCTAAATGCCAACAGCGACTGCCCTGACAGGTACAATAGGAGTGTTGTTAACGCATACGTCGACCGTGCTCTCAGCCACAGCTCAGAATGGAAGCAAGTCGACGAAGAACTCTGTAGGGTAAGGCAGGTCCTAGTCAATAACGGCTTCTCCAATGGTTTCATCGAAGACATCATAAGAAGGAAAGTGAAAAGCCATGCAACCCCCGAAGAGACTACTAACACAACACCTATACCCCCTATTAGACTATTTTACAGGAACTTCTTTTCCACAGCTCATAAAACAGAGGAAAGGGTCCTGAAAGATATTGTCAATAGAAACGTTATCCCTACAGACAAAAATCAGAGGATACAACTGACGATTTACTATAAAACCAGAAAAACGGCCAGCCTACTCATGAGAAACTCTCCAGACACGAAACAGAACGCTTTAAAAGAGACTAACGTCGTCTATGCCTTCAAATGCCCACTTGGGGACTGTAAGCTCCAAAAAACCCAGTATATAGGCAAGACAACAACATCTCTTTCTAGGCGTTTAACGATGCATAAACAACAGGGCTCCATTAAGGAACATATAATCTCTTCCCATAACCAAACCATCGCCAGAGAAATCCTAGTAAACAACACAGAAATCATCGATAGATACAGCGATAGCAGGCGGCTTGACGTTTGCGAGGCACTACACATCAAGAAGTCAACACCAGCAATCAACAGCCAATTATTGCACAACTATATTCTACCCACCTCAAGACTCCGCTCCAATATAGAAGCATCAAGAAATATGGACCAATAGGCTTTCTACAAACACTTCTATTCAATACCCATTGTTTCTGTTCTGTCTTGTGTTGATACTTTTAATACCCTATTAATATCCTCTAGTGTTCTGTCTTGTGTTAATGCCACATCATCCTTCCCACCTCACTCAAATGTAATGCCACATCACCCTTCCCACCTCACTCAAATGTAGATATAAAATGAGGGAAACGCAAGTTCTAATCAGTTGTGTATTTGTGAAGTCTTTGAAAATGTAATAAGTTTTACGAAACGCGCCCGTGTCGCGTCAGACTAGAAATAAAAATGAATTTTGGAGAAGTGATTTTTGATTTACCTCCAACAGTGAAGCGTAATGTACGAAAGATTGAGAAAATTCGTGTTAGAATTATTAATCTTACTTTTTCGGTCATATTCAATAATATATGTCTACAGGAAAGACTGCTACCAATATATATATATATATATTATATATATATATATATATATATATATATATATATATATATATATATATATATATATACATATATATATATATATATATATATATCTGCTCTATGCATATCTCTTTGTATGTCTTTCTGTTTCTTCTCACTTTTCTGTCTATCAGCCTCTATTTCTTCCCTCTGTCTGTCGCTCCATCTCTGACTTACTGACTGTGAGTCTCTGTCTTTGTATTTCTCGGTCACTGTCTGTCTCTCTTTCTCCTATAAAAAAATATAATTGTCTAATGTGTGGGTGATCTCCTGTGAGAAACGCTTAGGAGGGGTGTGACATACAAAAAAAATAATAGTTACCCCTTACTCTGATAGAGGGCTGAGGCTTGAGAAGCTTTTAAAGCTGTGAAAGTATCGTCTGTTTTATGTGAGTACGGCCAAATTATTGACAGCAGGGCATTTTATGTTCTTTTCCAGAGATCATTGTAAAATGATGCATATTACTGTAAGAAAAAAGATGCTCTGAACGTTTGTTTTAAAATTATTTAGCTGTCAGATGGCGTGCACTGCCAAAAATCTTCGTAGGGGTCTGAATGTGCCCTCACATGCTGTTACTCTTCAATTCTGGCGACCCAACCATCCAAGGCTCATTCTGTACACCAGACCATTTCCTCTGCAATTTTGGAAGAGGCTAGATCAAACCGTGTGGCCTTCAACGTAGACAGACAAACAACCAGACAAACACACTGATATTCTCTCTTACAGTTTGGATTTTGTAGCATAACACATGTAATGTGCTGCGTTATAATAAAATTCTTATTTTGAGTTTATATTTCTTATAAAAAAATTCATTATAAATAATGAACATTTATTGTTTCTTAGGCTGGGGAATTTTGACAGCCTTTGTGCTGTATATTGTACTGGAGAGGCACCCCAGCGTTGCCAGAATCTGTCTGTCTGTCTCCGATCTGTACATATATCTGTCCATCCACATATCTCCCTTTATCTCTCCATCCACACTTCTCAATTTATTTATCCATGAATCTACATTTCAATCCATCCATCTATCATGCATCTATACATCAATCTATTCCCTCAACAATTAATGCATCCATCTAAGTATTTATTTATTCATCTATCCTTTCATCTCCTTATCTAGCAATCCATATATCCATCTATCTTTCTGTCCACCTGTACATCAATCTATTTGTCCATACATCTGCTCTTCTGTCTATATATATAATCTTATATCTATCCGCTTTTCCCTATATCCATCCATCTATCCATCTACCTCTCAATCTATCAATCAATATATATCCATTGTTATGGAGCCGCCTCCTATTTCTCCCCAATGCCAGTGTTAAGAATGATATCAGCTTACCCTGCTGATTCCCTGAGGTGCCTTTTGGGAGTCTTCTGAGGAGTCTTTTGTTATATGAGGTACCGGATTGGTCACCTAATTAGGGAAAAATTTGTATTTATAAGTTTGTAGGGAGGTGGGGGGGTCGTGCCCCTGGTATATACAAAATGGCGACCCCTGCCTACAAATCCGCTATTTTGCGGGCGACACCAGCCGGCTGGGGATTGGCTGGCCTAGGTCATGTGATGCGGCTGACCAATCAGTGTCCGCCGTGACATCACTGAGTGACCTGGTTCGGCAGCTGGCGAATGGCGTCGGGCAGAGCTCATCTGAATGTGGAGGTGCTGGAAAGAGATGGGGGAAATAATTTATAGTGATTAAAGGTTTTTTATAGGATTATTTATTTTATTAGAAAAATATTCTATTTTTCTCTAAGAACAACTAGTAAATACCTCCCCCTGCAGGAGCGGCCTTGTGTCCTCTACAGCAGGCCTCGTCAATTAGACTACGTAACAGCATCTTGTTTGGGGCAGACCCCCCACGTAGAATTAACTCTACAAATGTGGACGGGTCCCAAGAACTGTACTGAAGAAAAATAAAGAGGTGAAATAGAGGATATACAAACTTTTTTTATTGAGGGAAATAAAAATAAAATAAATCTATTACCAGAAAGTGAGAGTAATACTAACCAGGTCCTTCAAGGACTTCAATCTTCCCTGCAGGTGTTTTTTGAGAGACACCTTCCATTTCGTAGGAGGATGACAGTCTTCTGAGGGGGTTGTGTGGGGGAGAGGGGTTTTTATAGGAGGCTACCCCCTTTGTTAGGTAGGTTGCCTAGCTAACAAAAATATTCTCTACACCACCTATAAGAACCAACTCCTATACCTCTACAAAATGTCCTAACACAATGATGTTTCATAGGAAAATATCGTCTCGCATAAGCAAGGGCTCGTTTATCGTTTAATTTTAAAGTAACGCTGGAAAATACATTATGTAAGTAATGTACTGTTGAAGGCAAGCCCACATGACTTATCCTATGTACAAACATGGCACAATATAACCGCAAGCAAGAGTAAATCACTCTGGGGTCTGTAGCGCATTCCAAACACCTTTCTTATTTTGTTAGTTTTAATAAATTCCTTGAAATGATGGTTGTAAGTCACTGGCAACATTGCATAACTATCAAAAGAAATACATCCGATGTTTAACTTTATCAACATAAATACCTACCCAATGCCCCATAGTTATTCTGCTGTATGATGGTAAAATATTAGTTATGAAGAAGTAGGTTTCTTGAAGAGATATTTAAATGTTCTATCTCGTCAGCATTATAACAACCTAGGTAGACACTCGATCCCCTAGATTATTTTTTAAATTTATATTTATATCATAACAATTCATTATGTTTTTAAGCTCGCACGGCACATAGAACAGTTCTCTGTCCATCGATGGATAGTACCCCAGTCGTTTCCCAAACAGTAAAACCAGTCTGTTATATGTAACACCGCACCAAATTCAAGCTCCATACGCAAGTTGCCAGATTTCTCCACAGGGAGGGAATCCTTCGTTTGAATGGTGGTTAAGTCAAAGGCGAATATTGATCTTCCCTTATTAAAGTCATAGGCTAGTAGTGAATCACGCTCTAAGCCTATGTCTTCAAAGTTTCGTAATAAAGGCGGGAATAATGGTTGTCGAAATCGCCAGCAATTCGGTAAATTGCATTATTGTTCAAATACATTGCAATACTTTTCAGCTTTGCATTTTCAAAATATAATCCATTACCTTGGTGAAGACCGTCATAATAATTCATTGGCACGATGACCATATATATCTTGTGTGGAATTACTTGTGCCCAAGGCTGATCAATTAAGAGACTAGTTTGATTCCCTGCTAGGACATATGTTTTAGAAATGGTTCTATTGAATGTATAGCTTATAGGGTCGGGGATGCTAACAGTGAGCTGTTTAAGGCTAGGTAAGCACTTGGGTAGGGGAACACTCACGTTACCCATAACTTAGCATAATCCATATGCAAGCGATACTTAGAGCCATCGTCCACGCTTGTATTTAGGACCCAAGCGTGAGGAGAGAGCTCCAATCTTAGTCGCACATCTATATTATCTAATATGTATTGGTCTAAGGATGATATATCCAATAGGAGGGGGAAACACATCGACAAACCTTTACTTTTTAAATCAACCATAAATTTTTATCCTTGGTGGTTGCTCCAGTAAAATAAGTATTAGTAAACATTAGTGATTATACCATCGTCATCTCTCCAGTCCCTACGAAAGCCTCCAATTCTCCCCAAGGAAGACATTTTTGATGGAGGCATGGAGGTTATTAATTTAATAAACGACCAATAATTAAAATTAGTATTTGTTTCAACTACCTGCTCTCCTAAAAAACCTGAACACCTTTAAACATGGTATTTGACAACCCATTCACAAATTCCACATGGTCATCCTCTTCCAATTTTGTGGTATCGTCATCTTTCGTTAAAGATACCTTAAAATCTATAACAATATTAGCTAGATCTAAGAAGGCGCCCTGGGTTCCAGGGATGCGGAATTCTAAGTAATTATCCGCAAACGTTGATTAATGGGGAGGTTGACAGGTAGAATGTCTATTTGATGCGTAGAGGCAATTGAACTCTCCACATTACGTATTCTGTTACTTCTTGGAAATTGGTCAATAATACTAGAGCTATAATATTCTAGTGGTATTTTCACCCCAGCCCCGCTAGTTGCTGCCATGATCCCCCCCCCCCCCCTGAAAGTTGAAGTATGACTGCTTACGTTAGCGAAAACATCATTTTTATACCCGAGACCTCGTTTACATTTTTTTTATTTATTCGCCTAGAGAGTCTTTTAATTCCCCCCCCCCCGTTATCAATTTCTTCCCCACAGTCTTAAGAGCATCAATACCGTGAGTTCTCAGAGCACTCTTCACATCCCGTTTACTACTGGTTAAATCACAAAGCACATTTTTCCCAAAATCGATAGCACTCGGTGTTACAGCTTTCATGAAAAATGGTATGGCTCGTCGAGCAATACCAGCCAAGGTCCCAAAGAAACCACCACCAGATCTGAGATAAGGTGCTTGGAATGTGCGTATGTCATTCATCGCTCCCCCTCTCATCCCGTGTCTCCTAGGGGGAGGAGCGAATATCTCCCTGAATTCCTTTTGAGAAGGCGGATGGAATGGTATACGCATTCTGAGGTCTCTTCCTATAATAACCTAAGTCGTGGGTAAACACTTCTTTATATATATTATATATTGCTATACTTTAGGGCGGATATGTAAGACTGCCGTAACCGATCTCCCATCTTCAAAACTAGCCATTCGCCCAAACTGATCTGTTATTTTAATACTTACTTTCTCCAACGTGTTAGTGTTCAATGTTTTGTACACTAGAGGGTGAGCCCCTCTAGAATATGAGTCATGATAATTGATTGCATCTAAGATATTTACAATCTGCCCCCGTATCGTTCCGGCTCGATGACGTCACTATAAATGAGTAAATAGTCACAACCTCCGTCATTGTCTGGGGGGAATGAGACAGACCTTGGAGGCTGTTGTAATGTCATCTGTTTTTGCTCGATAAATGGTGTATTTGCGACTGCGGTCAAAACCAAGTACATTAGCTATTCTGTGTTTAAATTGAAAGCTGAGAGAATTTAACGAGCCAGTACTTCCACTGTTAAGAGTTGAAGCTAGTAATACCCTCTCTAAAGATTGGTCATAGGTGAGGATTGGTTCTTTATCTGAAGTATATTTTGAAATCATCCCTAAAACTAAGCTTCATGTCGGTGGTTATTTGCCGACTAAGCACGTCTGTAATGAATTTGATGTTTCTTGATAATATGTTGGTTTTTGGCTGGAAGGTATATATTAAGTGTTCTGGACTCTTAGAAAGAGTTCCACGTAAAAGTGGCATAGATATCTATGCCAAACTCCTCATTTTTGATGATGACATTAATTCGCCTGGGTAGGAGTATGTTGACTAAAGCCACTTCATGTTTTATGGAAGGGTTTAAATATAGTGTGGGGATGGTGTTTGTAAATGCTGAACTCGTGTTGTTGTATATATCTCCTTGAGTGAGACTGGTAAGATATGTCCCGTTATGTACTGATTGGGCAATATACAGGGAGGGTTTTTGTAAGAAGGGAAAATAAACAACATTACTTATATTTTATTTTATTAAACTACTTAAAAACTACAACATGTGAAGATTCCCTCATCAAATCACCTTTTTTGTTTTTAAAGAATAGTGATTAACCACACCCCCTGCTACTACTACTACTGGTGCTGGCTACTGCTGCCGCTGCTGCTACCGCCACTGCTGCTTCCGCCGGAGCTACCGTCGCTGCTGCTGCTGCTGTTGCCACTACCACAACTTCTTTCCTGGGGTGGTGGTTACAGCTTTCGTTTTTTTTCGGGGGGGGGGAGGATAACAGGAATATTTCCTGTGACACCATCGAGTATGGAGTCGATACGACGATTCGCCTCCGTTTTGAAGTCGAGGAGGGGTTCAATCCGTCGTTTGACTAAGGTTGATGCTGTGGGAGGTGGTGGAGGGGTGGTGGTGGAGCTGGAAGTGTATTCTTGAGCTGTCTCTTCTTCCTGGGTGTGGCTGGCAGTGCTGGAGGTGTAGAACGAGAAGAGGTTCTTGGGGTGGTACCACCCTCTCCCACCACGGTGTCGAGGGTGATAGTAAAACTATCACCACTGGGTTGTCGAACGGGAGGGGCACCACTGATGGGTAACAGCAGCGGGTCGTTTGAGGATGACCAACTCTTTGTTGAGTTTGGCCAGTTCTTGATGAAGAGAGAGCAGCATGGGTCCAATGTCCTTGTGCCAGTTGTCCATACCATCGCGGGAAGCCCCTAAGCCGTGGGTACCACTAGCTGAGACATGGTTGGGGTTCTCACCATTAGATTGCCCACCTTTGTTAGGGCCACCTGATCCAATATCGCCGGTTTTTGGATGTATCCAGGGTGACGTTAGAGACGTAGTGAGTGTCGGCGGAAGTCTGCACTTGTGCCTGGGCTATTGGATTTGACTCGAAGGGGGCTCCTGCCCCGAATGCTGAAATCAGGGCCACAAATGTCGGCCTGAAGTAAAGGACGGGCTCCTCTATGAGATCTTGTCCTTCAGAGGGGAGTGTGGCTATCTTCATATCATTGTCCCCTGTGGTAGCCCGACAACAAATTATTGCCCTATTGACTTTTCCCAGCCCAACACGTTCCACACGGGCGTAGGGGTAGGTTTTCCAGATGACAGAGGCTAGCCCATAGGGACGCACAACGGCAGCCAGTAACTCATAGACGATGACGTCGCCTACCCCAAAGGTCTGGGAGTCAGTGATATCGTCACCAATGGTCTTGATACTCGCCAGCGACATGGCGAGAGGGTGGCTGTGAGGAGCGTGTCGACAACTGTAGTATAGTGTTCCAGGAGCGGCGGTGGGGGACCTTTAAATACACCTGTGCCCACCTGGGGAGGGAGAGGGATGAAGGGGTGTGGGGTAGAGGTCACCTTATGAGCCCATAGACACTCCGGCCAGACTCAAAGGCTGTAATCATGTCCCGATGATGGAAGGTTAATTTTTCCATTCGCCAAATCTCTGTCTGGATCTCCTGAGATGAATACTCTTCATAACTTTTCACCGTTTCACCAAATGACTTAAAAAACCGTTCTGGGGGAGCACTCAACACGAGACGGTCATAACAATCCCATAAGGCATATATCAATCTACTTTTGTGTTCGACAAACTTGTAGTAACGATGAGTAGCAACCAAACGCTTCAATAGGGGAGATTTTTCTTCCTCCTCTACCGCTGGAGGGGATGAAGAAGCTCGCTCCATGGTGGATACACAACTGATTATAATGACGTTTAAGATGTGGTTCATATAGGTTTTTCAATACGGTTCCCAATGGGGTCTCCTATGGATACCCCTCCCCCCTTTTAACTGTGATCTGGCGCGAGAATTACGTATAAAGGATGGGTCTATGCCGGCCACCTTAAGTAAAATCCTTACATCTGCCTTCTCAGCTGTCCTAAATTGTCCTTTAGTAAAGGCTAAAGTTTTAATTATATCTAAAATATTTAAATTTTGCACAGGCTTTAATAAATTCCCGTGACTATCCCATATCACCTGTTGGCTGTTTTGTTCAAACATGTTCAATAATGTTTTGACGTGTGGAATTTCCTCTATTTTAAAATTCACGTTTATTAAGTTGTCCAGACTTGGGTTTTGGTGGGGTGGTGTGGCTTTGTGGTGAGTGGGCCCAGCAACAGCTAGCCGCATCTCAGCGGTAGAATGGAATGTATCCTTTTTTTTATTTGTTTTTTTAAAGGGCGATGGTCGCACCTGGGCTACGTTTTTTGTTGAAAGAACCCCGCGGCGGCGGGCACCTGCACGGCGACGGCGGGCGCAGCAGGGGGTGGCCAATGTCTTTTAAAGGTTGTCTGACCAGTCCCCCCCGTCTGGTAGGACTATAACGTTCAAAGGAGCTACCGTGGCAACACCGCCCACAAGTTGTTGCTGTTGCGAGGGTGTAGGGGGAGTGTCCACTTCCCCCACTCCATCATCACCACTGGCAGAGTCACAGCCAGTGGTGATGATGCTTACAGCTACCACCAACATTATTAGCCGAATTGCCCATTTGCTTTCGTTTTTTAAAGAGAAGGACTTACTTCCACCTCTACCACTGGTGGAAGAGGGTGGAGCCACCTCATTAAGAGGCGATGGAGTACTCTCGTTTTTATAAATAAATATTTTTCAGACGACTCGTGGTACTAGGCAATATTCTTTACCATTTTTTTTCTCTTCTTACGTAATTACTTTATTAGAGAGGAAATTAACGATACAGCCAAAGGTAACAGAGCTGCCAATATAGCTCCTCCTCGCCTAGAAGATAGAATATTCTTCTTTTTGTACAATGGAGTTTTCTTACGTGCTACAGAGCGAATGTCATTCTGATACCTCTGTAGTCCATTAATTATCTAAGGTTGAACTGGATGTTTCGTTTCAGAAAATTGGCAAAAATTTCACAAATTGATTCAATTTCCTCGTTTTAAAGCCTTGATTAGTTTATTCCACTTCTTGGGTGATAAATTGTTTAATAAAAATAACAGTTGATGGTGTTTCTCTACGAGAGAGTCCTGATGAACTGTCATTTTTTTTTAAATTTGACGATGTCTTGAAGCTTTAAGTGCCCTCTCCACTTGACGAAATATTCTCTGTGTCCTTTCGATGTCTTCCTAGTCTGTAATATCGTTATGGGAAAATAGTCTGGAAGGGTTGTTGGAATCAATTCTTGCTCATAAAACATACCACTGATCGGCTCGTTGGTTAAATCTTTGATTTTATAGGTTGGGACTGGTTGTGTTCTGTCGATATGTGACATTTGAAATATTTCTTCTGTATTTTGGAGGCCCAAAGCCCTTGTGAAATATATTCCTCCGCTTTGCCAGTCATACATACTGCCCAACCTGCAGTTGTGGACTGATGGGGGTTATGGGTTAGTCATTGTTTAAATACATGACCTTAAACTGTCTTCGTACATCTTCAATGTTTTGCAACTTATGAATGGCATGTGGGGAATTTTTTAGTATTCTGTGGAAAGTGTGGTTGTAAACGTCCACAACTTTTGGGAGGATGTGAATGTATTGTAATGAATTAGCTTGGGTCATATAATGATACAGTTTATGTTTTAAAGTTTTAATGGCACGCTCCACTATACTAGATTTCATTTCCGAAAATACACTATATAATTTAATATTTTTCTTATTCAAATAATTTTGAACTGTCCTGTTGTAAAATTCTCTCCTCGGTCGGTGAATATTCGTCTTACCCCGTGAAACTGAGAGGTTTCCTCTAAATCTTCTTTAGAGCAGCTACCACATCCGTTGAATTTTTTGTTTTTAAAGTTGAGTCTGCATTAGGCGAGAATAAACATCGACACAAATCAAAATATATTTAACGCCACTATTGCATTTTTGTAAACTACAAAAGTCTCCCAAATCACAGGCAATTATGGTGCGGGGCTTAGGAGCTAATATTTTCTGTCGAGGAAACTAACTAAATTTCTTCTATGTAAGGTATAAGATCGCTCCCCACGAAGAAATTCCCTCACATCTGCAATACTGATGCTGGTGCCTTTGAGTCTGGCGGCCTTATACAATTTTTGAATTGATCCTGTGAAACCTCCCAAGCTAGAAAGTCATTATAGATGGTGGTAAGAATTGACCGTTTCTGCGTCGTTAAAGGCATTTTTTTGTTCACATTTGATAAACAATTTCACACTGGTCTTCATTGACAATGCTCATTCGTAGTTGTAATGTCTCAGGAACTGTCAGATCGACCATAAATAGCCATACTCGCTCTGGGATATTGCCCGACGATATATTTCAACGAAATTATTAATAGTTTTTCGCCCATATAACTAACCGCTTAAAATTTCAAGTTGGGTTATGTCTCTCTGCTTCATTAATATATAATGGGTACAATTCAGAGTTATTGTCCTAGCATATTTCCCCTAGGGAAACAAATTTTGACTAATTAGAATTACTGAAATATTATCGTGTCTCCCTCGGGTGAAGATATTGGCTATAATTGGACTCTGTATGGCTTCCAGGTATAAGTCATCAATTGTATACAAAACTGACTCATTTGAAAAAGGATTCTTATACTCTAAAGGGTTACTCAGTCCTTGGGAGAGTGTAACCTTAACAGTCATATATATATATATATATATATATATATATATATATATATATAATATATATATATATATATATATATATATATAAATATATATATGTCGTACCTAGTAGCCAGAACGCACTTCTCAGCCTACTATGCAAGGCCCGATTTGCCTAATAAGCCAAGTTTTCCTGAATTAATATATTTTCTCTACTTTTTTTCTTATGAAATGATAAAGCTACCCAATTCATTATGTATGAGGTCAATTTTTTTTTATTGGAGTTAAAATTAACGTAGATATATGACCGAACCTAACCAACCCTACCTAACCTAACCTAACCTATCTTTAAAGGTTAGGTTAGGTTAGGTAGCCCAAAAAGTTAGGTTAGGTAGTCGAAAAACAATTAATTCATGAAAACTTGGCTTATTAGGCAAACCGGGCCTTGCATAGTAGGCTGAGAAGTGCGTTCTGGCTACTAGGTATGACATATATATATATATATATATATATATATATATATATATGTCGTACCTAGTAGCCAGAATGCACTTCTCAGCCTACTATGCAAGGCCCAATTTGCCTAATAAGCCAAGTTTTCATGAAATAATTGTTTTTCGACTACCTAACCTACCTAACCTAACCTAACCTAACCTAACTTTTTCGGCTACCTAACCTAACCTATAAAGATAGGTTAGGTTAGGTTAGGTAGGGTTGGTTAATAGGTTCGGTCATATATCTACGTTAATTTTAACTTCAATAAAAAAAAATTGACCTCATACATAATGAAATGGGTAGCTTTATAATTTCACAAGAAAAAAATTTGAGAAAATATATTAATTCAGGAAAACTTGGCTTATTAGGCAAATCGGGCCTTGCATAGTAGGCTGAGAAGTGCGTTCTGGCTACTAGGTACGACATATATATATATATTATATATATATATATAATATAATGTGTGTGTGTGTGTGAGAGAGTGTGAGTGTGTGTGAGTGAGTGTGTGTGTGTGTGTGTGTGTGTGTGTGTGTGTGTGTGTGTGTGTGTGTGTGTGTGTGTGTGTGTGTGTGTGTGTGTGTGTGTGTGAGTGTGTGTGTGAGCATGTATTCACTCCCCAAGGAGCGCCACCCTCCTCAGGACAAAGACAGCCGTACCTGGTTTTTTGGGGGCTCCCCTTGAGATGACCTCCAGACGAGAGAAAAGAAAGTTCTCTAAAGCAACTCTAATCCTTCTCTTTCATACAAGAGCTGTGAGATGTTGCATGTATTGTGTATTCACTCTCAAAAGGAGCGCCACCCTCCTAAGAACATAGACAGCCTACCTGGGTTTTTTTGTAGAACTCCCCTTAGAGATGACATCCAGACGAGAAAAAAGTTCCCCATAGCAACCCTAACCCTTCTCTTTCACATGAAGGGAGGGGGGGCTGTGAGGTGTTGCATGTGGCAACGCCGCCTCCCACTTGATCATCAAATATAAGGATGCCACACACCCCTCCTTCGTTGTATTATACAGTTAGTGTTGAAAACTTCCACTCTCCATCCCAGTCTAGCCTAAGATGTAAGTAAATTAATATCTATTATATATGGGGGGCTATAAATATATTGTGATGGAAAAAGAAGTGAAGGTGTTTGGCAGTCCTCCCAATGGCTAGTGTCAATGCCTATCTCATTTAAAAAAAAAAAAAAGATGACTGCATAGCTGTTGTGTCCTGTGGCAGAGTAAGGCAAAACAAACAAAACAAATAGTATGAACAATGAAACCTTAATTAAATTGAAAACAAATATGAATTAGACAATTCCTTTGCTATGTACAGTGCAAACAAACAAGATTATAATGTCAAAAATTAACATAAATTAAAATATTGGTGACGTTACTCTAAGAGGGATAAAGACAAAAATGAATTAACAGGTGCTGAGAATAAAGTGCTCTCTGAAAACATCCATCAATAAACAGAGCATTTATCAAATAGTTGTGTCAGCTTTAGAGCACAAGGATATTTTGAATCCAATGGCTGGTGCATGCTCTGTCATCGGCTATGTAGATGGTGCTGAAGTGCAGAGGTGCAGATGTTGATTCACCAATCAGAAGCGGGCTGGCTGGAAGTGGTGGTTTGGTGATCGACGAAGGGGGAGGTGGAGAGCAAGTGCGATGAACCGTTTTGGCCTGGCAAAACGTATCTGACTCAATACATATTACACTTGCTTGTAGTATCGAGATGTTGTAGATGTACTGAAGTAACATGATAGGAAAGAACAGGCCAAATCTCTCTTAAAGGAGATTATCGTAACAGCTCTCCCCCGAAGCCTCCTCTTACGGGTTAAGTTACTTCAGTGGCTGGTGTAGAGGTAGGAGTAGTTGTCTCTACCTCGTAGACCCTGGAGAGGGCGTCGGCTATGATGTTGTCCGAACCTTTGATGTAGAAGATTGCCAGATTAAAATTCTGCAAGTACAGAGCCCAGCATAGAAGACGTTCATTGCTGAATTGGGCCTGTTGTAGGAACCTTAGGGGATTGTGGTCCAAGTAGATGGTGATAGACCGATTTCCCTGTAGGTAAGGTTCGAAATGTTGCAGAATCAGGACGATGGAGAGGAGTTCCTTTTCTATAGTGCTGTAGTTCGTTTGATGGGGCTTCAACTTGTAGATGTAGTAGCTAACAGGAAGAACCTCTTCGCATCTTGATTGTTGCATTAGGACGCCCCCGATGCCGGTACCACTGGCGTCAACATTGATGATGAAGGGCTTCGTAATATCTTTGGCAAAGGTGGACTTGCCCAAGTTGATGGTAAGGCCGGCTGTGAGGAGCTTGGAGAACAGTCATTGCTGGTGTTGACTTCTTGATGTGTAGTGCCTCGCAAACGTCAAGCCGCCTGCTATCGCTGTATCTATCGATGATTTCTGTGTTGTTTACTAGGATTTCTCTGGCGATGGTTTGGTTGTGGGAAGAGATTATATGTTCCTTAATGGAGTCAAGAAGTCAACACCAGCAATCAACAGCCAATTATTGCACAACTATATTCTACCCACCTCAAGACTCCGCTCCAATATAGAAGCATCAAGAAATATGGACCAATAGGCTTTCTACAAACACTTCTATTCAATATCCATTGTTTCGTGTTCTGTCTTGTGTTGATGAAATTAATACCCAATTAATACCACACTTTGTTCTGTCTTGTGTTAATGCCACATCACCCCTTCCACCTCACTCAAATGTAGATATAAAGTCGGAGATACGTAAGTTCTATTCAGTTGTGTATTTGTGAACTAAAGTCTTTGAAAATGTAATAAGTTTTACGAAACGCGCCCGTGTCGCGTCAGACTAGAAATAAAAATGAATTTTGGAGAATTGATTTTTGATTTACCTCCAACAGTGAAGCGTAATGTACGAAAGATTGAGAAAATTCGTGTTAGAATTATTAATCTTACTTTTTCGGTCATATTTAATAATATATGTCTACAGGAAAGACTGCTACCAAAATATACTAATATATATATATATATATATATATATATATATATATATATATATATATATATGCGAACAAGCCTGAATGGTCCCCAGGACAATATGCAACTGAAAACTCACACCCCAGAAGTGACTCGAACCCATACTCCCAGGAGCAACGCAACTGGTATGTACAAGACGCCTTAATCCACTTGACCATCACGACCGGACATAATTGTTCGCATTTGTGTTCCTCACGTGTGCCCCAAAGAATGAGGTGATTTGGTAAAATGCTATGCCCAAGATTACTATCCGAGTGCCGGCGGTGGGGTGGTTCAAATAGCCTCGGCTATCACCTCATTATGTCCGGTCGTGATGGTCAAGTGGATTAAGGCGTCTTGTACATACCAGTTGCGTTGCTCCTGGGAGTATGGGTTCGAGTCACTTCTGGGGTGTGAGTTTTCAGTTATATATATATATATATATATATATATATTATTATTAAATATGACCGAAAAAGTAAGATTAATAATTCTAACACGAATTTTCTCAATCTTTCGTACATTACGCTTCACTGTTGGAGGTAAATCAAAAATCACTTCTCCAAAATTCATTTTTATTTCTAGTCTGACGCGACACGGGCGCGTTTCGTAAAACTTATTACATTTTCAAAGACTTCACAAATACACAACTGATTAGAACTTGCGTTTCCCTGATTTTATATCTACATTTGAGTGAGGTGGGAAGGGTGATGTGGCATTACATTTGAGTGAGGTGGGAAGGGTGATGTGGCATTAACACAAGACAGAACACTAGGGATATTAATAGGGTATTAAAAGTATCAACACAAGACAGAACAGAAACAATGGGTATTGAATAGAAGTGTTTGTAGAAAGCCTATTGGTCCATATTTCTTGATGCTTCTATATTGGAGCGGAGTCTTGAGGTGGGTAGAATATAGTTGTGCAATAATTGGCTGTTGATTGCTGGTGTTGACTTCTTGATGTGTAGTGCCTCGCAAACGTCAAGCCGCCTGCTATCGCTGTATCTATCGATGATTTCTGTGTTGTTTACTAGGATTTCTCTGGCGATGGTTTGGTTATGGGAAGAGATTATATGTTCCTTAATGGAGCCCTGTTGTTTATGCATCGTTAAACGCCTAGAAAGAGATGTTGTTGTCTTGCCTATATACTGGGTTTTTTGGAGCTTACAGTCCCCAAGTGGGCATTTGAAGGCATAGACGACGTTAGTCTCTTTTAAAGCGTTCTGTTTTGTGTCTGGAGAGTTTCTCATGAGTAGGCTGGCCGTTTTTCTGGTTTTATAGTAAATCGTCAGTTGTATCCTCTGATTTTTGTCTGTAGGGATAACGTTTCTATTAACAATATCTTTCAGGACCCTTTCCTCTGTTTTATGAGCTGTGGAAAAGAAGTTCCTGTAAAATAGTCTAATAGGGGGTATAGGTGTTGTGTTAGTTGTCTCTTCGGAGGTTGCATGGCTTTTCACTTTCCTTCTTATGATGTCTTCGATGAAACCATTGGAGAAGCCGTTATTGACTAGGACCTGCCTTACCCTATGTTACGAACCCGGATCCAGCGTCCGAGCCTGGAGCAGTGACAACCACGCCATCTGTGGGTCAGCTCCCGAAACCCCCGCCAAACGGACGACGACACCTAGTGAGGACAGCGTGTACTGGCCTCGAGGACCAGTTTCCAGTCTGGTTCAGCGCTCAACACCGCCGCTCCTGACCTCTGGTGAGGTGGTGCTCCGACGACAGCGCCATCTATGGAGTGGATATGTCGGGCGTTTGTATCTGAGCCTGTGAGTGTGGTGTATTAGTGTCCCAGTTATTGATGACGTGTCTGCTTACAGAGCCGACCTGGGACCACTGTGTTGAAGGTGGAGTCAGTCTACCCGAGGCAGCCAGTCTCCATACTGTGAAGTTCGCTGCAGCTGTTGTGACGTCGTCCCCCCGGAAGAACACTGTGGTGTGTTAAGCCTGCCAATGGAGTGGCAGTGAA
>NC_091158.1:41306438-41506438 GCF_040958095.1 Procambarus clarkii
ATGCACAAAGCATGCTTCCTCGTCTTGACCTGTCAAAAGGGTGCTAGCTGTGAAGCCAGAATCCTAATATATGACAGCTATATCAGAGAAAACACTGTACATTGAACCATAAAGACCTAGGCTTAATTACCTTTAGTATGAGGCGATTTCGTATTCTAACGGGCTCACCCTATCTACTGACATTAATGGCCAAAAATGATTAGATAAATGGGTTTCGGCAGAGCACTTAGCTTGTATTTGTTGACAGTGTGTTGATGATGGTACACCTTTGGTTTCCATAACACTTCGTCCAAGTAAAATTAACAGGAGCCGCATTTGCTCCCGTGCGCCTCTGTGGTCTAATAATAACAATGGCTGACCACTCCCTCCTCACTGACGCTACTGGCCTACATTGTCCAGATGACAGTAAGTGATAGAAGGGTCACATTTACTCTATTTTAATTCTGATAATTAACACTTTCGCGTTCCACAGACTGACTATCTCGTCACTCATTTTTCTACTGAATGGGTTCCAACGACGCAATACTGAGTCACTCATTAAAATATTTTTTAAAAATTTAAATTTTATCAGATCAATCTGGTAGGGGTTTTAAAAAAGCGCCTTTAGATTGCACACAATTTGATACCAAAATCAAAGACATAACATGAAACTTGATGTCCAAACACTTGAAATTTTATAAATAGGCCTATGGTCCGAATATTAAAATATTTGTTAAAATTCTATTTATTGTCCTATTATCTTGGGACTTGTTTTAAAATGTGCGCCTTTTTATTGCGAACAATTTGATACCAAAATGAAAGATGTAACACAAATATTTATGTCAGAACACTGGAAAGATATAAATTAATTTGTGATGATGAGCGTCCAGAAGTAAAATATTTGTTAAAAATCCAGTTATTGCTCTATTATTCTGGGACTAGTTTTAAAATAATCGCCTTTTTATTGCGAACAATTTGATACCAAAATGAGCGACGTAGCACAAAATTTGATGTTATCAAATTGAACGAGTTGAACATTAGGTTGCAATGTACAAAATGGTGCTCGTTCACGGGTAACTTTAGGCTTTTCTGCGGGGAGGCACTCCAGCCTTTTGTACATTTTATTCATACACATCTGTAGGGAATTTAATTGCGAACACAATGATACCAAAACGAGCGACGTAGCACGAGAATTAAGGTAAAAAAATGGAACGAGAATGCACATGTTACTGATTTTGTGCGTTTTTGCCGACTTTACGCTTTGCTGTTGGGAGTTACGCTAGGCTTCTGGACATTATATTTATACACACTTGTAGAGAATTTAATTGCGAACACAATGATACCAAAACGAGTGACGTAGCACGAGAATTAAGGTGAGAAAGCTGGAACGAGTATACACATTTGGGTGTCACCGCGCGCTTACCCGCACGGAGGGGCCACCTACCCCCTGTCAACCGCGAGTTTCCACAGAGCGCGAAAGTGCTCCGTGGAAGTCCAAAGACTAATGTATTTAAGAATAATTCCCACCATAATAGGTGGTGAATTTATAATAGTATGTGG
This sequence comes from Procambarus clarkii, assembly GCF_040958095.1. NCBI lineage: Eukaryota > Metazoa > Arthropoda > Malacostraca > Decapoda > Cambaridae > Procambarus > Procambarus clarkii. The sequence goes on from NC_091158.1 coordinate 41,307,978, forward strand.
TAATGATATCCCGTTTTCTATAGACGGAAATTCTACTACAAATTACATTTTCTATGAGTTAACTTGTTTATACAACACAGCAATATTATCTGCCTGTATGATATTATTAAATGGTGTCGGATTTTCCGACATAATTCCCCGGGGGCTGCTCACGGGTCGAAGTCCTATTTAGAACAGACGAACACCGATACTCCTCCTTCGAATTATTAGATAAATTTGATGTTAGTAGTTAGTACTCACACATTTGTGCGTCTGTTCGTACAGGACGGATGTCCCGTACTAGAGTTGCAGGGGTTAGAGGTCTAATGCAATTTCATTTCCTTGTTAACTCTTGAAAGGGTAAAATTCAAGCCTAAATATTATTTAACCCAGAAGACTGAATGTGATCAAGTACTACAGTCAAGTATGATTCAGGGACTGTAGTGAGATCAATGACATTAGATATAACTTGAAGTTTGTTCAGGTAACTGGTCACTGATATATAAGCACTGAGGCCCAGGGAATTCATCTTGATTAAATAATAAATGTATCAAATCAGTCGTCAGATTTATTGGGGTTTAATTTAGTTAATTGATTCAGAAGATTGAATAGCTCATCATTAAAGTAAAGTATGGTTCTGAGACTGCAGTGGGTTCAGTGACATTGGTCGCAGTGACTTGTAGCTGTTTAGGCTACTGTTCACTGATTTGCCACTGAGGCCTCATGAACTCATCTTCAGCTTTAAATGATGATACTAACATCAACCTCTGTTGGTATAGTCAGCTGTAATCTCCTTAGTATAATGCTATTGGAGAAATATAATCAGCTGACAAATTTAGATTTCTATTGGTATTGTTTATCTGCAGCCATAGGTCTCCCCAGGCTTGATACTGGGCCTGAGAGTAATTTACCTCCTGCAGAATTTAACATGGTTATGCCCTGATATTTAGTAGGGCTACCGATGAATCGATGGCAATAGTCTGTCCCAACAAGGAGACCGAAGTCGGTGAGGTGATCAGATTTAATATTATCTGCCAATTTTATTCCTCTATTTCTCAGGAATTTGGCTGTTGCTCTCAGACCTTGAACTTGTAGGTCTATTGGTATTTTGTCCACCACAATGGCTTGTACTCTACAGACGTACCTGCCTAAACGTACTGATGGTTGTACCACCTGGTAGACTTGAGGTCCTGCATCTGTTACAAACCCTGAGATATTGAATGACATCTGGGCTACAGGCCTTAATTGTAGTTCATCTGCCAACCTTTTAGTGACATATGTTCTCTGGGACCCTTGGTCAAACAACCCACGGGTATGGACCTCGGCCCTCTTATTCAGGATGGTAATTTGGGCAGTAGTCTAAGTTGTATTACCTTTAGACTTTGCCGATTGGACACTCTTTGTTTGTTGCACCTTGCAGTACTGTACTATGGTGGGAATGCTATCTTCCACCTTGGGGTTTGGAGACGTTGTTTTGGTGTCTCTGCACAATGCTGCATGGTGCTAACCTTTGTTACACCTATTACAGGTGTGTAATTGGGTCTCACAGTCGTTGATGTTATGTTTCCTGAGGCACCTCGTGCAATGTTGCAAATCTTTGAGTCGCTCAACACGGGCGTCACTATCAGGAAAATTATGGCAGTGGTACATCGAATGTTTCTCATTGCAAAACAAACATGTTCCATAGCTTCCTGTACCCTTTGGTGTCACGTTCTAGGGTGACACAGTAACTATAGGCTTGGAGGGTCCCACTGCATATACGCCCACACTGCCACTGTTCCACTTTGGTGGATACTGGGCTTGCTTGATTGGTTTCGGGATGTGTTGGTTGGGATTTGTGGGCCGGGGTGGCCTTTTGAGGTTTTTGTTTTTGTCCTTTCTGCTGGGGTTGTGCCGGGTGCGCATACGTTATGTCTTCTCGTTGCTGACTATGTGTATTGTGTGTGGGTGGATCGGAGGGAGGGTTATGGGGTTGTTAGGCTTTCATGATTTTTGAGAGGCCGTTTGTGTTTCACGTGGTGGTGGGTGCATCGCGCGTTTCCGAGAGAGTTTTGTGGTTGGTTCACGGGTGGGTGTTTGCGTGGGGTTGCTTTTGGGTGAGTGGTCGTGAGTCGGGCTTTTGGTTGTGGGTTGGGGAGTGGGGCTTTTTCGTTTTTGTCTTCGGTCCCCGGCCCTCCGGTTGGCCTCCTTGGAGGGGGTTGGGCTGGGTGTGTGAGTGGTTGCTCCTGTGGGTGTGTGTTCGGTTTGTTGTGTGGGGGTGTGGGTATGCTTCTTTGCTGGCTCCTGCGTGGGCCGTTGTTTGTGCCCTGTGTGGGTTGGTGCAGCTGTTTTGTTGCTAAATACATGTTCTTCCTAGTGTGAGTGTTTTTGTGGTGCGTGTGTCTCGGTGTTTTGCTGTTCGCCCCTGGTTCTTTCTTGGGGTTGTCAAGTTGTTGTACCTGGGCCTTGGCCGTAATTTGTTTTATGTTACGTATATGTTTTGTGTGCAGTGTAACTCTGCTTTGTGTTATTTATGTGATTGTGTGCATCTTGTGTGAGTGCGTGTGTGTTGGTTTATTATGTGAACGTTATTTTGTGTCTTTCTATGTACATGTGTTTGTTGTGTGTCCATTTTTTTTGTTTAACTTTGTATTCAGCCTCATGTACCAGGAGTTTCTAGGTTCTCGTGATGTTTTGTTTTCTTCTGTACCTGTGAATATTATTATGTTCTTATTATTATGTTCTTGTTATTATGTTCTTGTCTTGTGTCTTGTGCTATACTTTGTATATTTCTTTTATAAAAATAAAAAAAATAAAAACTACCAGCAGAATACTCCTCAGTGCTCAAATTGCTAGACCTGTTCCCACACTATCCTGTGTGCTAAAAGATTTACGCAGCCAGTACTCAGTATTTTTTAGCACCATTTAATTTATGTACTTTAACGTAAGGTTAACATGCTTGATTGATTGTTTTTTGTTTTGATTCTTGATTGATGGCTTATTTTGATTAATTTTGTCAGTTTGTTAAGATGATTTTTTTCATAATTAAAGAATTAAAAATTTTCCAGTTTCCTGTATTTTATCCTACATTTACCACACCATGAAGAAGTCACCATAGCAGTTTTATGTTAATTTGTTTTTACTTATTTTTTTGTTTTTATGTTCGTGGCCTTCCATCTGCCTAAAGCCACTGCACTTAGTCATTTTACCGTAACATATATTTGGGGACCTGTCCTAGGAGCCTCGCTCAGGTATGCTCCTAGACGCTTCATTTAAAGTTGTGGTAAGTGTACATGGCTTTATTACAAGTTTGCCTTTGTCTTTTCAGAACTACTATTTTGAGTGATTTTGATGGTGCTTAATACTGTTTACATTCCAGATGTAGCATTATATGACTGTTGGATGATTTTGGATTATGTGGTGTCTTATGGCACGAGTCATACTCGTAATTGGTTGTTTAATAATCTTTGCTATATCCTGTGATTTCCACCATATTTTTGTCCCTACAGGAGAATTTCTCATTACGGCAGATCACCCACTTTGGTACCCCTGGTACTTTGGTCTGTCTCCGGGCTAATACGCCCACGTCTTTACAACCCGAACATAGGAGGACACAGGGGGCCATAGTTCCTCTAGCATTACGGACTACGTTGTACGGTTAGGACCCATACAGCAGTTCTCGTCATAAATTAACACTTTCCGCACCCATACGCGTTGGTCAAAGATATGGTATTTACACAGGTAGGGAGTTAGCATTTTTTTCCAGAGCACAATGAGTGATAACTCTGTAAGTACCATTTAGTTTTAGGTCGAAACCTCTTTCATTTGTTCTCGTCAATTAGAGACCAGGCAAGAAATCCCTAAATTTTTTGGACTACATTCGAGACAATTATGTTTCACAATTCCAGTAGGATCCCTCTTGCCCTTGTCCTCATCATATAGAGTACCGGGTACAAGATTCCCTACGTATTCGTTTCACTTTCGATCTAAGTAATCAATTCAATTACTAAAGTTAACTGTTGTAAACTTTAATAAAATAAAGTTTAAACAGGATAGTTTACAGTTGTTTACAAATAGTTTACAGATAGTTTGTTTACAGATAGTTTACAAATAAAATAAAGTTTAAACAGGATAGTTTACAGTTGCCATGTCATCCTGTCAGTCTGACATCTCATATTTTGGTACATCAACTGAGGTATTTTCTTTGCACATTATTTTCTATCATTCTATTCACCATGTTTCGTCTAACAGCGTTCAGGCAGAATCCAAACGATGAAGTGGGGCACACTAATTCGTGCCACCAAGGCGGAGATGCTAACTCTTGTAAATGAGTACCACAATACTGCCCCCCATGGAGCCACTAAAACTTATCTCCATAACCTTATACTTGACCACTTATTAGATAATGATAATATTACATCCGAATCTCATGAAGAGCGCCTTAGCAGCCATGAAATTGAAGATAGAGCTTTCCACTCTAGAACGCGAACGTCAGTAGAAAACTCTCAAGATACAGAAGAAACAACTTGCACTACAAAAAAAAACAAGCTGAACTGCAACGTGAACGTGAGAAGGAACAACTAGAGTTCCAACTTGAACGTGAGAGGGAACAGCTTGAACTCCAACGTGAGCGTGAACAGGAAGCCCTTAAAGTAAGAGAAAGAGAACGTAAACTCCAACGTGAACATGCTGAAAAACAAGCCGCCATTGCTCTACAAAACCGTAGAAAAGAGCTTGACTTGGAAACTACACACCACACTCAGCGCAAGGAAGCGGAAGCTAACCTCCAGGTACGTTTCGATCTTTCTCATGCAATTAAGTTGATGCCATCTTTTGTCGAGACAGAAAATTATATATTATTTACTTCATTTGAGGCTCTAGCTAACCAACTCAGCTGGCCTCAGGATCAGTGGTCTGTACTTCTCAGGTGTCATTTGACATGTAGGGGCTGCCGTGACTCTCAGTACTATGGCGTCTGAAACCGACTACAAGGTATTGAAACAGGCAGTGCTAGATGCCTACCTCCTATTTATCGAGAACTACAGACGTAAGTTTAGGAATTACCTTAAAGCGAGTGCTACTACTTACCTAGAGTTTGCAAATAACAAAGAGAGATATTTCATGAAGTGGCTGGAAGCAGCACAAGTCTCCACCTTTACAGATCTCATCAACCTCATCCTGATGGAAGAATTCCTTAGGCGTGTACCTAATTCCATACGTCCTACCTGGCAGACAAGGAAGAAACCGACCCTACTAGATGTGCACAGTTGGCTGACTCCTACAGTCTCATTCATAGAGTACCATCCGACACACCTTCTAGTAAGACGTCTTGGTTTACTCCAGCCAAAGTGAGTACCAGTAATGAAAACTCTGCGTTGTATTGTCATTATTGCAGAACCTATAGACATACAATAGAAGAGTGTACCAGTCCTCACTATAAAGTCAGCAGTAAGACAAAGCCCAAATCACCTCCTCCTAAAATTCTTAGAAGACCTAAGCCTGTGATGAATATTTTTGTTTCATCCACTGATCTTTCTCTCTTCAACAGACACCTTGTTGCGAATCTGTGTTTCATTCTAACATTCATCATGATAAATATGTATGTCCATTATTTCTTTTCCCCGTTAAGTAAATATAACATGATATCCAGTTGTGTTCCAGTATAATTATGTTTGATGTAATTGTAGCATGCTGTAGTGTGCCTGTATTGAATATTTTGTTAGGCTATTTGCAGGTTTATTCCTGTGGGGGGAGTCGGTGGCGTCTCATTGGGGGATGACCATATTTGGGATGTTCCAGTGTGCGGGCTGTGTATCAAGCTAGCGTCAATGTTTCACCTTTGGAATTATTCCTGTTTATTGATTGTACTTAATTTCTTTTTACACCTTAGCAGTGTTATATACACATAAGTTTACTTATAATTATGTTCTAAATTTGTTAGCTTTGTTCTTAATTTGTTAGCTTAATTTCTCTTTGTTAGCTGAGTATCATGAGGTTTCATGTGGGTTTTAGTTTGGTCTTTTTGGTAGACACAATGCCGTGAATGCTGGAGGAACGCAAGTCCCGTTGGTAGAGCTGGCGGGTGGAGACATGTGTTGAGCTAAGTCTGTGGTATTTGTTTATTGTTTAGTAACATAGCTAATTTCCTGGTTAGACCATTATGTGCAAACCCATCTATTCATTTATGTTGTAAAGAAATGACCGGTGCTTATATAAGGATATTGTAATATTAATTACTGGTGTATTAATATTTCTGGCTACCTGCATTTTCCATTTATGTTATTTGTATGTTCTTTGTTACCCTTACTTTAAGTATATTGCTTTGTTACGTTAGCAGTTTGTTTTTACCCCTAGACACTTATTGAGGCAAGGCCGTATTATTACATATGTTTAACACCAGCAACAGAGGAACCATACCCAGAGGTCTAGGGTCGTAACACACCTGTACTCCGGAACTCTCTGCCAGCGGTGGAGATTCGGAGGGAAGGTTGAAAGTGAATATATTGAGGAACACAGTTGCTTTACAATCTATTCTTCTGAAGTCAACTGAACCCAACGTCATCTGCACCCGAGAGACTGTCCTCATTACGGATCGCACTGCAACTACCCCTTATCCACTTGCCAGAGTCCGCCTGGATTGTCCGTTTATATAAGGTGAAGTCCAAATCGCCATCCGGGAAAAGCCTTTTCCCATGTCAGTTCAACTCCTCCTGGGCAACGACTTGGCAGAAGACCAATAACCTACAAATCTAATCATCAAAGAAAACCCCAGGTATGTGACTCATCAATGGAAAATCCTATCTCGCAGTTTATAAAGAAGAGATACAAGCAACAGATGATTCTGATGACGTCTCCCATCCTGTCCTGGTGACGACACGTGCACAATCCGTACTCCCGCAACCAGCTGCTCTATCTGCTTCAGCTGTACCTCAAGATTCACGGAGCCTCCCACCGAGTCTCACCATGCTGGAGTTCCGTAAGTTGCAGAGAGAGGATTTCTCGCTAACATCTTTATTCTTACAGGCTGAGACACAGCCTAACTCTATCCCTGGGTTCTTTGTGGTGAATAAAGTGCTCTACCACTATTATATACCCGGCAAAGTGAAGGAGGACAACAATCGGGCTAATGTCAAACAACTAGTAGTTCCCACCAGCCTACGGTCAGATATCTTGCATCTGGTCCATAGATCTCTCTCACACTGCAGTTTCTACAGGACCTACAAGACCCTGAAACAAGATTACTACTGGCCAGGAATGATTCGTGATATGAAAAACTTAGTGAAAAATTGCAAAAAGTCTCAGATGACAGGTAAGCCGAACGCTCCTCCATTCAAGGCACCACTAATGCAGGTATCAGAGTCTTCTGAGCCGTTCAGCCATTCCATCAACAACCATGACGAGCTTCTGTCTCAGACAAGCTCAGGTAACGTACATATAAGTAATATCCCGTGTTCTACCACCAGGTTTTCCACAGCCGTTTCCGTCCAGGAACTGTGAAGCACCTGAGGAAGCAGTGCGGACATGCCCAGGAAAGTCAGAGCAAATGTGATCACATCTTCTCTAACGACATGTGTAAGACAATCAATGTCTCTAAGGTATTGTCTGGTCGTTCTTGTTGTACTTTGCCTGACTGCAATGGTTGTAAATTCTCGATCTGTTCCACCACCAGGAAAAATCCTGCTCTATACGAACCTAATCCAAATAAACGTGCTCCTCCAGACAACTTTACCAGCCCTCAGCTAAAATATTGTTAGACAAATTTACCTTTTATTGCATTTGAAAGGCGTAAATCCTTGTTTTGTACTAACTCCATTCTCGCCCTGCCAGGTATTAGAGAACCTTGAGTCTTCCACCCTGGCGATAGGAACACCATCATACCACAGCGAGATGGGATCATGCACTCCAGCTACAATCATCATTGAGGAGCCACATAACATCCTGCCAGGCGTGCAGCACAACGAACCATCAAATCTATTAGGTTACAACTTCATCCCCCCGGACTTCAACATTCTTCGGTCCATGCAGACGCCCCAGTTCAACAACAATCTAGTACTTCGCTGGGTCCTGCAGCACAACCTCAACATCCTCTAGGACCTCCACATTCATCGGTCCCTAAATTAGGATCAGTTCTCGAAACTACGCTGACTCCTGTAGCACCATGTGAACATCTTGTATCACAACCTCATTCGGTTCCTACTGCTGACCCAGTTCTCCAATCAGCACTTGCTACGCTGGACCTTGCATCTGATGAACCATCTCACCATCTCCTCGGATCACCACTCTCGCTGATCCATTCAGTAGGCTCGCCTGTACAACAAACTTGTACTTCACTGAGTCCTGGAGTGCTACCTTAACATCTTCCACAAGCACCATTCTCTTCAGTTCCTGCAGCATACACAGTTCACCAACCAGCACCTACATTTGCTTCGCTGGGCCATGTATATGCAGAATATCAACATCTTCTTTATCCAGGGCTCCGACAACGTCGTCGCCAACGCGCTCTCCAGAGTCCACTAGGGGGACTCTTCAACTTCAACTCAACAGGTCAGTTGTCGTTTGCCGTTGCTGAGTGGTGGTTTGCTGGGGAAGGTGTGGAGCGCCCGCTAGTCGGGGCAGAGCCCCGACTAGCGGGCGCTCTGTCTATGGATCTTTTATCAAGGTCAAACCCGCACATGTTTCCGGTGTGGTGCTAAGGGCCACGTAGCTGCCTGTTGCGACACTCGTCGTGCTGAGGCCCCTTCAGTTTTCCTGGAGGATGACTTTCTCCGCTTGTCTGTGCGTGGGGATTCCCCGACGGATCCTCGTTCTGTGCAGGTGCCTGGTGTGGTTCCTGCGGCGGTTCCAGCTGTCACTCCGTCTGGACCTGATCTGTCTGCCCCACCAGTGAGCTCAGGGGACCTATGGGCACCTGCTTTGGACCTTCGCCGTTCGGTGGATGTGGAGGTGCATCCTCATCCGGTTGCTTCCGTGGTGGCCTTGGATGGTGCTGTACGAGTGGCGCCTGCATCTCCTGCAGAAGAACATGTGCTAGTCGGGGCGGTGGTGAGTATGACTCCGCCATGCCCTCTGCATCGTGGCCTCTGGTAGTTTCCTCGTTGATGCGTGCCTCTTCTCCTCTGCCGGTTCCGTCGCCCTCGCTGGATACCTCACGTGTGCTGGAGTCTACCCTTCCGCCTGCTGTGTCTCTTCCTTCTCCGAATCCGGTCTCCTTGGATGGTAGTGGCTTTTTGCCCTGCGTCGTTGAGGCTGCTGTTCTGCGTGGTCGTGCTGCCCCGGCTTTGGGGCCGCCTGCCGATGGTTCTTTTAGGGCACCGCTTGTAGGGGGTGACAGTTCCGACGATCAACGGCCTATTTCTATGCGCCGTCGTTCGGCTCGGGATGCGTCACCTCACCGGACGTGGGCAGAGGAGCGTGATGCCATGGATGATGATGCTGTGGGCGGCGATGTGCTGCTTTTGTGTTGGACACTGTGCCCCCTGCTGGTGGCTCTCCTCAGTGGACGGTTGCCCCTTGTGACCGCGACCTCGTCGTGGTGTTGTCGAAGGATGTGCGATAGGGGTACTCTGCTCCTGTTCCGGCTGGCAGAGGCCCTGAGGCGCCTGCGGTGCCACCCTCCGCTGGGCTCGGTGCGATGACCGGCATAGAACGAAGTGTGTGTCCTCGTGTGGGGCCCGATGGGCGGCCTCCGCCCGCTGTTCCCGTACCTCCTGCTTCCTCGGAGGCGATGTCCTAGCCTTCCGTGTTGGGTCGGTGGCGTCCGCTTCCACCGGATGTGGTAATTCCCGAACATATGGAATACCCGTGAGTTCGTGAGGGCCGTGCCCCTACAGAACTGGAGTATTTGGTATGGGAGGCTTATAAGCGGCGGTATCCGCTGTATACATACCCTGAGAAATATCCTCCTGTTTGACTTTTGTGTGTTCTGTGTGATTGGCTTTGTGGTTGGGTGTGGGTCTATACTTGCAGCTTTGTGTGTCTTATGTGTGGCTGGTTGTGCTATTGTGCTGCTGTAGTGGTGTGTTTCGTGTGGTGATCATTTACTTTATGTACTTGTATCCTTACGGCCTTTTGGTCGTTTGCATGTATTTGGGCTTTGTTTTTCTGTATTTTCAGTTCCGTGTGTGGTTCTGTTTTTTGTTATTAATGCCTTGTGTTTCTTGCCTTGGGTATGTGTCATGTATTGCTTTTAGCTTTGTCTATAGTTTCTATTATGTACTTGTGTCCGTACAGGCTTTTGGTCGTTGGCATGGTTTTTGTGCATTTTGTTTTTCTGTCTTTTCAGTTCCCTGTGTGGTTCTTTTTTTTTTATTATTGCCTTGTGTTTCTTGCCCTAAGTGTGTGTGTGTGATTATTTTTTTGTCCTTGAAATTGCTTTATTCTTTGTATGTAATTTGTGCTCTTTATGTTCTTATGTGTAGTTTTTGGATTTCCTGGTCATTTGTTGTAACTTTTGTGTATTTTTTCTTGTACATTTTTGTTATTGTACTTATGTCATTTATTTGTTGTGTATTGTATGCATTTTATGTCCCATGCTGTTTGTGGGTTTCTTTGCTTGTGTCCTATGTGCTTTCCTGTGACCTCTTGTTTGTATTTTAATGTCTGTTTTTCTGGTGTTTGCTTTATTTCATGTATTAGCACGATTGTTTGTATTTATCTGTTATTTCGTACTTGTTCCTTGTTTTAGTACTTTGTTTTTTTATCTATGAATAAAAAAAAACTTCAACTCAACATTCTACTGCAGTCGAACAAGCAATAGGACCAGGCTTTGGGTGGAGGGGGAGTTGTCACAAGGTTCTCCCTAGAGAAGAAGATTGAGCCTGTTCCATCATCACTTGTTCTACCACCACGTCTGCATATTCAAGAATTTATAGCAAGAGCAAGAACTAGTGCTCAGACGTCTACTCCACCCTACTCTCCAATACCCGTGACGCCCAGCACACCTAGTTTTTATTTTTTTTTATTTTTACATGCAAATTAAATACAATAAAAACACAGAATACATAAAGGAAAACAATAGACCACCGGCCAGAAGGGCCGACAGCATAGCACAACAAAACAGCATAGCACAACAAAACATACACAAGAAAAACATGAAAAATACAGCATACATCAAAGCACAAAACAGAATACAATGGCAATCCAACAATCACAGTACAAAACAATACCTCCAGAAAAACAAAACATACAACAAGAGGCATAGCAGGAAACAGAACAGTGCAAACACAAGACTGTCCAAACACGTACAACAGGTAAAGCAACATAAAATCAATACATTAATAAAAAAAACACACACCAAGCCATCCCCCCGTAAACAAAAGTCGAGGCCAAAATAAACAATTACAATAAACACGCACACCTGAAAACAAATCAGGCATAAACACAACAACTAGCCTGAAGGACCAAGAATGCAACAACAAAGTACATCAAGAAACAAACTAATTAATACACAACCATACAAAGTCACAAAACACCGGCCTGAAGGGTCGACATCAAAAACACAAGAAAACAAAAAAAAAATACAACAAAACATCACAACACCACAAAAACACACAGCAAACACACAGACTACGAAAAGATCTCATACTTGTCCGGCCACTCGTCCGCCGTGAATACAATACGCCTCCCAAAGTAGCATAATGTCCTCCGAAACATGGTCACTATTGAGCGTACGAAGATCAGGCATTAACTCTGGCACACCTACAATAAAACACTTAGCCCGACGAATCCAGATGGTAGAAGGGCACCACGGATCAGGACGCACACGGTCAACAATATCAAAACTCAACGGATGGTCAGCATCATTCGCCACTCCGGAGGCCAAGATGAGAGGGAGAGGCACCTTCCCATGAGGCCGGGCAATGGGCAGCACACTGGGAGCCTCCTCAGCTGCCTCAAAGGGCCCCTCGGCAACCACCGAACGGTGTAACTGCTGGGACCCCCCACGCTTGGCATCCTTTTTCAGCACCAGCTTGATGCCTCGGCTCGCACCAGGATCCACACCATCCACGCCCGTAGGAGCAACCACCTCCCACTGCGTAGAACCTTCTGCAGGAGAAAGAACAGGAGGTAAATTAGACGCACAATCATCAACAGCTGACACATGGACATCAGCCACCACCAGCGTCGTAGAGCACGAGGCACCCGGAATCGCCACACCATCTCCCGAAGCTCCACCCGCGTCGTAGTCCTCCATATCAGCCCAAGCAGTAGAAGAGCGCCTAGAACGCTTGGGCACTGGCCGCACATCCTCACAGCCGGAGGCGGACCCAGAACCACGGCCCTCACGAACCGGGCGAACCAACGCCCGTCGCAGTACTGCAGCAGCCTCAACCACATGGGGAACCGGGCCGCACACAACAGGATGCTCTGCAGCCCCCCAACACCCAGCACAGCCGGAACACCTGGCGAGGGTGCAGGACCAGGCGCAGCAGCAGGCGTCGAGGAAGACGCAGACGCACTCGGCTGAGGGACAACAAGCACCGGGGGCATGTCGGGTGATGCAGGAGGGGCCGCATCAGCAGCGACTGGGACCTGCTCCACTTCATCTCCGGAATCCACGACCTGAGGGAGCGGCGGGAAATCCTCCTCACAGAATAAGTTAACGGGTGCAGCAGGTGTCTCAGAGCACCCGGCAGCCTGATGCCCCAACTGGCCACACCGGAAACAAGTACGGGGCTGCCGGGCATAGTACACCCGAACATAGTAGCCCAGCAGCCGGACAGAAGATGGGATATCTGACCGCAGGCGCATACCTAATGTACGGACGTTCGACTGCTTCCCAGCATACTTCCCCGAGGACAGCTTGTTCACCCGCACACTGATGACTACACCATACCTCCCGAAGAAGCGCCGGAGAAGGTCTTCAGGGAACTCCAGGGGCGCACCGTGCACACTGACATACGTCAGGGCACCGCTTCGGTCCGAGATCATAACGGAGCCGGCGCCATCCGGCAACCGCAATGAACGCCCCTCGTTCCGCCGGAGGAAATCCCGATACTCCTCCTCCCCCACGAACTTGACAATCACCCGGTGGGCCGTAACAAGCTCAACGCCATACACAGCTTCCACCGGGACACGAAGCATGTCGCACATAACTAACTCAATGGCCGGATAACCAGTCTTACACGTGAATTCCAGGCCCACGGAATTTTCCCGCAACACAGGAGGAACGGCCAGGCCCCCCATGTCAAAACGGCCACGTCAGCACGCAGCCAGGTGGGCAACAACACTGAACAGGGAGGGTAAGAGACCCCCACACCCCCTGCCGGCGAAAAACTGCAACCTCCCCAAACTGCCGGAGTGTACAGACGACACGTCTTCACCCTACGGCTGCTCAGGTGGAACTCAAGAACTAGTGCTCAGACGTCTACTCCACCCTACTCTCCAATACCCGTGACCCCCAGCACACCTAGTTGTGGCCAGCTCACACCACCGGCGTGGAACAAGCACTCTGCTAGTTTGTCTGAGCCGGCTCCCAGTTATCGTCACACCAGCGCCACCTACATTGGTCCAGTCCCATATAAATAGACGCCGACCACCACCACCACCAGCAGAATACTCCTCAGAGCTCAAATTGCTAGACCTGCTCCCACACTTTCCTGAGTGCTGGTAGATTTACGCAGCCAGTACTCAGTATTTTCAGCACCATTTATTTTAAGTACTTTATGTAAGGTTAACTTGCCTGATTGATTGTTTTCTATTTTGATTTTTGATTGATGGCTTATTTTGATTAATTTTGTCAGTTTGTTAAGATGAATTTTTTCGTAATTAAAGTTATTAAATTTTTCCAGTTTCCTGTATTTTATCCTACATTTACCACACCGTGAAGAAGCCACCATAGCAGTTTTATTTTAATTTGTTTCCTTTTTTTGTTTTTATGTTCGTGGCATTCCATCTGCCCTAATCCACTGCACTTAGTCATTTTACCGTATCACTGTGTAAAGATTTTCTTTAGTATTTCTTCACAGTGCCTTCCATGCGCTCGTAAAATCCTCCTTGCCACGGTGCTCTAGGAGTTATAAATTTCTATTGGCACAGTCTGTTTGAGCACTGAACGTACCTCTGGATGGTTCCATATTTCTCTTAAGCAAGCCTCTCCTTCCACAAAATTAGATCCATTATCAGAGATCATCAGTTTAGGACAAGATGAACTGGCTGCATACCTACGAAAGTCTTGTAGGAACACTTCTGCACTTATGTCAGAAGTTACTTCAAAGTGTATGCCTCGTGTGTTTGCACACATGAAGGAACATATATAGGCTTTCACCGGAATTTTATCTGGAGTGCCTGTTAAAATATGAGTTCCTGTGTAATCTACACCAGTGGTCTCAAAGGGACGAAGGTGGACAACTCTCTTTAAAAAGTGGTGGAGGCCCTGGGTAAGGACACACTCGAGCACTATACCTCCTGCAGATCCCACAAGATTTAATAAGGGATTTGACAGTTTGGCGACCTTGGGGAAGCAAATTATTTGTCGTAAATCAGTGAGTGTCTAGCACTCCACCATGTAATGTACCATGTTCATGTTGATGTAAAACTATAAGTTTAGTTATGATGTGGTGACGAGACAAAAGCATAGGATTCTTAGCTTCTAAGTCAATTTCAGCATCAAGCAGACGTCCTCCACGCCTTAAGATGTTATTATCAGAATCAAACCAAATGCCCAGGGATTTGGTTAATTTGTCTGGAAGATGTTCATAATTTCTTCCATAAGTCTCTATTTGAGCTTGTTTGAGCCAGTATTTGATGGGACTTGGAAATTGATATTTAATTCCTAGATTATTAAGGAAATCAAATACAACTTGAGTAACTCCTAGCAATTTACAAAAGCTAGAATAATTGATAGGATTAAAAGCTAATATTCAAGGGGTCTCTGGATCCACAGTGGGGACAGTTTTATTTTTCAGGGTTATTCCTGTGGGGGCCCTAAGCCTCTAGCTGGCCCACTAAGTGTTGTTGTTTCTGTTTTACTTGGGCGGAGTATGAGTATTTATGACTCTTATGGTTGCTTTAGTAAGATTTTGAGTAGGGACAGTAATATTGGTCACTATGACTTGTGGCCCCCTCCCCGCTCAGCTCGTTGTCGCCGTGCGGGGGCTTAGTGGGCGGCTGCCGGAGTGTGATGCTCCTTGGGACAGTCCTCTGTCCTTTTCTAGCCTTGTGCTCCTGCTGCCGTCCTCTCCAATTCTGCTGGGCATCTTTTCCTTTTCCTTCTGTTTCGTTTTTCTTCCCCCTCTTCTCCTATCTGCTTGCCGTTTCCTGCCGACCTTTTGCTTGTTCTGGTTCTTCCCTTGGACTTCTCCTATTCTGACGCCTGGGTGCTTGAGGAGGCATACTCAAGCACCCGTAGAACTGTAGTACCCGACGTCGAGAGCGAGGGGAACCTTTTATTGTCATTCCCCCTTTCGTCACTGAACCCGATCTCGACGGACTGTCGGTTTCTTAAGGTGGCGTTTGTGGGGCGTATACTCACGACGCACCCCTAGGAGGCCCCGGCAAGATCGGCGATAGCTTCTTGTTGGGTGTCCTGCCTCTAATTGTGGCTCCATGGTGGGTGTGGGGGCACATTCGTGATTGAATTTTCTTTTTCGTAATGATGATGACCCCTGTTTCGGCTGTTTTTTATTTACATTCTCAGGCTCGTGGTGTGGGCGACCAAGCCCCTGAGTCGGTCCGTGTTGGAAGACCGGGCTCTGTAGCCTCCGCTGCATTGGGCCCCGACCTTGCTCCTCCTTTGGCCTCTCTGACTCCTTCCCCTGGCTCCCCTCCCTCTGTGGTTGGGTCGAGCCCCAAGCCCTCAGTGGTGACTACCTCGTCCCCTGGCGCAGGTCCTTCTCTAGTTGTAACTACTGCACCTTTTAACCCCTCTCTCTCTGGGGGTTCTCACCGCCGTCCTCGTCACGGCCGCCCTCGCTCGATTCCTTCCAGTTCTGCTACCTATCAAGCCTTGTTTGGTCCCGCTTCGTGGGCCAAATATTTTGATCTCCTCCCTCTTGATTCTGCGCCTCATGACGATTTCTCCCTCCATCGACATCTCGTTGATTCTGTGGATGCCTCCATTACTTTCAACCCCACTCGTCTTGGTACATGTGTCGTTGCTGCTCCTTCTCAGGATGCTGCTTCCCGCTTGGCTGCTTATCCTGCCTTGGCGAGACCCCTGTTTGGGTCTCGAAGAACGCTCAGTTGAATGCCAGTCTTGGCACTATTCTGCTCCCGCCCCATGTTGCGACCGGTGTTCGGGACCTGCGCGACTGCCACGACGATATTCGATGTATCCTTGCTGCCCAGGGCCATTCTATTCTCCAGGTGGACACGTTTACTCGTCCCCCTCGTGGTAGTCGCCGTCAACCCCTCCGGGTTGTGAAGATTACCTTTGATGGTAGGACCCTTCCATCCTCTGTCATTCTTGCTGGTGCTAGGTGCTCTGTCCAGGAGTATATTTCTTCTCCTCGACTTTGTAACAAGTGCTGGAGGTTTGGGCATGGTGCCCTCCGCTGCTCTGCGACTGACTCTCTCTGTCCTTTGTGTGGTGGCGAAGGTCACTCTAAGTCGGAGTGCACTTCTCCCCAAGCTCGCTGCCTCAACTGCGGTGAGGCCCATCCTACCTTCTCCCGTGCATGTGTCCATTAGAAGCTTGAGGCAGCGTCCTCAACTTGAAGCACCGGGAGCGTTTATCTTTTCCTGAGGCGAGACGCCAGGTTCGCCGGCTCCCGCCTTATGCTAATATCTCTTATGCTCGCGTGTTGCGCTCTTCCTCTCCTCGTCCTTCCCCCTTCCTCAGACTCACAACCGTTTCCGGGCCTTGGACCCTGATACGCCCACTGCCCCCTCCTCTGTTCCTTTGGGTTCTCTCCCGAAGGATCCATCTCCTGGTCCTCTGTCTGGGGGTCCCCTTCTTTCTACCCGGTCTGTCGTGTCTCCTGTGTCTTCTCCTCGTCTCCCTCCGTTCCTCCTTCCCATCCTTCCCCTCCGTCTCTTGACTCTCCCCGCCGCCTGTCGATGCGGGCGGATGTCCATCGCTCTCCTAACGGCCGTCGTGTGTGCTCTCGTTCAGCTTCTCCTGTTGAGACACTGGAATCCGTTGCCCGTACGTAGTTGCTGGGACACCTGGTCTCTTTAAGTCAGAAGCGTAAGCCTGGCTCCTCTCCTTCCTCCTCCCTAGCGGGTAGAAGGCTTTCGCTTTTCTTCCTTGGCCCCTACTTCTGCCTCTCTCGCTCCTTCCCCTCCCATTTCGGTGGTTGCGCCCCCTGTTCCTGCTATGGAGGTTTCTTTAGCCCCCGCTTCCCTCTCGGTTGCTGCCCTTGCTGAGGTTCGCTCCCCTCTTTCTAACCCCCCTCTTCCTGCTGCTGTCCTGAACTGCTCCTCTCCGTTGTCTCCTCCTCCTCTTCCTCCTCCTCCTCTTCCTCCTCCTCCTCCGGACCCTTCCCGCCCACCTCTGATCTGTTCTCCCGTTTCTTCCCTCCGTCTTTGCTCAGTTTACCCATGCCCCCTAACCCTGACTTTGCTGACCCTGATCCCGACCCTGATATTCTTTAACGTGCTCTGTTGCTCTTTCGCCTTTGTTTCTTCCTTGTTCTCTGTTTTTGTCCTTTCTCTTCTCGTCGTTGTCCATTCTTCAATGGAACGTTCGAGGTTATTATGTCAATTTCCTTGAACTCCAACTTCTGATTTCGCGGTTTTCGCCCCTTTGTGTCTGTCTCCAGGAGCCGATGCTTGGTGCTCGTCCTGGTCGTTTTCGTGGCTATTCCTTTCTCTCCCCCCCCCCCAGCCGTTGCTGGGGCTTCTAATTCTTCTGCTCTCTTGATCCGCGCTGAAGTTCCCTTGTTACCGTTACATTTTTCTTGCTCTCCATTGTTCTGCTGCTCGTATCTTTGTGGGGAAATGGTAACAGTTTGTTCCATTTATCTCCCCCCGAGTGTCCCGCTTTCTCTTCCTGATTTGAAACACCTCTTGGACTGCCTTGCCGGAGCTGTGCTCCTGCTGGTGACTTCAATTGTCGTCATTCTCTTTGGGGTGATGTTCTGACGAAGTACCGGGGTCGCCTTCTTGAGCCGTTTCTCCTCTCTTCGGCCCTGTCTCTTCTGAATCTGGTGAGACCCACTCATTTGGACTCTCGGACTCGCACCCTTTCCTGTCTTGATCTTTCTCTCTGCTCTTCTTCTCTTTACTTGATTTCACGTGGCAGGTTCCTGATGACCTCCATGGCAGTGATCATTTCCCTATCCTTGTTTCCTTTTTCTCGTTTCCCATCTTCCCTCTCTTTTCCTAGGTGGCAGTTTGCTAAAGGCGGACTGGAACCTATTTACCCTCAGTGCTGCTCTCTCTGACCTCTCCCTTCTGCCTCTTCCCTCGCGCTCGTCCTCCTTTTTCATGACACTGTCTTCAACGCTGCCCTCCGCTCTATCCCTCGCTCTTCCTCTCGGGGTCCACGGAAGTGCGTTCCCTGGTGGAATGCGGACTGTGCTCGGGCTGTCCGCTGTAAGCGGACAGCCTGGAAGAGGCACCCGCCGTAGGCAGACGACCGATTCTTTTCTTTTCTTTCGGAAAGCGAGTGCGGTGGCCCGTAGGCCATCCGTACGGCTAACCGTGAATGTTGGGCATCTTATGTCTCGACAATTACGTCCGAAACTCCTCTGGCCCAGATCTGGAAGCGTATCCGCAAGATAGCGGGTAAGTTCGTTCCCGATGTTTCAACGGTCCTTCACCTCCATGATACTCTTGTGGCGGACCCGTTGCAGGTCGCTTCCGAACTGGGTTCCCACTTTTCTTCTGTTAGCTCTGGTCTTCATCTTCCCCAATCTTTTCTTCTTCGTAAACCTGTCCTTGAGTCTCGTCCTTTAGATTTCTGCACTCATCTTCAGCTTCCCTATAATGATCCCTTCTCTCTCTCTGAACTTCGTTCTGCCCTGGCCCTCTGCGGTTCTACGGCGGCGGGCTCCGATGGTATTCATTATGAGATGTCCTCCCTGTTCGCAAACCCGGGTCTCTGGGTACCTCCCCTAAGGACTTTCGCCCTATTGCTCTCACAAGTTGTGTCTGCAAATCTTTGAACGTATGGTTAACGTTCGTCTGATGTGGTTCCTGGGAACACCATCACCTCCTCTCCCCTTCTCAATTTGGTTTCCGCAAGTGCCGCAGCACGACAGATGTCCTGGTGAACTTGGAGGTCTATATTCGTACTGCTTTTGCTGCGAGGACCTCCGTTGTTGGCCGTCCTTTTTGACCTGGAAAAGGCTTACGACACCACTTGGCGATATCATAGTTCTATCTCAACTTCATTCTTTTGGCCTTCGTGGTCATCTCCCTCTCTTTCTCCGCAGCTTCCTCTCTCGTCGTTCCTTTCGGGTGCGCCTTGGTACCGCTCTCTCTGCCTCTTTTCAGCAATACGAAGGTGTGCCCCAGGGTAGTGTTCTGAGCACTACTCTTTTTCTGGTTGCCCTCAATGGTCTTCTTTCCTCTCTTCCTTCAGGTGTCTTCTCCGCTCTCTATGTCGATGATCTTACCCTTTGCTGTCAGGGTGATGATTCGCCCTTCCTTCAGCGCCGGCTTCAACTTGCAATTGATGCTGTGTCGTCTTGGGCCACCGATCATGGCTTCAAGTTCTCTACTTCTAAGACTTGTGCCATGACTTTTACGCGGAAACGGGTCGTTCTTCGTCCCTCTTTGTCACTTTATGGTCATCCCTTGAGTACAACAGATTCCCTGCGAAAGCTTTTGGGGTTATTCCTTGACACTCGTTTGTCTTGGTCTCCCCATATCTCTTACCTCCGTGTTGAGTGCTCTAAGGCCCTTACCCTCCTTCGGGTCTTGTCCCATACTTCCTTGGGGGCAGATAGGCGCACTCTCCTTGCTTTACATTCCTCTCTCGTCCTGTCTAAGCTCGATTATGGTTGCCCTGCTTACTCGTCTGCTTCTCCTTCTACTCTTCGCCGTCTTGATGCTTTGCACCATACTGGGTTGCGCCTCAGTTCTGGTGCCTTTCGTTCGACTCCCGTCCTTAGCTTGTATGTTGACACTAGGCTTCCTGTCTCTCCAAGACCGCCGTGATCGCTACTGTCTTCGCTATCTTGCCGCGGTCCTTACAACTATCCTTCCTCTCGCCTCTGTCGTGCTTTAAATTTTACCCCTCCTGCGGTTCCTGTTCCTCTTCACCACCTCCCTCTTTCTGTCCGGTTATCTCGCCTACAGGATTCTCTTTCCGTTCATATTTCTAATGTTTCTCCTCGTGTTGTTCCTTCTTTGCCCCCAGTGGAGAGTCCCTCTTCCGCGGTTTTGTACTTCCTTGACCCGTATCACTAAAGCTTTTACCCCTCCTTACGGTTCTAAAACGCCTTTTCCTTGAGCACTTTTCTTCTCACTTCCCGCTCCACTTTCTGTCTTCACCGATGGGTCTAAGTCTGCGGACGGTGTTGGCTACTCTGTTGTTTTTTCTGATCGCACTTATATGTGTCGCTTACCTCCGGAGACTAGCATCTTTACAGCAGAGCTTTATGCTATTCTCTATGCTCTTCGTCTCCTGCTTTCTCGTTGTCAGTCTTCCTTTGTAGTTGTTGTTGACTCTCGTAGTGCCCTCATGGCTCTCGGGTCCTTTAATCCGGTTCATCCAGTAGTTGTCGAGATCCAGCATTGGCTGTTTCTTGTTCACAGTAAATTTAAGTCTGGTTGAGTTTTCTTGGGCTCCCAGCCATATTGGTGTGTCTTTAAATGAGCGTGCGGATGCTGCCGCCAAGGAAGCTGTCCGCTCATGTCCCGTCTCTCGTAAAGGTATTCCATATTCCGACTTTTACCCGGTTATCCTATTCCTCAGTCCTTACCCGTTGGCAGGCTTCTTGGTCGTCTGTTACTGGTAACAAACTCCAGTACGTCTTAAATGTTGTGTTTCCTCGTGGCCGTCCTCCTATCCACCGTAACCGGCGATGGGAAACAGCTCTGGCGAGGTTGTGTATTGGCCATACTCGCTTAACCCATGGTCACTTGATGGAGCGCCGCCCAGCTCCTTATTGTCCTAGTTGCATTGTCCCTCTTATGGTCGTGCATGTCTTCTTGATTGTCCTGACTTCCAGGACGAGCGTATGTCTTGCTTCCGACTGCCCCTCGCGGTCACCTGTCCCTCAAGTAGAATTCTTGGTGACTTCGGATACTTTTGATATCGTTCGCCTTATGCGTTTTTGTTCTCGTATTGGCATCCTTGGTGATATTTAGGGCCCTTTGATTATTCTGCGCATTTGATGGTGCTACATAGCCTTCCCGGTTTGGTGCCTTCTTTTGATAATTACTTACTTACTTCTTAGCTTCCCCTCTGAGGCGGGCTTTGAAGGTAAGAAAATTTGATTACCGTATCCATAGAAGTTTTAGAATGAATATGGACTTTAAATGATGTCCAAAATGTATCTCAATTCTCTTCATCCAGTCCAGGAAATGTGGGCAAGTCCAAAGAAGATAAACGTGCCTCTGCTTGTAATACACTGGGTTGAGATACAGGAATCTTTGGAGTTACTGTGTAGTTTTCAACTAAACCAATTAGAAGATTAAATATGTCTTGGGTGTTATCTTCATACTGAGATGTTTCTGCTATAGCTTGATCTATTTCATCAGGATCAATGTCACTATCCGTTAACACAATGATGTAAGACCCAATCATAGCCTTGACTTGTTCGAACTTGAGATCAGCTACTCTCAGAGAAATTTCCAACTGATGGTAATCAACTAGAGTTGCCTTTGATAAGTTTTCTGACTTATTGAGCAAATCTATTTAAATGACCTTTAAGGCCTACCAGGGATCTCTTTAGTTTTTCAGGAGTAGACATGGTGACTTTATGTTCAAACTTTGTAGGGCTTGAATATTTGTTACTGAAGTAACTTGGATACTTGTGTATTTACTCGCCAGTATCAGTGATAATCTATATAAATAAAAATGGAAATGTTCGTTTGTTCAAAATCGATAATCTCCGAAAGTTCTTTCACTGATTGCTTTGAAATTTTCACACAACGTTCCTTTCACATCCGAGCAGGTTTTAATATACATACTATATAGATGTCACCTCTGTGACGGTATAAAAACAGACTTTTTCTGAAAAAGTGTGTTTTTCATGTGAAAGAAATCTTCGAAACCTCATTACCGATTGCTTTGAAATTTTGACCCAACGTTGTATTCGAATAGGCGCATCTTTTTATATATCTACTATATACATGCCTCACCTGTGACAGGAAATAACATGCTTTTTTTGAAAAATAGCACTATCTGTTGGACGTAAGAGCAACACACGCTGTAATCACCAAAAATTCTTCACCAATTGATTTGAAATTTTGATACAACGTTGTATTTGAATAGGGGGCGTCTTTAAATATTCATACTATATAGATGCCACCCCTGTGACAGGTAAAAACATGCATTTTTGAAAACAGCACCATTTGTTGCACATAATGGCAATCATGCACGATATATTAAATATGTCAGCGAATTCCATTTCAGTGTTTCCGATTGCATTGATAAATTTTATTTTCATAGATTTCGATTTATTTTATTTTTTAGTGAATTATTTTGTGTGACATTGTGTTGGAATTGAGCTGTGTTGTTTACCATACCGTTCATTTCCGTAAGTATAGATGCCACACCTGTGACAGGTAAAACTATGCTTTTCTTGAAAAACAGTGCCATCTGTTGCATGTAAGAGCAACACACATGTTATACTTGGAAATGTTACAATTTATTTTCAATGTTTCTGATTGCATTGATAAACTGAATTTCATAGATTTTGATTTATTTTCATTTTGATTTAATTATTTTGTGTGAATTGCATTGGAATTGAGCAGTTTTTTTTACCAAACTGTTCATTTCGTGAGTATACTTCATTTTTATATTTTTTCATATTTTCATTTAGTTTTTTTAACTGTTTTAATTATATTTCAGTGATGGAAACATCAGATGGTATGATGTTCCAAATTTTCTGATGGGAACATCAGATCATTTGGGAAGGAACCGTATGAGGGAGTGGGGAATGGAGGGGATTACGAGGGGACTGAAGTGAGAGATGGTGCGGAGGACGAGGGGGACAAGAAAGGGGGTAAAGGTGGGGAAGGACGAGGGGATGGGGCAGTTTGGGATGGTGGGGACGAGGGGAATGGGGGAATGGAGAATAGGTGTGGAGGACAAAGGGGACAGGGGAGATGGGCACGGAGGGAAAGATGAGGGGATGGTGGAGTGAGGAATGGTGGAGGAGGACGAGAGGACGGTGGAGTTGGGAATTGTTGGGAGGCCGAGGAGACGGGTGAGAAGGGAATGGTGGTGAGGACTGGGGGACAGGGAAGGTTGCTGTGGTTCAGCAACGCACATGAGTTGTTGAGCCACAGCACGCGTGGCCGGGTACTGCTAGTCTATATAAATAAAAATGGAAATATTCGTTTGTTCATAATCGCTAATCTCCGCAATTTCTTCACCAATTGCTTTGAAATTTTCCCACAACGTTCCATTCGCATCCGAGCAGGTTTTTATAAACATGCTATATAGATGTCACGTCTGTGATGGTAAAAAACATGTTTTTTTCCTGTTTTTTCATGTGAGGGAAACCTCTTTACCGATTGCGTTGAAATTTTGACACAACGCTGCATTCGAATAGACGCATCTTTTTACATACCTACTATATACCTGCCTCACCTGTGACAAGAAAAAAACATGCTTATTTCGAAAAACAGCACCATCTGTTGGTCGTAAGAGCAACACATGCTGTAATCTCCGAAATTTCCTCACTGATTGCTTTGAAATTTTGACACAATGTTGCATTTGAATAGGCGCGTCTTTTCATATACCTACTATATAGATGCCACCTCTGTGACAGGTAAAAACATGCGTTTTTGAAAAACAGCGCCATCTGTTGCACATAAGATCAACACATGCTATGCTAAATTTGTTTGAAATGGAATTGTGTTTCTGATTTCATTGATAAATGGAATTTTCTTAAATTTCGATTTATTTTAATTCTGATTTAATTATTTTGTGTGACATTGCGTTGGAATTGAGCTGTCTTGTTAACCATACCGATCATTTCTTGAGTATAGTTTATTTTTCTATTTTTTCATTATTTTTCATTTCGTTTTTTGAACTTTTTTTCTATATATTTCAGTGATGGGGACATCTGGGGCCAGATTCACGAAGCAGTTATGCATGTACTAACGAAAGTGTCCATCGTTCCTCAATCTTTGATGGCTTTAGTTGCATTTATTAAACAGTTTACAAGCATGAAAACTTGTCAATCAACTGTTGTTATTTTTATAAACAGCCTCCTGGTTATTCGGACCTCATTAACTGTTTATTAATTGTAAACAAAGCTACCAAAGATTGAGAAAAGATGCACAAGTTCGTAAGTGTTTGCCTAACTTCTTTGGGAATCTAGACCCAGATCATTTGATGTTCCCAATTTTCTGATGGAAACATCAGATCATTTGATCATCAGACGAGGGAGTGGGGAATGATGGGAAGGACGAGGGGACAGGGAAGGGGGTAATGGTGAGGGAGGACGAGGGAACAGGGGAGTTGGGGATGGTGGGGACAGGGGAGGGGACAGAGGAAGGGAAATGGTAGGGAAAACGA
Organism: Procambarus clarkii; assembly: GCF_040958095.1. Classification (NCBI taxonomy): domain Eukaryota; kingdom Metazoa; phylum Arthropoda; class Malacostraca; order Decapoda; family Cambaridae; genus Procambarus; species Procambarus clarkii. Next base: position 41,332,522 of record NC_091158.1, read on the forward strand.
GGGGACGGAGAGGGGGGGGAATGGTAGGGAGGATGAGAGGACGGGGAAGTAGGAGATTGTGGGGACGACGAGGGGACGCTGTAGCTGAGGATGAACGGGAGGAAAAAGGGTCGTGGGAGTGAGGAATGGTTGGTAGGACGAGAGGACAAGGGAGGGGGGGAATGTTGGGAAGGACTGGGAGACAGGGGAAGGTTGCTGTGGCTCAGTAACGCACATGCGTTGCTGAGCCACAGCAACGCGTGACCGGGTACAGCTAGTAGCATAATATTTCTGGACTAGGCTATGTGCTACCATCGTCTGGAGGTTAGCTTACCTTCCTAGTAGTAAATAGCTAATATTTGAGTGATACATAGATGTCACTACGGTAGTACCTTGGGGCTAGCTCATCTTTATCATCTAGAATATACTAGTACGGTCTAATACAGTACTAGTTAGAATTGATCCTACCTAAGAAAGTAACTAAATAGTTTAGGCTGAATTTTTACATAACTTAATACAATTACAGTCAGAAATCCTACCCCTTATGGTTGGCATCAATACAAGAAATGTTGCAATAATGTGAATATATCAGTGCTATTTTCTGGGGATTTTTTTTTTTGTAAATTGATATACAGAATATGGGCACTTGAAAAATACAAGTGTGAAAATTATAAATATATACAGTTAAATTTGGCTTGCTAGCCACAACCTCCTATGGTGGTTGATAGTGTTAATTAATTTATCGACAACATGTGTCCTGAACTCTCTTGACAGGTGTATTCAATCTGGGGCCAAGTTCTGACGATATGGTCTAGATGTAAAGTGAATATAAGTGGCGTCCAGCCTTACTCTTTTTCGCGGCCGAAAATAAATATATTTAGCAGAGTATTCAGGGTTCACTCTCCAACGATTATCACTCTTCAGTTGGCGAGGTTCCACTAATGTCAACACGACAGAGTGGCTAATTTCCTTAAAGGAATTAATGATATTTTTTAGATGATTAATAATTTCAGCTGGGTGACGAATTGGATGGATATCATTATCACCTAAATATATTATGGTTAGAAGGTGAGACCATTTTTACCTTTGTGTGAGGTATAGGCCTAAGAGTTGTGGGTAATTGGCTATGACCCACTTAGGCTACTTTAAACATTAAATCTTTGTTTAATTTATTAATAATAAAATTAATATGCTTTATTCTATAATATGTGGCAGTCTGCTAACAGCCGTAAATAAAAGGGGAATACATGTATAGCCTAGTACCTGATAATACTACTCAACTACTAGTATACTATTATCAGGGTTAGTAAATGATTAGTTAATCGTAATAGATTATAGGACCAGTGATTTGGCTTGATATACTGGACCGTAAAATGTTTATGAAATGTTACTGGTTTATATAAATTAGTAATTATAGATTTAATGCTAAATCTGGTTCATCCGGTCTGAAGTTGACCAAAAAGAATGTGGGAAAATGTGGCTCAGAATATTAATAATAATTATAATAAATATCAATAACTTCGAAGGACCACCCTTTAAAGAAACCGAAATAAAAAAAATATATAAAAAGGAAATAAATCAGAGAATCAGTACTTTTGGATCTCTTGAATAATAAATTGTTAAATATTAAAACAATAAATGGACTGTAGAATGAATTGAAATATTGAGCAGAATCGTACCAATTATGAGCAGAAATTTCTATCACCATGTGATTCACCGGTGTGAATCGTAGTCAGCATATTCACCTCGCGTCTGTCCTTCCACCGCACTGACAGCGTATTGTCACACTTGCGCAGCTGGCACTCACCCACGGCTATAGCTATACCGAACACTGGCATTTCCTTCCTGTGGCTCTTCACAGTGCCACATACGCCGGTGTTGTGGGCAAGGAGGTATCTGGTCAACAAGGGGCTGGTGTAATAGTTGTCGGTGTACAGTACATGCCCCTTGTTCAGCAACGGTTCCATCAGGGTTTTTACAACACTGCCAGAGAACCCGTGTTCATCTTTAGCCGGTATGTCGACGTCAGTACCAGAATATAATATCATGTCCAAGACAATACCAGTCTCACAGTAGCATAGCACAAAAAACTTCAGTCCAAATCGGTGCCGCTTTGATGGAATGTACTGCTTGAAGGCCAGTCGCCCCTTGAACAGTACAAGCGACTCATCAATAACCACATTCTGTCCAGGTACAAAATAATCCCTGAACTTCCCTCTCATGTCACTGAACATCTTCCGTACTTTCCACAGTCTGTCGTGTCTGTCCTCATTTGCATTATTCTCGAAATGCTGGCACCTGAGAATCAAGAGAAACCTATCACGCGACATGTACCGGTTGAACACAGGCGATGGAACAAGGCTGTCTTTGCTCCAATAATCCTGGATGACAGCTTTCTCAGAGTGCTTCATCATCATACAGAGTGCCAGAAACACGTACATTTCGTCGATTGTCGTGTCCTTCCATCGTGTGAGCCGTGAGGCAGGTAAAATGCCTTCGTCTATGAGGCTGTGAGCGAACCTGTTTGTCTCAGTCACAAGATGCGTCATGAATACATTCTCAAAATATGCCTGAAAATATTCCATGTCTGCCATATCACCACCAGTATATGGGAATAATGGTGTATCACCAAAATCGCTATCATCAAATGTTGGTATTTTAGGGACAAATGTGGTGCAATCCTCCACACAAGTACACCAGGGGGTTTGGTGTTGGCGCCAACACCACGGCCAACACCACCACGAGCACCAAAACTACGGCTACGTCGTCCGCTGCTTCTGCTGGAGCTGCGTGAGGGTATGCTAGGCGCTGAGGCAGATTTACGTACTGTAGACCTACCACGAATAAATGATGTTGAGGGGCCACTGTCGTTGTCGACATGCTGTGAGGCCCGCTGCCGCCTGCCGCGGCGTGTTGCTGGTGTAGCAAAACCCCGCCTGGTAACACCACCACTGCACGTACTCGGGTCGTCCACACTACTCGTATCGGAGCCAATGTCACTGAAGCCCGAGAAAGATTCGTCACATGTACTATCACTGAATAAACTACTAGCGTCTGGGGACATACATGATGGTGGTGATGATAACGGTGTTGACCCAGGGCGGCGAAGCAGGCCGGGCGAGGCACGAGTATCGTACACACTCTCCACATCTTCCAATTCTGTCTCTTCCTCACTCGTATCAGATCTCTGAGTTAGGTCTTTCTCTGGATCATAGTCCAGGTCATCATCCAGAGCACCGTCATCATACAAAATATCGCGTATTTCCTCCTCAGAGAGTCGTTTTCCATGACCGCGGGTCACCGTGGAGCGGGAGCTCGTAGAGGATGCGTCAGACATGGTTGCTGCTGTGAAACTGAGGCTCCCCACGGCCTCAGGGCATGCTGGGATTTTTTTTTAAGATGGCGGACGATCACTGGGGCCCCCACCCACCCATACCATACCCGCGTCACCGCGCGCCAGTTTTGAATGGAACGTGAAAAATCAAAATACCTGGAGGCGCGTTGCGCAAACCAGATGCGAGCCTGCAGGCGCGTTACGCAGTTTAAGGGTTAAATTACTCATGGGAGACCTAAGGATTTCCTCTGGAGCTTGGCTTCGGCTAGGAGCCCCAATCAATTCAAAGCAAAGCTGGATATCTTGAAGGCTGGGCCAATGGTTGACCAGGCACTACCCTGGGGGACTCCACCACTTAAGTCCTAAGCCAACAAGGGCCAAGAGCCTAGCCCCGCCTCTCATGGCTCAAACCAATGAATACAAAGTCATACTCTTAGGTCTATTTCCTGCCTGGCTCCGCCCATCTAGGCCTCCCTGAAAGTTATGTTTTAATCCCGTAGAATCATGAAAAGTTTCCACACTACAAACAGGAAACCAACCAGTCGTTAAGGCACCAGGCCATTTGAGAATACGGTTTTATGGCTCTGAATTTGTCTGTGGTTAGTGGAGGCAGGAGGAAGAGGGGAACAGAGTGGGGGGTTAGAGAGGGAAATGAGTGGGAATGGGGTGGGAACAGAGAGGACCAGGGATGAGAGGGACTCTTGACTTCAAGGATATGACCGGGAGCCGGTCGGCCGAGCGGACAGCACGCGGGACTTGTGATCCTGTGGTCCTGGGTTCGATCCCAGGCGCCGGCGAGAAGCAATGAGCAGAGTTTCTTTCACCCTATGCCCCTGTTACCTAGCAGTAAAATAGGTACCTGGGTGTTAGTCAGCTGTCACGGGCTGCTTCCTGGGGGTGGAGGCGTGGTCGAGGACCGGGCCGCGGGGACACTAAAATGCCCCGAAATCATCTCAAGATAACCATTAGACAAAACTGACTGTACAAAAATGTTGGAAGTCATGAGATAATTTTCTCAACATCTGACAAAGCTCGGTGGTTAACTTGGGTATAGATATTTAATCGAATCACGTCACTTTTTTGAGGCCACGTGAGCAACATAAAAGCGAGCAAGTTTGAATGATCCTCAAACCAATATGCAACCGAAATGTAAACACCCCAGAAGGATTCGAACTCAGACAACCATGAGAACTTTGCACATATGTGTATCTGGTACCTTAGCGACACGACCAAACTGACTGTACAAAAATGTTGGGAGTCATGTGATTATTTACCTTGGTTAACTTGAGTACAGATATTCTATCGAATCATCTCATTTTTGTGGGGCCATGTGAGCATCACAAATGCGAACGAGCTTGCACGTCCCAAGCCTAAATGCAACTGAAAACTCCACACCCCAGAAGGATTCTAACCCAGTCAGCCAGGAGCACTATGCATCTTTGCGTGTCTGGTACCTTAGCCACTAGCCTAAACTGACTGTACAAAAATTTTGGAAGTTGTGAGACTTTTTACTCATCATCTGAAAGGGCTCGGATGTCAAAAAAGGCACAAATATTTTATCGAATCACCTCACTTTTTGAGGCCAAGTGAGCAACACAAATGTGAGCAAGCTTGAATTGTCCTGAAGCCAAAATGCAACCAAAACCTCCACACTCCAGAAGGAATCGAACCCCATACAGATGCAATATGCACATTCGTTTATCTGGTACCTAAGCCACTTGACCAAACTGACCGTTGAAAATTTTGAAAGTCGTGGAACTTTTAATCAAACATCCGACAGCACTTGGTGGTCTTCATGAGAACAGATATTTCATCGTATCACCTCACTTTTTGAGGCAACCTAACACAAATGCGAACAAGCTTGAATGGTCCCAAAGCCAATATGCAAAGGAAAACTCAACACCACAGAATGATCCTATACCAGACAGCCAGGAGCACTATGCATCTTCGCATATCTGGTATTTTAGCCGCGAGACCAAACTAACTGAATAACAAATGTTGGACGCCGTGAGACTATTTTCCCAACATCTGACAGCGCTCGGAGGCCTAATTGGGCACAGTCATTTCATTGACTCACCTCACATTTTGGGGCCAAGTGAGCAAAACAAATGTGAATAAGCTTGAATGGTTCCAAAGCCAATATGCACCTGAAAACTCAACTCCCCAGGAGGATCCGAACCCTAGACAGCCAGGATCACTGTGCACCGTTACGTGTCTGGTAACTTAGCTACTAGACCAAACTGATTATGCAAAATTATTGGAAGTCGTGAGGTTACCCAACATCCGACAGCGCTCGGAAGCCTAATTGGGTACAGTCATTTCATCGAAACACCTCACTTTTTGGGGCCAAGTGAGCAAAACAAATGTAAATAAACTTGAATGGTCCCGTAGCCACTGTGCATCCGAAAACTCCACACAGCAAAAAAATTCAAACCAAGACAGCCAGGATCACTTTGCACCTTCATGTATCTGGTCACTTAGCTACCAGACCAAACTGACTATACAAAAATATTGTTAGTTCTGAGATTACCCAACATCCGACAGCGCTCGGAGATCAACTTGGACACAGGTTTTTTTAACTAATTACCTGTCTTTTTGAGGCCACGTGAGTAACACAAATGTGAACCATCTTGATTAGTTATTAAGCCAATATGCCACCGAAAAATCAACACCCCCTGATGGATTCGAACCCTAGACAGCCAGGAGCAATATGTATTTTCCAGTATGTGGTACCTTGGATGCTAGACCAAACTGACTGTACAAAAACGTTGGAAGTTCTGTGACTATTTATCCATCATCCGACAAGGCTCAGATGTCAAAAAGTGCACAGATATTTTATCAAGTCAACTCACTTTTTGAGCCACATGGCCAACACAAATGCGAACAAGCTTGATTGGTCCCCAAGCCAATATGCAACCGAAACCTTCACACCCCAAAAAGATTCGAACCCAGACAGCCAGGAGCACTTAGCACATTCACGTATCTGGTACCTTTGCCAGTAGTCCAAACTTACTGTACGAAAATGTTGGAAGTCATGAGACTATTTACCCAACATCCGACCGCACTCGGAGAAAAACTTACGCACAGATATTTCATCGAATCTCCTCACTTTTTGGGGCCATGTGGACAACACAGATGCGAACAACCTTGAATGGTCACCAAGCAAATATGCAACCAAAAACTCCACACCCAAGATGGATTCGAACCCAGACATCCAGGAACACTTTGCACCTTTGCGTATCTGGTACCTTAACCACCAGACCAAACTGAATGTACATAAATTTTGGAAGTTGTTAGACTATTTACCCTTTATCTGAAAGGTCTCAGAGGTCAAAAAGTGCACAGATATTTTATCGAATCACCTAACTTTTTGGGGCCACGTGAACAACACAAATGCGAACAAGCTTGAATGGTCCTGAAGCCATAATGCAACCAAAAACTCCACACCTCAGAAAGATTCGAACCCCAGACAGCCAGGTGCAATATGCACCTTCGTGTATCTGGTGCCTAAACCACTAGACCAAACTAACTGTACAAAATATTGAAAGTCGTGAGACTATTAACCCAACATCCGACAGCGCATGGTCATCAACTTGGAAACAGATATTTCATCAAATCAAAAACTTTTTGGTGCCACGGGAGCAACACAAATCCGATCAAGCTTGAATGGACCCAAAGACAATATGAAACCAAAAACTCCACACCACAGAATGATTCGAACCCTAACAGCCAGGAGCACTTTGCACCTTCGCGTATCTGGTACCTTATACACTAACTGAACAAAAATGTTGGATGTCGTGAGACTATTTAACCATCATCCGACATGGCTCGGAGGCCAACTTGGTTACAGATACATCATCGAATCTCCTCACTTTCTGTGTCCACGTGAGCAACACAAATGCAAACAAGCTTGAATGGTCACCAAGCAAACATGCAACCAAAAACTCCACACTCAAGATGGATTCGAACGCAGACAGTCGGGAACACTATGCACCTTCACGTATCTAGTACCTTATCTACCAGACCAAAATGCATGTACAAAATTGTTGGAAGTCGTGAGACTATTTACCTAACATCTGACAGGGCTCGGAGGTCAACTTAGATACAGGAATAACATAGAATCACCTCACTTTTTGAGCCACGTGAGCATCACAAATGCGAACAAGCTTGAATTGTCATCAAGCAAATATACAACCGAAACATCCACACACAATATGGATTCGAACCCAGACAGCCAGGAGCACTATGCACCTTCACGTATCTGGTACCTTAGCCTCTAGAACAAACTGACTGTACAAAAAAGTTGTAAGTTGTGAGACCCAACATCTGACAGCGCTCGGATGTACACTTGGGCATAGATATTTCATTAAATCACCTTACTTTTTTTGGGCCACATGAGCAACAAAAATGCGAACATGCTTGAACGGTCCTCAAGCCAAAAACTCCACACCCCAGACAGCCAGGAGCACTATCCACCTTCGCATTTCAGGTACCTTAGCCACTAGACTAAACTGATTGTACAAAAATGTTGGAAGGCTTAATACTATTTTCCCAACATCCGTCAGGGATCAGAGTTCAACTTGGGAGCAGATATCTCATCGAATGACTTCGCTTTTTGTGGCCACGTTAGCAACACAAATACGAACAAACTTGAATGGTCCCGAACACAATAAGCAACCAAAAACTCCACACCCTTGGAGAATTCGAACCCAGACTACCAGGATCGCTATGCAGGTCCGCGTATCTGGTACGTTAGCCACTAGACCAAACAAACTGAGAATATATAACCATCATCTGACAGCACTCGGAGGTCCACTTGGGCACAGATATTTTATCGAATCACCTCACTTTTCGGGACAACATGAGCAACACAAATGCGAACATGCTTGAATAGTCCCCAAGCCAATATGCAACAAAAAACTCCTCACCCCAGAAGGATTCGAAGCCAGATAGCCGGGAGCAATATGCACCTTCACATTTCTGGTACCTTAGCCACTAGATCAAACTGACTGAACCAAAATTTTGGAAGTCGTGATACTATTTACCCAACATGATACAGGGTTCAGGGGGTAAACTTGAGGACAGATATTTTATAGAATCACCTCACGTTTTGGGGCCGTGTGAGCAACACAAATGCCAAAAAGCTTGAATGGTCTCAAAGCTAATATGCTACCGAAAACTCAACACCCCAGATGGATTTGAACCCAGACAGCCAGGAGCAATATGCACCTTCGCATTTCTGGTGCCTGTTCCATCCCGGAATGCTAAGGGGGGTAGGGGACTTATGGAGCTTAAACCTCCAAACCTCTCTGGCTACTGTACAAGATTATTCCTCGCATACAGGTAAACCACGTCCCCCAACCACTCTCGGCCGGAACAGACAACCCGACCTCGGCAGCCACACTCCCTCTACCGCTGATCGAGCAACAAAGATCTCTTGAGTGCTTGTATTTTGACCAGGAGATCACCCTGTACGCCTCTAGATTGTGGGGAGGGGCTCAGCGTTACACATTCAGGTGGTGCAGCTCCAAGACTGGCCTCGTTGTCTTGTGCACTCACCCTTCTCGAGCCACCGTGACTTCCCCACTCTCTTCTTGCTCGGAATGATCTCCTCAGTCCCCCTTTTCTGATTTAATATTCCGTAAAACCATGGCCACAGCTGTAGTCCTTTCTCTCTCTCTTTTTCTGCTTTCTGGGAAGCCTCACTAGGACAAGGGCAAACACCTGTTAACTAAACTCATTTATTAAAACAAAGAATATTTACAACACACTTATATACAAGACATAAGAATATTAACCTCAACACTCTATGCTACTATAACCTGGTTGCAATCCAATACCATCGTTACTTCACCAGCCGTCTATATCAAGTGGTGGCCTTACTATGAGCAACCCCCATGAGCAACACAAATGCCAACAAGCTTGAATGGTCACAAAGCCAATATGCAAGAGAATACTTCAAACCACAGAAGGATGCAAACCCAGTCAGTCAGGAACAATATGCACCTTCGTATATCTCGTACCTTAGTCACTAGACCAAACTGACTGTACAAAAATGTTGGAAGTCGTGAGACTATTTACCCAACATCCGACAGGGCTCGGAGGTCAACTTAGGCAAAGATATTTCATCGAATCACATCACTTTTTGGGACCACGTGAGTAACACAAATGCGAACAGGTTTGAATGGTCCCCAAGGCAATATGCAACCAAAAACTTAAGAGCCAAGAAGGATTTTAACCCAGACAGCCAAAAGCACTATGCACCTTCGCGTATCTGGCACCTTAGCTAATAAACCAAACTGACTGTAAAAAAATTGGAAGTCATGATATTATATATCCAACATACAACAGTGCTCAGGGGGTCAACTTGGGCACAGATATTTCGTCGAATGACCTCACATTTTGGGGTCATTTGAGCAACACAAACGCAAACAAGCTTGAATGGTCACCAAGCAAATATGCAACCGAAAAATCCACACCCCAGAAGGATTCGAATGCAGACAGCCGGGAGCACTATGCACCTTCTCATTTCTTCTACCTGTTCCATCCCGGACTGCCTGAGGGGGGGTTGGGGACTTATGGAACTTAAACTTTCAAACCTCTCTGGCTACTGTGCCAGACTATTCCTCGCATACAGGTAAACCACGTCCCCAAACCACTCTTGGCCGGAACAGACAACCTGACCTTGGCAGCCACACTCCTGCTACCGCTGATCGAGCAACAATGATCTCTAAAGTGCTTGTATTTTGACCAGGAGATCACCCTGTACGCCTCTAGATCGTGAAGAGGGGCTCAGCGTCACACATTCAGGTAGTGCGGCTCCAAGACTGGCCTCGTTGTCTTGTGCACACACCCTTCTCGAGCCACCGTGACTTCCCCACGCTCTCCTTGCTCGGAATGATCTCCTCAATCCCCCTTTTCTGAGTTATTATTCCGTACAACCATGGCCACAGCTGTAGTCCTTTCTCTCTATCTCTCTCTCTCTCTCTCTCTCTCTCTCTCTCTCTCTCTCTCTCTCTCTCTCTCTCTCTCTCTCTCTCTCTCTCTCTCTCTCTCTCTCTCTCTCTCTCTCTCTCTCTCTCTCTCTCTCTCTCTCTCTCTCTCTCTCTCTCTCTCTCTCTCTCTCTCTCTCTCTCTCTCTCTCTCTCTCTCTCTCTCTCTCTCTCTCTCTCTCTCTCTCTCTCTCTCTCTCTCTCTCTCTCTCTCTCTCTCTCTCTCTCTCTCTCTCTCTCTCTCTCTCTCTCTCTCTCTCTCTCTCTCTCTCTCTCTCTCTCTCTCTCTCTCTCTCTCTCTCTCTCTCTCTCTCTCTCTCTCTCTCTCTCTCTCTCTCTCTCTCTCTCTCTCTCTCTCTCTCTCTCTCTCTCTCTCTCTCTCTCTCTCTCTCTCTCTCTCTCTCTCTCTCTCTCTCTCTCTCTCTCTCTCTCTCTCTCTCTCTCTCTCTCTCTCTCTCTCTCTCTCTCTCTCTCTCTCTCTCTCTCTCTCTCTCTCTCTCTCTCTCTCTCTCTCTCTCTCTCTCTCTCTCTCTCTCTCTCTCTCCTCTCTCTCTCTCTCTCTCTCTCTCTCTCTCTCTCTCTCTCTCTCTCTCTCTCTCTCTCTCTCTCTCTCTCTCTCTCTCTCTCTCTCTCTCTCTCTCTCTCTCTCTCTCTCTCTCTCTCCCTCTCTCTCTCTCTCTCTCTCTCTCTATCTCTCCCTCTCTCTCTCTCTCTCTCTCTCTCTCTCTCTCTCTCCCTCTCTCTCTCTCTCTCTCTCTCTCTCTCTCTCTCTCTCTCTCTCTCTCTCTCTCTCTCTCTCTCTCTCTCTCTCTCTCTCTCTCTCTCTCTCTCTCTCTCTCTCACTCTCGCTCTCTCTTCTGCTTTCTGGGAAGCCTCACTAGGACAAGGGTTAACACCTGTTAACTAAACACATTTAATAAAACAAAGAATATATACAACACATTTATATACAAGACATAAGAATATTTACCTCAACACTATGCTACTATAACCTGGTTGCAATCAAATACCATCATGGATTCACCAGCCGTCTATATCAAGTAGTGGCCCAACTCCTGGTTCACCACATATATAACCACCCTGACCCAGTGGGTTAAATCTTGTAATAGCTATATGGCTCAGTCAGCCTGAGAATGTATATATATTATTTATATATATATATATATATATATATATATATATATATATATATATATATATATATATATATATATATATATATATATATATATATATATATATATATATATATTTTGAGCAGTCTTTCCTGTAGACATATATTATTAAATATGACCGAAAAAGTAAGATTAATAATTCTAACACTAATTTTCTCAATATTTCTTATATTTCTTTTCACTGTTGATGGTAATTGAAAAATCAATTCTCCAAAATTCAGTTTTATTTCTAGTCTGACGCGACACTTGAACGCGTTTCGTAATATCTTATTACATTTTCAAAGACTTTTGTTGGAACTAAACTAAATTAAAGTATGTAAATATGCTGGTTAGTGTGGCCACGTTTGTGGTAGAAAAATAACAGTAATAATAATAAAAGTCCTCCCTCTTCCACACTCACCCTCTCCATCATGGTCCCGGTGTCTTTGGTCAAGATCTCATGTCGTCCAGACCATTATGACCGGTACTCCCTCCCCCACACTCACCCTCTCCATCATGGTCCCGGTGTCTTTGGTCAAGATCTCATGTCGTCCAGACCATTATGACCGGTACTCCCTCCCCCACACTCACCCTCTCCATCATGGTCCCGGTGTCTTTGGTCAAGATATCATGTCGTCCAGACCATTATGACCGGTACTCCCTCCCCCACACTCACCCTCTCCATCATGGTCCCGGTGTCTTTGGTCAAGATATCATGTCGTCCAGACCATTATGACCGGTACTCCCTCCCCCACACTCACCCTCTCCTTCATGTCCAGATCATTATGACCAGTACTCCCTTTCCCAAACTCACGCACTCTTTCCTGTCCAGACAATTATGGCCAGTCCTCCCTCCCCACACTCACCCTCTCCTTCATGGCACAACTATTAGTTATTAAATTTGCAGTTGTGGTGGTTAATAAGAATCATTACAGAATCTGAACGGAATATATTGTTGTGTTTATTATATAATGTGTTAGAGTTCATCTCCACACTTTACGTCACCAACGAGGCTTAAGAAAGTTGTTGTTACACAATCCTCGTTGTGACGTGTAGCTGGCTGACGTCACACATGTCACGTGGAGCTGGCTGACGTCACACATGTCACGTGGTGCTGGCTGACGTCACACATGTCACGTGGAGCTGGCTGACGTCACACATGTCACGTGGAGCTGGCTGACGTCACACATGTCACGTGGAGCTGGCTGACGTCACACATGTCACGTGGTGCTGGCTGACGTCACACATGTCACGTGGAGCTGGCTGACGTCACACATGTCACGTGGTGCTGGCTGACGTCACACATGTCACGTGGTGCTGGCTGACGTCACACATGTCACGTGGAGCTGGCTGACGTCACACATGTCACGTTGTGCTGGCTGACGTCACACATGTCACGTGGTGCTGGCTGACGTCACACATGTCACGTTGTGCTGGCTGACGTCACACATGTCACGTGGAGCTGGCTGACGTCACACATGTCACGTGGAGCTGGCTGACGTCACACATGTCACGTTGTGCTGGCTGACGTCACACATGTCACGTGGAGCTGGCTGACGTCACACATGTCACGTGGAGCTGGCTGACGTCACACATGTCACGTGGAGCTGGCTGACGTCACACATGTCACGTGGAGCTGGCTGACGTCACACATGTCACGTGGTGCTGGCTGACGTCACACATGTCACGTGGAGCTGGCTGACGTCACACATGTCACGTGGAGCTGGCTGACGTCACACATGTCACGTGGAGCTGGCTGACGTCACACATGTCACGTGGTGCTGGCTGACGTCACACATGTCACGTGGAGCTGGCTGACGTCACACATGTCACGTGGTGCTGGCTGACGTCACACATGTCACGTGGTGCTGGCTGACGTCACACATGTCACGTGGAGCTGGCTGACGTCACACATGTCACGTTGTGCTGGCTGACGTCACACATGTCACGTGGTGCTGGCTGACGTCACACATGTCACGTTGTGCTGGCTGACGTCACACATGTCACGTGGTGCTGGCTGACGTCACACATGTCACGTGGTGCTGGCTGACGTCACACATGTCACGTGGAGCTGGCTGACGTCACACATGTCACGTGGAGCTGGCTGACGTCACACATGTCACGTTGTGCTGGCTGACGTCACACATGTCACGTGGAGCTGGCTGACGTCACACATGTCACGTGGAGCTGGCTGACGTCACACATGTCACGTTGTGCTGGCTGACGTCACACATGTCACGTGGTGCTGGCTGACGTCACACATGTCACGTGGTGCTGGCTGACATCACACATGTCACGTGCAGCTGGCTGACGTCACACATGTCACGTGGAGCTGGCTGACGTCACACATGTCACGTGGTGCTGGCTGACGTCACACATGTCACGTGGTGCTGGCTGACGTCACACATGTCACGTGGTGCTGGCTGACGTCACACTTGTCACGTGGAGCTGGCTGACGTCACACATGTCACGTGGTGCTGGCTGACGTCACACATGTCACGTGGAGCTGGCTGACGTCACACATGTCACGTGGAGCTGGCTGACGTCACACATGTCACGTGGTGCTGGCTGACGTCACACATGTCACGTGGAGCTGGCTGACGTCACACATGTCACGTGGAGCTGGCTGACGTCACACATGTCACGTGGAGCTGGCTGACGTCACACATGTCACGTGGAGCGGGCTGACGTCACACATGTCACGTGGAGCTGGCTGACGTCACACATGTCACGTGGAGCTGGCTGACGTCACACATGTCACGTGGAGCTGACTGACGTCACACATGTCACGTGCAGCTGGCTGACGTCACACATGTCACGTGCAGCTGGCTGACGTCACACATGTCACGTGGAGCTGGCTGACGTCACATATGTCACGTGGAGCTGGCTGACGTCACACATGTCACGTGGTGCTGGCTGACGTCACACATGTCACGTCAGCCCAGTAATAATAATATTATAATTCATAGTTTAATAACAGAGGAATTATCTTCATAATAACTTAATTACAGTAATAATAATTTGTGGTTAGTCTTATAAGATTAACAGAGGACGGCATAGCTGTATATTATTATAAATATTTATTAGGTAGTTATTTATGTTATAAGTGGGAAATATTTCACACAGACCATCTATATGTCTATCTATTTATCCAACTATCTACTTATTAATCTATCCATTTATAAATCCATCTACTTTTCCATCTGCACATCCATCTATCTATACATCTATTTGTGCATCTAATTGAGTATCTAACTGTCCAACCCGTTCTCGCAATTTCCTATAGTCAATGTTGACTTATTAAATGCGTGCATATGTGACATACTAATGCTGTTAAGATGCTTATCTTAACATACTAAGACGGTTAGGTAAGGTCGGTGTTTTCTATGAAGCTATTCAAGGTAAACTAGTATGTTTAGTATGTCACATATGCACGTATTTAATAAGTCAATATTGACTGTAAGAAAGTGCGAGAACGGGTTGAACTGTCCATCTATCTACCCAACATTCTATTAAATTATCTATCCATTAATCCATAAATCCAGCTATTCATCTATTGTCAATCGGTCCATCCATATGTCCATTAATCTATCCATCTACGATCCGTCTATCTAGCCATCTATTTATCAATTCATCCATCCATTCATTTATTAGTACATCTCTCGATATATCTACCTGTCCATCTATGTATCCATCCATCAATCCATCCAACTACTATTTTTTCTACCCAAATAGCTGTCCTCAATCCACCCATCCATCTCTCCTATCTATGCTTTACTCTATTCATCTATCCATCCAGCTACTCATCATTCTATTATTTGTCTATCTATCCATACATCATAATTTTATCTATCTATCTATCTTTTTATCACCTATCCCTCTATCTATTTATCCAGCTACCTATTCATCTTTCCATTCATATATCTATTTATCTAGCCATCTATCCAACCATCTATCTATTCATCCATTTATCAATCCATCAATCTGTCATACTCATCTATCTATATACACCTCTATCTGTCTCTCTATCCATATCTCTCTCTCTCTCTCTCTCTCTCTCTCTCTCTCTCTCTCTCTCTCTCTCTCTCTCTCTCTCTCTCTCTCTCTCTCTCTCTCTCTCTCTCTCTCTCTGTATATATATATATATATATATATATATATATATATATATATATATATATATATATATATATATATATATATATATATATATGTCGTACCTAGTAGCCAGAATGCACTTCTCGGCCTATTATGCAAGGCCCAATTTGCCTGATAAGCCAAGTTTTCCTGAATTATTATATTTTCTCTAATTTTTTTCTAATGAAATGATAAAGCTACCCATTTCATTACGTATGAGTTCAATTTTTTTTATTGCAGTTAAAATTAACGTAGATATATGACCAAACCTAACCAACCCTACCTAACCTAACCTAACCTATCTTTCTAGGTTAGGTTAGGTTAGGTAGCCGAAAACGTTAGGTTAGGTTAGGTTAGGTAGGTTAGGTAGTCGAAAAACAATTAATTCATGAAAACTTAGCTTATTAGGCAAATTGGGCCTTGCATAGTAGGCCGTGAAGTGCATTCTGGCTATTAGGTACGACATATATATATATATATATATATATATATATATATATATATATATATATATATATATATATATATATATATAAACATATATATATATATATATATATATATCTATATATATATATATATATATATATATATATATATATATATATATATATATATATATATATATAACATATATATATATATATATATATATCTATATATATATATATATATATATATATATATATATATATATATATATATATATATATATATATATATATATGTCGTACCTAGTAGCCAGAACGCACTTCTCAGCCTACTATGCAAGGACTGATTTGATTAATAAGCCAAGTTTTCCTAAATTAATATATTTTCTCAAATTTTTTTCTTATGAAATGATAAAGCTACCCATTTCATTATGTATGAGGTCAATTTTCTTTTATTGGAGTTAAAATTAACGTAGATATATGACCGAACCTAACCAACCCTACCTAACCTAACCTAACCTATCTTTATAGGTTAGGTTGGGTTAGGTAGCCGAAAAAGTTAGGTTAGGTTAGGTTAGGTAGGTTAGGTAGTCGAAAAAACATTATTTCATGAAAACTTGGCTTATTAGGCAAATCGGGCCTTGCATAGTAGGCTGAGAAGTGCGTTCTGGCTACTAGGTACGACATATATATATATATATATATATATATATATATATATATATATATATATATATATATATATATATATATACATGTATATATATATATATATATATATATATATATATATATATATATATATATATATATATATATATATATATATATATATATATATACATGTATATATATATATATATATCTGCTCTATGCATTTCTCTTTGTATGTCTTTCTGTTTCTTCTCACTTTTTCTGTCTATCAGCCTCTATTTCTTCCCTCTGTCTGTCGCTCCATCTCTGACTTACTGACTGTGAGTCTCTGTCTTTGTATTTCTCGGTCACTGTCTGTCTCTCTTTCTCATATAAAAAAAATATAATTGTCTAATGTGTGGGTGATCTCCTGTGAGAAACGCTTAGGAGGGGGTGTGACATACAAAAAAAATAATAGTTACCCCTTACTCTGATAGAGGGCTGAGGCATGAGAAGCTTTTAAAGCTGTGAAAGTATCGTCTGTTTTATGTGAGTACGGGCAAATTATTGACAGCAGGGCATTTTATGTTCTTTTTCCAGAGATCATTGTAAAATGATGCATATTACTGTAAGAAAAAAGATGACTCTGAACGTTTGTTTTAAAATTATTTAGCTGTTCAGATGGCGTGCACTGCCAAAAATCTTCGTAGGGGTCTGAATGTGGCCCTCACATGCTGTTACGTCTTCAATTCAGGCGACCCAAACCATCCAAGGCTCATTCTGTACACCAGACCATTTCCTCTGCTAATTTTGGAAGAGGCTAGATCAAACCGTGTGGCCTTCAACGTAGAACAGACAAACAACCAGACAAACACACTGATATTCTCTCTTACAGTTTGGATTTTGTAGCATAACACATGTAATGTGCTGCGTTATAATAAAATTCTTATTTTGAGTTTATATTTCTTATAAAAAATTTCATTATAAATAATGAACATTTATTGTTTCTTAGGCTGGGGAATTTTGACAGCCTTTGTGCTGTATATTGTACTGGAGAGGCACCCCAGCGTTGCCAGAATCTGTCTGTCGGTCTCCGATCTGTGCATATATCTGTCCATCCACATATATCTCCCTTTATCTCTCCATCCACACTTCTCAATTTATTTATCCATGAATCTACATTTCAATCCATCCATCTATCATGCATCTATACATCAATCTATTCCCTCAACAATTAATGCATCCATATAAGTATTTATTTATTCATCTATCCTTTCATCTCCTTATCCAGCAATCCATATATCCATCTATCTTTCTGTCCACCTGTACATCAATCTATTTGTCCATACATCTGCTCTTCTGTCTATATATCTAATCTTATATTTATCCGCTTTTCCCTATATCCATCCATCTACCCATCTACCTCTCAATCTATCAATCAATATATATCCATTGTTATGGAGCCGCCTCCTATTTCTCCCCAATGCCAGTGTTAAGAATGATATCAGCTTACCCTGCTGATTCCCTGAGCTGCCTTTTGGGAGTCTTCTGAGGAGTCTTTTGTTATATGAGGTACCGGATTGGTCACCTAATTAGGGAAAAATTTGTATTTATAAGTTTGTAAGGGAGGTGGGGGGGTCGTGCCCCTGGTATATACAAAATGGCGACCCCTGCCTACAAATCCGCTATTTTGCGGGCGACACCAGCCGGCTGGGGATTGGCTGGCCGAGGTCATGTGATGCGGCTGACCAATCAGTGTCCGCCGTGACATCACTGAGTGACCTGGTTCGGCAGCTGGCGAATGGCGTCGGGCAGAGCTCATCTGAATGTGGAGGTGCTGGAAAGAGATGGGGGAAATAATTTATAGTGATTAAAGGTTTTTTATAGGATTATTTATTTTAATAGAAAAATATTCTATTTTTCTCTAAGAACAAGTAGTAAATACCTCTCCCCCTGCAGGAGCGGCCTTGTGTCCTCTACAGCAGGCGTCGTCAATTAGACTACGTAACAGCATCTTGTTTGGGGCAGACCCCCCACGTAGAATTACTACTCTACAAAAGTGGACGGGTACCAAGAACTGTACTGAAGAAAAATAAAGAGGTGAAATAGAGGATATACAAACTTTTTTTATTGAGGGAAATAAAAATAAAATAAATCTATTACCAGAAAGTGAGAGTAATACTAACCAGGTCCTTCAAGGACTTCAATCTTCCCCGCAGGTGTTTTTTGAGAGACACCTTCCATTTCATAGGAGGATGACAGTCTTCTGAGGGGGTTGTGTGGGGGAGAGGGGTTTTTATAGGAGGCTACCCCCTTTGTTAGGTAGGTTTGCCTAGCTAACAAAAATATTCTCTACACCACATATAAGAACCAACTCCTATACCTCTACAAAATGTCCTAACACAATGATGTTTCATAGGAAAATATCGTCTCACATAAGCAAGGGCTCGTTTATCGTTTAATTTTAACGTAACGCTGGAAAATACATTATGTAAGTAATGTACTGTTGAAGGCAAGCCCACATGACTTATCCTATGTACAAACATGGCACAATATAACCCGCAAGCAAGAGTAAAGTCACTCTGGGGTCTGTAGCGCATTCCAAACACCTTTCTTATTTTGTTAGTTTTAATAAATTCCTTGAAATGATGGTTGTAAGTCACTGGCAACATTGCATAACTATCAAAAGAAATACATCCGATGTTTAACTTTATCAACATAAATACCTACCCAATGCCCCATAGTTATTCTGCTGTATGATGGTAAAATATTAGTTATGAAGACAGTAGGTATTCTTGAAGAGATATTTAAATGTTCTATCTCGACAGCATTATAACAACCTAGGTAGAACACTCGATCCCCTAGATTATTTTTTTTTTTAATTTATATTTATATCATAACAATTCATTATGTTTTTAAGCTCGCACGGCACATAGAACAGTTCTCTGTCCATTGATGGATAGTACCCCAGTCGATTCCCCAAACAGTAAAACCAGTCTGTTATATGTAACACCGCCACCAAATTCAAGCTCCATACGCAAGTTGCCAGATTTCTCCACAGGGAGGGAATCCTTCGTTTGAATGGTGGTTAAGTCAAAGGCGAATATTGATCTTCCCTTATTAAAGGGTCATAGGCTAGTAGTGAATCACGTTCTAAGCCTGATGTCTTCAAAGGTTCGTAATAAAGGCGGGAATAATGGTTGTCGAAATCGCCAGCAATTTGGTAAATTGCATTATTGTTCAAATACATTGCAATACTTTTCAGCATTGCATTTTCAAAATATAATCCATTACCTTCGTGAAGACCGTCATAATAATTCATTGGCACGATGACCATATATATCTTGCGTGGAATTACTTGTGCCCAAGGCTGATCAATTAAGAGACTAGTTTGATTCCCTGCTAGGACATATGTTTTAGAAATGGTTCTATTGAATGTATAGCTTATAGGGTCGGGGATGCTAACAGTGAGCTGTTTAAGGCTAGGTAAGCACTTGGGAAGGGGAACACTCACGTTACCCATAACTTAGCATAATCCATATGCAAGCGATACTTAGAGCCATAGTCCACGCTTGTATTTAGGACCCAAGCGTGAGGAGAGAGCTCCAATCTTAGTCGCACATCTATATTATCTAATATGTATTGGTCTAAGGATGATATATCCAATAGGAGGGGGAAACACATCGACAAACCTTTACTTTTTAAATCAACCATAAATTTTTTATCCTTGGTGGTTTCTCCAGTAAAATAAGTATTTGTAGACACATTAGTGATTATACCATCGTCATCTCTCCAGTCCCTACGAAAGCCTCCAATTCTCCCCAAGGAAGACATTTTTGATGGAGGCATGGAGGTTATTAATTTAATAAACGACCAATAATTAAAATTATAATTTGTTTCAAATACCTGCTCTCCTAAAAACACCTGAACACCTTTAAACATGGTATTTGACAACCCATTCACAAATTCCACATGGTCATCCTCTTCCAATTTTGTGGTATCGTCATCTTCCGTTAAAGATACCTTAAAATCTATAACAATATTAGCTAGATCTAAGAAGGCGCCCTGGGTTCCAGGGACGCGGAATTCTAAGTAATTATCCCGCAAACGTTGATTAATGGGGAGGTTGACAGGTAGAATGTCTATTTGATGCGTAGAGGCAATTGAACTCTCCACATTACGTATTCTGTTACTTCTTGGAAATTGGTCAATAATACTAGAGCTATAATATTCTAGTGGTATTTTCACCCCAGCCCCGCTAGTTGCTGCCATGATCCCCCCCCCCCCCCCCCTGAAAGTTGAAGTATGACTGCTTACGTTAGCGAAAACACATCATTTTTATATCTGAGACCTCGTTTACATTTTATATTTTTATTTATTCGTCTAGAGAGTCTTTTTATTCCCCCTCCTCCCCGCATTATCAATTTCTTCCCCACAGTCTTAAGAGCATCAATACCGTGAGTTCTCAGAGCACTCTTCACATCCCGTTTACTACTGTTTAAATCACCAAGCACATTTTTCCCAAAATCGATAGCACTCGGTGTTACAGCTTTCATGAAAAATGGTATGGCTCGTCGAGCAATACCAGCCAAGTCCCAAAGAAACCACCACCAGATCTGAGCTAAGGTGCTTGGAATGTGCGTATGTCATTCATCGCTCCCCCTGTCATCCCGTGTCTCCAAGGGGGAGGAGCAAATATCTCCCTGAATTCCTTTTGAGAAGGCGGATGGAATGGTATACGCATTCTGAGGTCTCTTCCTATAATAACCTAAGTCGTGGGTAAACACTTCTTTATATATATTATATATTGCTATACTTTAGGGCGGATATGTAAGACTGCCGTAACCGATCTCCCTTCTTCAAAACTAGCCATTCGCCCAAACTGATCTGTTATTTTAATACTTACTTTCTCCACCGTGTTAGTGTTCAATGTTTTGTACACTAGAAGGTGAGCCCCTCTAGAATATGAGTCATGATAATTGATTGCATCTAAGATATTTACAATCTGCCCCCCGTATCGTTCAGGCTCGATGACGTCACTATAAATGAGTAAATAGTCACAACCTCCGTCATTGTCTGGGGGGAATGAGACCACGACCTTGGAGGCTGTTGTAATGTCATCTGTTTTTGCTCGATAAATGGTGTATTTGCGACTGCGGTCAAAACCAAGTACATTAGCTATTCTGTGTTTAAATTGAAAGCTGAGAGAATTTAACGAGCCAGTACTTCCACTGTTAAGAGTTGAAGCTAGTAATACCCTCTCTAAAGATTGGTCATAGGTGAGGATTGGTTCTTTATCCGTGAAGTATATTTTGAAATCATCCCTAAAACTAAGCTTCATGTCGGTGGTTATTTGCCGACTAAGCACGTCTGTAATGAATTTGATGTTTCTTGATAATATGTTGGTTTTTGGCTGGAAGGTATATATTAAGTATTCTGGACTCTTAGAAAGAGTTCCACGTATAAAAGTGGCATAGATATCTATGCCAAACTCCTCATTTTTGATGATGACATTAATTCGCCTGGGTAGGAGTATGTTGACTAAAGCCACTTCATGTTTTATGGAAGGGTTTAAATATAGTGTGGGGATGGTGTTTGTAAATGCTGAACTCATGTTGTTGTATATATCTCCTTGAGTGAGACTGGTAAGATATGTCCCGTTATGTACTGATTGGGCAATATACAGGGGATGGGTTTTTGTAAGAAGGTGAAAATAAACAACATTACTTATATTTTATTTTATTAAACTACTTAAAAAACTACAACATGTGAAGATTCCCTCATCAAATCACCTTTTTTGTTTTTAAAGAATAGTGATTAACCACACCCCCTGCTTCGACTACTACTGGTGCTGGCTACTGCTGCCGCTGCTGCTACCGCCACTGCTGCTTCCGCCGGAGCTACCGTCGCTGCTGCTGCTGCTGCTGTTGCCACTACCACAACTTCTTTCCTGGGGTGGTGGTTACAGCTTTCGTTGTTTTTTCGGGGGGGGGGGAGGATAACAGGAATATTTCCTGTGACACACCATCGAGTATGGAGTCGATACGACGATTCACCTCCGTTTTGAAGTCGAGGAGGGGTTCAATCCGTCGTTTAACTAAGGTTGATGCTGTGGGAGGTGGTGGAGGGGTGGCGGTGGAGCTGGAAGTGTATTCTTGCAGCTGTCTCTTCTTCCTGGGTGTGGCTGGCAGTGCTGGAGGTGTAGAACGAGAAGAGGTTCTTGGGGTGGTACCACCCTCTCCCACCACGGTGTCGAGGGTGATAGTAAAACTATCACCACTGGGGTTGTCGAACGGGAGGGGCACCACTGATGGTGTAACAGCAGCGGGTCGTTTGAGGATGACCAACTCTTTGTTGAGTTTGGCCAGTTCTGGATGAAGAGAGAGCAGCATGGGTCCAATGTCCTTGTGCCAGTTGTCCATACCATCGCGGGAAGCCCCTAAGCCGTGAGGTACCACTAGCTGAGACATGGTTGGGGTTCTCACCATTAGATTGCCCACCCTTGTTAGGGCCACCCTGATCCAATATCGCCTGTTTTTGGATGTATCCAGGGTGACGTTAGAGTCGTAGTGAGTGTCGGCGGAAGTCTGCACTTGTGCCTGGGCTATTGGATTTGACTCGAAGGGGGCTCCTGCCCCGAATGCTGAAATCAGGGCCACAAATGTCGGCCTGAAGTAAAGGACGGGCTCCTCTATGAGATCTTGTCCTTCAGAGGGGAGTGTGGCTATCTTCATATCATTGTCCCCTGTGGTAGCCCGACAACAAATTATTGCCCTATTGACTTTTCCCAGCCCAACACGTTCCACACGGGCGTAGGGGTAGGTTTTCCTACTGACAGAGGCTAGCCCATAGGGACGCACAACGGCAGCCAGTAACTCATAGACGATGACGTCGCCTACCCCAAAGGTCTGGGAGTCAGTGATATCGTCACCAATGGTCTTGATACTCGCCAGCGACATGGCGAGAGGGTGGCTGTGAGGAGCGTGTCGACAACTGTAGTATAGTGTTCTAGGAGCGGCGGTGGGCGACCTTTAAATACACCTGTGACCCACCTGGGGAGGCGAGAGGGATGAAGGGGTGTGGGGTAGAGGTCACCTTATGAGCCCATAGACACTCCGGCCAGACTCAAAGGCTGTAATCATGTCCCGATGATGGAAGGTTAATTTTTCCATTCGCCAAATCTCTGTCTGGATCTCCTGAGATGAATACTCTTCATAACTTTTCACCGTTTCACCAAATGACTTAAAAAACCGTTCTGGGGGAGCACTCAACACGAGACGGTCATAACAATCCCATAAGGCATATATCAATCTACTTTTGTGTTCGACAAACTTGTAGTAATGATGAGTAGCAACCAAACGCTTCAATAAACGAAATTTTTCTTCCTCCTCTACCGCTGGAGGGGATGAAGAAGCTCGCTCCATGGTGGATACACAACTGATTATAATGACGTTTAAGATGTGGTTCATATAGGTTTTTCAATACGGTTCCTAATGGGGTCTCCTATGGATACCCCTCCCCCCTTTTAACTGTGATCTGGCGCGAGAATTACGTATAAAGGATGGGTCTATGCCGGCCACCTTAAGTAAAATCCTTACATCTGCCTTCTCAGCTGTCCTAAATTGTCCTTTAGTAAAGGCTAAAGTTTTAATTATATCTAAAATATTTAAATTTTGCACAGGCTTTAATAAATTCCCGTGACTATCCCATATCACCTGTCGGCTGTTTTGTTCAAACATGTTCAATAATGTTTTGACGTGTGGAATTTCCTCTATTTTAAAATTCACGCTTATTAAGTTGTCCAGACTTGGATTTTGGGGTGGGGTGGTGGTGGCTTTGTGGTGAGTGGGCCCAGCAACAGCTAGCCGCATCTCAGGCGGTAGAATGGAATGTATCCTTTTTTTTATTTGTTTTTTTAAAGGGCGATGGTCGCACCTGGGCTACGTTTTTTGTTGAAAGAACCCCGCGGCGGCGGGCACCTGCACGGCGACGGCGGGCGCAGCAGGGGGTGGCCAATGTCTTGTAAAGGTTGTCTGACCAGTCCCCCCCATCTGGTAGGACTATAACGTTCAAAGGAGCTACCGTGGCAACACTGCCCACAAGTTGTTGCTGTTGCTGAGGGTGTAGGGGGAGTGTCCACTTCCCCCACTCCATCATCACCACTGGCAGAGTCACAGCCAGTGGTGATGATGCTTACAGCTACCACCAACATTATTAGCCGAATTGACCCATTTGCTTTCGTTTTTTAAAGAGAAGGACTTACTTCCACCTCTACCACTGGTGGAAGAGGGTGGAGCCACCTCATTAAGAGGCGATGGAGTACTCTCGTTTTTATTAAATAAATATTTTTCAGCAACGAGTCGTGGTACTAGGCAATATTCTTTTACCATTTTTTTTCTCTTCTTACGTAATTACTTTATTAGAGAGGAAATTAACGATACAGCCAAAGGTAACAGAGCTGCCAATATAGCTCCTCCTCGCCTAGAAGATAGAATATTCTTCTTTTTGTACAATGGAGTTTTCTTACGTGCTACAGAGCGAATGTCATTCTGATACCTCTGTAGTCCATTAATTATCTAAGGTTGAACTGAGATGTTTCGTTTCAGAAAATTGGCAAAAATTTCACAAATTGATTCAATTTCCTGTCGTTTTAAAGCCTTGATTAGTTTATTCCGCTTCTTGGGCGATAAATTGTTTAATAAAAATAACAGTTGATGGTGTTTCTCTACGAGAGAGTCCTGATGAACTGTCATTTTTTTTTAAATTTGACGATGTCTTGAACTTTAAGTGCCCTCTCCACTTGACGAAATATTCTCTGTGTCCTTTCGATGTCTTCCTAGTCTGTAATATCGTTATGGGAAAATAGTCTGGAAGGGTTGTTGGAATCAATTCTTGCTCATAAAACATACCACTGATCGGCTCCTTGGTTAAATCTTTGATTTTATAGGTTGGGACTGGTTGTGTTCTGTCGATATGTGACATTTGAAATATTTCTTCTGTATTTTGGAGGCCCAAAGCCCTTGTGAAATATATTCCTCCGCTTTGCTAGTCATACATACTGCCCAACCTGCAGTTGTGGACTGATGGGGGTTATGGGTTAGTCATTGTTTAAATACATGACCTTAAACTGTCTTCGTACATCTTCAATGTTTTGCAACTTATGAATGGCATGTGGGGAATTTTTTAGTGTTCTGTGGAAAGTGTGGTTGTAAACGTCCACAACTTTTTGGGAGGATGTGAATGTATTGTAATGAATTAGCTTGGGTTATATAATGATACAGTTTATGTTTTAAAGTTTTGATGGCACGCTCCACTATACTAGATTTCATTTCCGAAAATACACTATATAACTTAATATTTTTCTTATTCAAATAATTTTGAACTGTCCTGTTGTAAAATTCTCTTCCTCGGTCGGTGAATATTCGTCTTACCCCGTGAAACTGAGAGGTTTCCTCTAAAATCTTCTTTAGAGCAGCTACCACATCCGTTGAATTTTTTGTTTTTAAAGTATGAGTCTGCATTAGGCGAGAATAAACATCGACACAAATCAAAATATATTTAACGCCACTATTGCATTTTTGTAAACTACAAAAGTCTCCCAAATCACAGGCAATTATGGTGCGGGGCGTAGGAGCTAATATTTTCTGTCGAGGAAACATAACTAAATTTCTTCTATGTAAGGTATAAGATCGCTCCCCACGAAGAAATTCCCTCACATCTGCAATACTGATGCTGGTGCCTTTGAGTCTGGCGGCCTTATACAATTTTTGAATTGATCCTGTGAAACCTCCCAAGCTAGAAAGTCATTATAGATGGTGGTAAGAATTGACCGTTTCTGCGTCGTTAAAGGCATTTTTTTGTTCACATTTGATAAACAATTTCACACTGGTCTTCATTGACAATGCTCATTCGTAGTTGTAATGTCTCAGAAACTGTCAGATCGACCAGTAAATAGCCATACTCGCTCTGGGATATTGCCCGACGATATATTTCAACGAAATTATTAATAGTTTTTCGCCCATATAACTAACCGCTTAAAATTTCAAGTTGGGTTATGTCTCTCTGCTTCATTAATATATAATGGGTACAATTCAGAGTTATTGTCCTAGCATATTTCCCCTAGGGAAACAAATTTTGACTAATTAGAATTACTGAAATATTATCGTGTCTCCCTCGGGTGAAGATATTGGCTATAATTGGACTCTGTATGGCTTCCAGGTATAAGTCATCAATTGTATACAAAACTGACTCATTTGAAAAAGGATTCTTATACTCTAAAGGGTTACTCAGTCCTTGGGAGAGTGTAACCTTAACAGTCATATATATATATATATATATATATATATATATATATATATATATATATATATATATATATATATATATATATATATATATATATATATATATAAATATATATAAATATATATATGTCGTACCTAGTAGCCAGAACGCACTTCTCAGCCTACTATGCAAGGCCCGATTTGCCTAATAAGCCAAGTTTTCCTGAATTAATATATTTTCTCTACTTTTTTTCTTATGAAATGATAAAGCTACCCAATTCATTATGTATGAGGTCAATTTTTTTTTATTGGAGTTAAAATTAACGTAGATATATGACCGAACCTAACCAACCCTACCTAACCTAACCTAACCTATCTTTAAAGGTTAGGTTAGGTTAGGTAGCCCAAAAAGTTAGGTTAGGTAGTCGAAAAACAATTAATTCATGAAAACTTGGCTTATTAGGCAAACCGGGCCTTGCATAGTAGGCTGAGAAGTGCGTTCTGGCTACTAGGTATGACATATATATATATATATATATATATATATATATATATATATATATATATGTGTGTGTGTGTGTGAGAGAGTGTGAGTGTGTGTGAGTGAGTGTGTGTGTGTGTGTGTGTGTGTGTGTGTGTGTGTGTGTGTGTGTGTGTGTGTGTGTGTGTGTGTGTGTGTGTGTGTGTGTGTGTGTGTGTGTGTGTGTGTGTGTGTGAGCATGTATTCACTCCCCAAGGAGCGCCACCCTCCTCAGGACAAAGACAGCCGTACCTGGTTTTTTGGGGGCTCCCCTTGAGATGACCTCCAGACGAGAGAAAAGAAAGTTCTCTAAAGCAACTCTAATCCTTCTCTTTCATACAAGAGCTGTGAGATGTTGCATGTATTGTGTATTCACTCTCAAAAGGAGCGCCACCCTCCTAAGAACATAGACAGCCTACCTGGTTTTTTTTGTAGAACTCCCCTTAGAGATGACATCCAGACGAGAAAAAAGTTCCCCATAGCAACCCTAACCCTTCTCTTTCACATGAAGGGAGGGGGGGCTGTGAGGTGTTGCATGTGGCAACGCCGCCTCCCACTTGATCATCAAATATAAGGATGCCACACACCCCTCCTTCGTTGTATTATACAGTTAGTGTTGAAAACTTCCACTCTCCATCCCAGTCTAGCCTAAGATGTAAGTAAATTAATATCTATTTTATATGGGGGGCTATAAATATATTGTGATGGAAAAAAGAAGTGAAGGTGTTTGGCAGTCCTCCCAATGGCTAGTGTCAATGCCTATCTCATTTAAAAAAAAAAAAAAAGATGACTGCATAGCTGTTGTGTCCTGTGGCAAAGTAAGGCAAAACAAACAAAACAAATAGTATGAACAATGAAACCTTAATTAAATTGAAAACAAATATGAATTAGACAATTCCTTTGCTATGTACAGTGCAAACAAACAAGATTATAATGTCAAAAATTAACATAAAATAAAATATTGGTGACGTTACTCTAAGAGGGATAAAGACAAAAATGAATTAACAGGTGCTGAGAATAAAGTGCTCTCTGAAAACATCCATCAATAAACAGAGCATTTATCAAATAGTTGTGTCAGCTTTAGAGCACAAGGATATTTTGAATCCAATGGCTGGTGCACGCTCTGTCATCGGCTATGTAGATGGCGCTGAAGTGCAGAGGTGCAGATGTTGATTCACCAATCAGAAGCGGGCTGGCTGGAAGTGGTGGTTTGGTGATCGACGAAGGGGGAGGTGGAGAGCAAGTGCGATGAACCGTTTTGGCCTGGCAAAACGTATCTGACTCAATACATATTACACTTGCTTGTAGTATCGAGATGTTGTAGATGTACTGAAGTAACATGATAGGAAAGAACAGGCCAAATCTCTCTTAAAGGAGATTATCGTAACAGCTCTCCCCCGAAGCCTCCTCTTACGGGTTAAGTTACTTCAGTGGCTGGTGTAGATGTAGGAGTAGTTGCCTCTACCTCGTAGACCCTGGAGAGGGCGTCGGCTATGATGTTGTCCGAACCTTTGATGTAGAAGATTGCCAGATTAAAATTCTGCAAGTACAGAGCCCAGCATAGAAGACGTTCATTGCTGAATTGGGCCTGTTGTAGGAACCTTAGGGGATTGTGGTCCAAGTAGATGGTGATAGACCGATTTCCCTGTAGGTAAGGTTCGAAATGTTGCAGAATCAGGACGATGGAGAGGAGTTCCTTTTCTATAGTGCTGTAGTTCGTTTGATGGGGCTTCAACTTGTAGATGTAGTAGCTAACAGGAAGAACCTCTTCGCATCTTGATTGTTGCATTAGGACGCCCCCGATGCCGGTACCACTGGCGTCAACATTGATGATGAAGGGCTTCGTAATATCTTTGGCAAAGGTGGACTTGCCCAAGTTGATGGTAAGGCCGGCTGTGAGGAGCTTGGAGAACAGTCATTGCTGGTGTTGACTTCTTGATGTGTAGTGCCTCGCAAACGTCAAGCCGCCTGCTATCGCTGTATCTATCGATGATTTCTGTGTTGTTTACTAGTATTTCTCTGGCGATGGTTTGGTTGTGGGAAGAGATTATATGTTCCTTAATGGAGTCAAGAAGTCAACACCAGCAATCAACAGCCAATTATTGCACAACTATATTCTACCCACCTCAAGACTCCGCTCCAATATAGAAGCATCAAGAAATATGGACCAATAGGCTTTCTACAAACACTTCTATTCAATATCCATTGTTTCGTGTTCTGTCTTGTGTTGATGAAATTAATACCCTATTAATACTCTTGTTCTGTCTTGTGTTGATGAAATTAATACCCTATTAATACCACACTTTGTTCTGTCTTGTGTTAATGCCACATCACCCCTTCCACCTCACTCAAATGTAGATATAAAGTCGGAGATACGTAAGTTCTATTCAGTTGTGTATTTGTGAACTAAAGTCTTTGAAAATGTAATAAGTTTTACGAAACGCGCCCGTGTCGCGTCAGACTAGAAATAAAAATGAATT
Organism: Procambarus clarkii; assembly: GCF_040958095.1. Classification (NCBI taxonomy): domain Eukaryota; kingdom Metazoa; phylum Arthropoda; class Malacostraca; order Decapoda; family Cambaridae; genus Procambarus; species Procambarus clarkii. The sequence goes on from NC_091158.1 coordinate 41,362,465, forward strand.
TTGGAGAATTGATTTTTGATTTACCTCCAACAGTGAAGCGTAATGTACGAAAGATTGAGAAAATTCGTGTTAGAATTATTAATCTTACTTTTTCGGTCATATTTAATAATATATGTCTACAGGAAAGACTGCTACCAAAATATACTAATATATATATATATATATATATATATATATATATATATATATATATATATATATATATATATATATATATATATATATAAATATATATATATGTATGTATATATATATATAAGGGAGAGTGGGGAGTTTTGAGAGAATATATATATATATATATATATATATATATATATATATATATATATATATATATATATATATATATATATATATATATATATATTGGTGTATACTGGCAGCAGGTTTTCTTTCAAACATGTTTCATTGAATATGACCGCATATTCTGTATTTATTATTTTCTGGGATATAAGAATAGAGCGACCTACCATGAACACCCAAATCACGGAACTATTTACTCTACCCACCATGAGAGTAAGGACAAGACAAGAACATATCGATGCCAACACAGAAGACAATGTCGAACATAACAGGCCAATTACACTGGATTAATCTTTGTGTTTAGATAGGAGATGCCTCGTATGGGCCAATAAGCCTTCTGCAGCCCCTATGTTTATCCCTTATGTATCCCCCCATGTTTTTCACCTTCATTGTATTATCACCTGACCTAATGCGGGTATAAAATCAACTAGTATTGTAAGATCTGTTCACTTGAGAATGAACCATGGAGGTTCGAAACGTCGTGCAAATTATACAAATAAGTGTAATACACTCTATAGTAAATCACTTCTTTTCTTCACCTTAAAAGTACGAAAATGAGTTTTGGAGAACTCCTATTCCAATTAAGCCCTGATGCTAAGAAAATAGTTAGAGGGATAGAAGCCCTAAACCAGAAAATAATAAATACAGAATATGCGGTCATATTCAATGAAACATATATATATATATATAAATATATATATATATATATAAATATATATATATATATATATATATATATATATATATATATATATATATATATATATATATATATATATTATTAAATATGACCGAAAATTTTCACTGTTGGAGGTAATTCAAAAATCAATTCTCCAAAATTCATTTTTATTTCTAGTCTGACACGACACTTGAGCGCGTTTCGTAAAACTTATTACATTTTCAAAGACTACTCATACACAACTGAATAGAACTTACATATCTCCGATTTGTTTATATCTACATTTGAGTGAGGTGGATGGAGTGAGGTGGTATTTAATAGGGTATTAATTTCAGCAACACATGACAGAACACGAAACAATGGGAATTGAAATGGAAGTGATTGTAGAAAGCCTATTGGTCCATATTTCTTGATGCTTCTATATTGGAGCGGAGTCTTGAGGTGGGTAGAATATAGTTGTGCATTAATTGGCTGTTGATTGCTGGTGTTGACTTCTTAATGTGCAGTGCCTCGCAAACGTCAAGCCGTCTGCTATCGCTATATCTATCGATGATTTCTGTGTTGTTTACTAGGATTTCTCTGGCGATGGTTTGGTTGTGGGAAGAGATTATATGTTCCTTAATGGAGCCCTGTTGCTTATGCATCGGTAAACGCCTAGAAAGAGATGTTGTTGTCTTGCCTATATACTGTTTTTTTTGGAGCTAACAGTCCCCAAGTGGGCATTTGAAGGCATAGACGACGTTGGTCTCTTTTAAAGCGTTCTGCTTTGTGTCTGGAGAGTTTCTCATGAGTAGGCTGGCCGTTTTTCTGGTTTTATAGTAAATCGTCAGTTGTATCCTCTGATTTTTGTCTGTAGGAATAACGTTTCTATTAACAATATCTTTCAGGACCCTTTCCTCCGTTTTATGAGCTGTGGAAAAGAAGTTCCTGTAAAATAGTCTAATAGGGGGTATAGGTGTTGTGTTAGTTGTCTATATAGAGGTTGCATGGCGTTTCACTTTCCTTCTTATGATGTCTTCGACGAAACCATTGGAGAAGCCGTTGTTGACTAGGACCTGCCTTACCCTACAGAGTTCTTCGTCGACTTGCTTCCATTCTGAGCTGTGGCTGAGAGCACGGTCGACATATGCGTTAACAACACTCCTCTTGTACCTGTCTGGGCAGTCGCTGTTGGCACTTAGGCACATTCCTATGTTAGTTTCCTTAGTGTAGACTGCAGTGTGGAAACCTCCGCTCTTTTCCATGACTGTTACATCTAGAAAGGGCAGCTTCCCATCCTTTTCCATCTCGTAAGTGAAACGCAGCACGGAACTCCGCTCAAATACCTCCTTCAGCTCCTGCAGATGTCTGACATCAGGTACCTGTGTAAAAATGTCGTCAACATACCTGCAGTATATGACCGGTTTCAAGTTCATGTCGACTAAGACTTTTTGCTCGATGGTACCCATGTAGAAGTTTGCAAACAGGACACCTAGGGGAGAACCCATGGCGACCCCATCTACTTGCTTATACATGTGCCCATCCGGGCTCGAGAAGGGTGCCTCTTTAGTACAAGCTTGGAGTAGTTTCCTCAGAATATTTTCTGGTATGTCAAGAGGAGTACAGGCTGGATCACGACACACTCTGTCGGCTATCATCCCGATTGTCTCGTCCACAGGTACGTTGGTAAACAGCGATTCTACGTCCAACGAGGCTCTTATCCCTGTGGCCCGTGTGCCCCGCAGTAAGTCAACAAATTCCTTTAGAGACTTCAGGCTGAAGGTGCAAGGAACATAAGGAGTCAGCAGGCTGTTGAGTCGCTTCGCCAGTCTGTACGTGGGTGTGGGTGTCTGGCTAATGATTGGCCGAAGTGGGTTTCCAGGCTTCTGTGTCTTGACATTTCCATACGCATATCCAGGTTTATATTCCCCAATGATCTTTGGCAGGTGGAGTCCGGATTTCTTGGCGTTCACATTTTCGATCAGTTTGTTGACCTTTGCTTTTAATTCAGCTGAAGTGTCCTTCGTTACTCTTTGGAACTTAGTTTGGTCAGAGAGTATGAGGTTAATTTTCGCCAGATATTCCTCTTTTTTAAGAATGACATATATTGACAAGGTGACAAGTCGCCAATACTGGCATACTAAGCTCACTGGCTTGTATACGAAGGGAGGTTTCAGCCATAGCCGATATTCTCAGCACCATTTTGTTATTTCACCATTATACTATTGTGTCTCATATTGTCTTTGCATTTATCTTTGTTATTTAATTGTATTTTTCAATCCCCCGAGATTTGTCTTTATTTTCATTTATGTTTAAAGTAAATATATTAAAGTTTCATTGTTCATATTTTGTTTTTTACGTGTTCCTCCCTCTAACTTACCACAGACAACAGGCAAGCAGTCTATCTTTTTTTTGTAAGTGTGACCAGGCATGAACACCTGCCATTGGAGGACTACCGAACATCAATACTCCAACACTTTCCCGTCACAATATATATATATATATATATATATATATATATATATATATATATATATATATATATATATATATATATATATATATTTATATATATATATATATATATATATATATATAAATATATATATATATATATATATATATAAATATATATATATATATATATATATATATATATATATATATATATATATATATATATATATATATATATATATATGTGTGTGTATATCACGAAAATAAACACGTGATTATATATATATATATATATATATATATATATATATATATATATATATATATATATATATATATATATATATAATTATATATATATATATATATATATATATATATATATATATATATATATATATATATATATATATATATATATATATATATATATAAAAGGGAGAGGGGGTGTTTTGAGTGAGAGAATATATATTAATTATTAATTTTTTTTCCTAGGTGAGGGGGGTGATGTCATATCCAGGAGATATTTGCAACATTTGTGGTTGGAGCTCATCACCACAATTCGTACATACAACTTATTGCTGCCTCCGCTGTGGGGAAACTGTATGTGTTCAATCTAGTGGACTTCACAGGAGAACCTGTGGTGGAGGTAAGCTCTTATTTTATTTTATTTACTTATTTACTTTTTCGTATTTATTTCAAATGAGAAATATTGAGATGGTTTCCCTATCTTCATAAGGGTGTGGGGAGTGTGTGTGTATATAATTATATGCTATTCCCTTGTTAGGAGGTAAACATCACCAGCCTACCAGAGAAGGTGGATTTGTATGCCTCATTTGCGGCAACGTCACCTTGAAGCATCACCCCACTTTCACCTGCGGCAGTTGTTGGGTTACTTTGTGTGAGCACTTGGTCTCTGAACATCTACAATCATGTCCCCAAGGTGTGTGAATAAGTAAGTAATTATCAAAAGAAGGCACCAAACCGGGAAGGCTATGTAGCACCATCAAATGCGCAGAATAATCAGAGGGCGCTAAATATCACCAAGGATGCCAATACGAGAACAAAAACGCATAAGGCGAACGATATCAAAAGTATCCGAGTCACCAAGAATTCTATTGAGGGACAGGTGACTGCAAGGGGCAGTCGGAAAGCAAGACACACGCTCGTCCTGGAAGTCAGGACATTCAAGAAGGACATGCACGACTGTAAGAGGGACACTGCAACTAGGACAATAAAGAGCAGGGCGACGCTCCATCAAGTGACCATGGGTTAAGCAAGTATGGCCAATACGCAACCTCGCCAGAGCAGTTTCCCATCACCGGTTACGGTGGTAGGAGGACGGCCACGAGGAAACACAACATTTAAGAGTACGTAGTTTGTTACCAGTAACAGACGACCAAGAAGCCTGCCAACGGGTAAGGACGGAGGAACGGATAGGATAACCGGGTAAAAGTCGGTGTGTGAATAAACCCTCTCTCCAGTTTTATTATCTTAAGAAGCTTTCTTGAGACGTTATGTCATGGGGTTTAGTAGGGTGTGGGGGTGTTGCCTTTTATTATTATTATTAATATTATTTTTTTTCCAGGGGTGGTTCAGAAGCAGGGAAAGACATCTCAGGGGCAGGTAGAAGAGGAACTTCATTCCAAAGCCCAACGTAACAATAGCCAATAGGTGGTGGTGGTGGTGGGGTTAGACAGCCCAATGCAAATGGGGGGGAGGAAGAGATGAGTGATGATGATGATGATGATGATGATGATGATGATGATGATGATGATGATGATGATGGTGGTGACATCCCTCAGGCAGGTCCTAGTGGTCTTAGATCCCATGACAACACTCGAGATAGTGATGTAAATTCCTCAGAAGGGGAGGATGTTATAGACACCCCTCTCTTAATTAATAGGGTGGGGGCCCTGGGGGATTTCTTTACTAGAATGGAATATTCCATCCCCCCAGCCTTTGCCACAGATCCTGTAGGTCTCCTAAGCAACTTTAGAGAACTTTTCACCAATGAAATAGAGAATTACATGAATTCTCTGGCGGGTCATGGCAATTTTACTTCATCATTCAAAATCCTCAATGAAGTGAAGGTAACACTTTTAAAACAACGTCTCACAGAAGATGATGACTATAGGGAACACATCATAACGACACCTGCTAGGCTGGTAACTCTTGAGGAGGTAGGCGATCTTATTGATAGTTGGGTGGGATATATGATTACACGTCTTGAGGATCTCTTATCAGAAACAGAGGGAAGTGGTTTTATATTATTTAATATTGATTTCCTCAAAATCGTTATCTGTAATGGTAGTGTAAGGTCAGTTTTGGGGGATTATGTGCCTTGTCCCCCTTCTTAAGGGGGCGACATGAGGTCTTCAACCCGAACCCCAATGGTAACAATGGAACATGCATTATTCAATGCATTGCTGCTTTTCAGGCGCCACAACAAGGATGGAAATGGAAACGTATAGGAAGACTTGTAGAGTCTCACTCTAGGGTTAGGAAAATGGTCAAATACGACCAATTATCTTTCCCTCTCTCATGGGAGGACATCTCTAAATTGGAGAATAGGAATAAACTCTCCATTTTTTTGTATTCAATACACAAACATACAGACGGTGTCTATCACGTCTCTCTTTGCCGTCGTGGTAGCAGACAGTACTCGGACATAGTACCATTATTGTTGTTGGGGGAGTCTCATGTAAGTCTTATTAATTAAAGACTTGGACAAGTTTTTACGGAACTTTACTCGCAGCCACAGGCGAAAGACAGTCTTCTGTAGAAGCTGTCTTTCAGAATATCAAAATTATAGCGAGCGGACAAATCACTCTTCTTCCTGTGACATCACCCAGAAAATGATTTATCTTCAGGAGAGGGACACCCTTCATTTTAAAAATACAGAGAAATGTTACCCCCCCCCCCCATCCCATATAGCTTATTTCGATTTTGAGTGCTACCTAAGCACTGAGGATTGTCTAGGTTCTGTTACAGCCAAACATAGGCCTATAGCATACAGCAATATAATTGTTGATAGGAACCACTCCGTCATTGATAAGTTTACTTATTTTGGTGGGGACAGTGTCACACATTTCATGGAGCGAGTTGCCACCAAATGGGAAATTATCAGATCCAGCCTGCCCAAATATGAAATAGACATGTCTCCTGAGGATATGGTTCATTTTAGGAGACAGACATACTGTCAGTTTTGTGAGGAGGTATTTACACCCACCAATTTCAAGGGTCAACATCATGATCACCTTAGGGAAAAGCTCAATTATATTGGAGCTCTATGTAATTACTGCAACCTCCGTCACAAGAATGCTCTAGAGACTTTAGTCTTAATTGCCCACAATATGTCTTATGACATGGGCTTAATTTTGAGGGAGTTTGCCATGGGTTCAAATATTAAGAGCAATATCCTCATGAGACAGGGGACGAAATATCTTAAGGTAGAAATAGGCAACCTTAAATTTCTTGTTTCACTGGCTTTTATTACGGGCAGTCTTTCGTCCCTAGCAAAGACCCACATTGAGTCAGCCAGCCCCTTAACATTCACTCACTCAATGATAGAAGGTTTACCCGAAGAGAGTCACCACCTACTCTTAGGGGGTAAGCAGTTTTTCCCTTATGAATATGTCACAAAAATCAGCTGCTTTAATGATGCAACACTCCCCCCTATTGAAATGTTTTACAGCTCCCTAAACAAATCATCCATCACTTTGGAAGAATATAGACATTCTAAATTAGTATGGGAGGCAACAGGATGTAGGTCATTAAAGGATTATCTCCTTGTTTATTTGAAGTGTGACGTTGGTTTACTAGCTGACATTTTTACTCACCATAGGGTAATTCTAAATGATATCTATTCATTAGAAATGACTTATTACTGTAGCCTTCCGGGCTACTCCTATGACTGCTTCTTGAAGCGCAGCAAAATATCGTTGGAGTTAAGTGCAGATGTAACGTTACACAATCTCCTGTCACAAAACATACGAGGGGGTTTTACAACTGCAGTTAGGAGTTACGCCAGAGCTAACACCACTACGTCAACCCATCTTTTAACCCCCAGGAGGATAAATCTTCATTCTTACTGTTTTTAGATTTCAACTCACTTTATGGGAGTTGTATGCTAAGAAATTACCCTATGGTGGTCTAAGAAGGTTGTCATCTGATGAGATGACCTCCTTCGTTAGTGAAGGGAAGATAATGACAGAACAGCCATTCTCTTCTAACAAAGGGTACTGGCTCTTAATTGACACCAAACACATAAGACCTGAAATAGCTAGACTAACAGATGGTCTACCCCTTTGTTTACACCATAGGGGGATAAGTATGGAGGATATCTCACCATTTAGTAGGGGACTTCTGGAAACAAATAACATTACAAAGCTCCCCCAAAAAATATTAAGGTGGTTGGGGATCATCTCCCCAAAAAACATTATTTCACATCTCTACACCTCTTACAGCTATTTATTGAGATAGGTCTTGAAGTAGGGGCTATACACGCCATTTACGAGTTCTGCCAGTCAGATTTTATGGCGGAATTTGTTAACACCAATGTTAACAATAGAAATGCCTCCACCAGTAACGATAGGAAAACACTATTTAAACGGTTAACTAATAGTGCTTTTGGTAAAACACTACTGAACCCAGCCCATTATGCCATTGACACCAAACTAGTGACTTCTGCTAGGGTCTTTTTACGGGAGGTGAAGAATCCTCGCTTTAAACGTATGGTACATTTAGGTGACAATAAATTATTGTCTGTCAGTTCCAGACCATTCATTAAAATTACTCATCCAAATTACATTGGGTTCAAGATTCTTGAGCTAGCAAAATACAGTTTGTACCATTTTTGGTACATGGTACTTAAGAAGCACTATACAGATAGGGCAGCACTGATATACAGTGATACAGATAGTTTCATCTTCAGTTTAATGACCGAAGATTTCTTTAACGAGATGGGAAAAGAACCCCTAAGTCGTGGATGGATACTAGTAACTTCCCTGAAACTCACCCCTTCTATGATCATTCTAAAAAGGGTGTTTTAAGACTTTTAAAGTCAGAGGTTTCAGACAGACACATCCTTGAAGTTGTAGCTCTTAAGCCCAAAATGTATAGTTTGCTGTTGCACGACAATTCAAATTTCATTACCGTTAAGGGTATCCCCCATGCTGTGCAAAGATCTTTAACACATAACCATTTTAAAGAGACCCTACACAGTAATGGAGTAGTAAATACTTTTCAATATTCAATAAAGCCACAAGGAGAGGAAGGGCAACACCCGTCCAGTGAGAGTGAACGCTATGACGTCAGCACCCCCCCCCCTAGGAGAGGAAGAAGAACCACAACACCACTTTCACCCTCTGGATGATGATGAATCATCATCATCCCAGAAGGGGGAGGAAGACCCCACAACGGACCTGTGGGCACGAAGGAGGACTCTAGTTAGACAATATTATGGAGGGGATTTAGATTATGACTACGTTTAAGCCACTATGTACTTCTGTTAATATAATGTATAAAACATAAGGGCTATTTCTTTTCACCCTCTTTTATTTTGAGGATATATATATCCTATATAGCTCCGGACATATATATATATGCATATAGTCCTAGAGGGGTCATTCAGACTTGTTCGATTATATATCCTTAAATACTCCTATATAGCCCCCTAAAAATAAGGGGGGGGTTTACCTTGAGGTGCTTCCGGGGCTTAGTGTCCTCGCGGCCAGGTCGTCGACCAGGCCTCCTGGTTGCTGGACTGATCAACCAGGCTGTTGGACGCGTCTGCTCGCAGCCTGACGTATGAGTCACAGCCTGGTTGATCAGGTATCCTTTGGAGGTGCTTATCTAGTTCTCTCTTGAACACTGTGAGGGGTCGGCCAGTTATGCCCCTTATGTGTAGTGGAAGCATATTGAACAGTCTCGGGCCTCTGATGTTGATAGAGTTCTCTCTCAGAGTACCTGTTGCACCTCTGCTTTTGAACAGGGGTATTCTGCACATCCTGCCATGCCTCCTGGTCTCATGTGATGTTATTTCTGTGTGCAGGTTTGGGACCAGCCCCTCAATTATTTTCCACGTGTAAATTATTATGTATCTCTCCCGCCTGCGCTCAAGGGAGTACAGATTTAGGCTCTTTAGTCGGTCCCAGTAATTTAGATGTTTTACTGAGTGGATTCTAGCAGTAAAGGATCTCTGCACGCTCTCCAGGTCAGCAATTTCTCCAGCTTTGAAAGGGTCTGTCATTGTGCAGCAGTACTCCACTCTAGAGAGCACAAGCGTTTTGAAAAGTATCATCATCGGTATAGCATCTCTAGTGTGGAAAGTTCTTGTTATCCAACCTGTCATTTTTCTTGCAGTTGTGACGGCTACTTTATTGTGTTCTTTAAAGGTAAGGTCTTCCGACATGAGTACACCCAGATCCTTTACATTGCCTTTTCGTTCTATGTTATGATTTGCCTGAGTTTTGTACGTGGTTTCTGTTTTTATATTTTCAATTTTTCCGTAGCGCATGAGCTGGAACTTATCCTCGTTAAACACCATATTATTTTCTGTAGCCCATAGAAAGACCTGATCTACATCTGATTGGAGGTTTGCCGTGTCCTCTATGTTGCCAACTCTCATGAAAATCCTAGTGTCATCTGCAAAGGATGATACAGTGCTATAGGTTGTGTTCTGGTCTATGTCCGATATGAGGATGAGAAAAAGTACTGGAGCAAGCACAGTACCCTGGGGGACTGAGCTCTTCACGGTTGATGGGCTGGATTTTATTTTGTTGACTATTACACATTGGGTTCTGTTAGTCAGGAAATTGTAGAAACATCTGCCTATTTTCCCAGTAATTAATTTTGAACGCATTTTATGTGCAATAACACCATGGTCACATTTATCAAAAGCTTTTGCGAAATCTGTGTAAATTACATCAGCGTTTTGTTTGTCTTCCATAGCATCTAATGCCATATCATAGTGGTCCAGCAACTGCGACAGGCAAGAGCGCCCTGTTCTGAAACCATGTTGTGCGGGGTTATGGAGATGCTGTGATTCCATGTATTTTGTGATCTTACTTATTAGCACTCTCAAAAATTTTTATGATGTGCGATGTTAGTGCTATCGGTCTGTAATTTTTGCCTGTGCCTTATTTCCTCCTTTATAGAGTGGTGATATCTCTGCTGTTTTTAGTATGTCAGGAATAACGCCAGTATCTAGGCTTTGTCTCCACAGAATGTGAAGGGCCTGCGATAGTGTTTTTTTACACTTCTTGATGAATATGGAGTTCCAAGAATCCGGGCCTGGTGCAGAGTGCATAGGCATACTGTTTATGGCTTCTTCAAAATCTAGTGGGTATAGGGCGACGTCTGATATATGATTTGATGTTGGTATCATATCCATGAAAAAATCATTTGGGTTATCAATCTTTACTGCATTTAATGGCTCGCTGAAAACAGAGTCGTACTGCTTCCTCAGTAACTCGCTCATTTCTTTGTTGTCATCGGTGAAAGTTCCATCTCCCGTTCGCAGGGGCCCGATACTAGATGTGGTTTTTGATCTTGATTTTGCATAGGAGAAAAAATATTTCGGATTTCTCTCTATTTCACTGATGGCCTTTTGCTCTCTTTGCCTCTCCTGGGTTTTGTATGATTCTTGTAGCTTGAGTTCAATTGCTTCTATTTCTCTACCTAACCTTCTTCGCCGTTCTTGAGATAGGGTGCGACTCTCAAGTTGTTCCGCGATTCGTTTTCTTCGCCTATATAGGGAACGACGTTCCCGTTCCAATCTGCATATCTTTCTCTTTTTTCTTAGGGGTATGCGGTTTGAAGATATTTTTAGTGCTACTGAGTTTATTTTTTCCAGGCACTGGTTCAGGTTTGCATTTTCTAGCTGTTCTTCCCAGTTTATTTCTGTGAAGTCCTGGTTTATTTGCTCTCAGTTTATCTGTTTATTATTGAAGTTTAATTTACTGAAATCTCCTCCACCGGGAATCTGGACTGGTTTTGAAGGTGCCCCCCATGGTTGTCAGAACTTCAATTAAGTTGTGATCTGAGTAACAGGTATTTGTAATCATTATGTTCCCGATCAACTCATCATTATTAGTGAAAATGAGGTCCAGCGTGTTCTCCTTCCTAGTTGGTTCTACTATTTGCTGGTTTAAGGCAAACCTATCGCACATCCGTAGCAGGTCATTTGCATGTGTCTGTTCATTTAGGCTACTTCCTGGTATTCTTTCTGATAGTACTGTATTAGCCAGGTGCTTCCATTTCAGGTGCCGTAGGTTGAAGTCCCCAAGCAGGATGATGTTCGGAGCTGGATTTGCGAGGTTTTCCAAGCAGTGCTCTATTTTCATTAGTTGGTCTTTAAACTGCTGAGGGTTTGCCTCCGGTGACTTATATACAAGGACAACAACTACATTTAGGATCTCTATTTTGACTATCAGCACTTCCACAATATCATTTGAGATGTTTAGCAGCTCAGTACAGATGAGTGTGTCCTTGATGTAGAGGCTGACCCCACCCTGAAGCCGGTGTTTCCTATCACATCTGAAGAGATTGTATTCTGAGATCCATATTTCACCATCAAGGTAGTTCTTTGTGTGAGTTTCCGTTAGGGCTGCAAACACTGCATTTGCCTCATGAAGGAGACCATGTATAAAGTGAACTTTGTTGGATTTGCGTGTTTTTATACCCTGGATGTTGGCAAATATAAATGATGTTATTGTGTTAGTGGAAGTGCTGGAAGCCTTACTTGGTGTTAATATCTGAGGCTCTGGTAAGGAGGCCACTGTGTTTGCGTCCTCTCTAGCATTTGACCGAGTTGGTGGTAGAGTCTGGTCATTTTTAGCCGTTCTTTTCCTCCTCCTCTTGTTAAAAAATTATCCCGGTCGATGGAGTAGTGGCTGTTTTCATAGTGGTAGTCTGTCGTTTTTATTCGCCTGGTACCTCTTATATGAAAAGCTGGACATTCAGCATTGAAGCACTCTTTCCTGTCCAAAGAGTTCTTGCAAATTTCTGGGTGAAAGAATTCACAGCTTTTGGTACATTTACCTGTATTGAGGAGGTTTCTGCACTTTCTAGGGTGATCGTGTGTACGTGTTCCATTTGTTCTTCCCGATTCCCCATGCTTACAGGTAGCCCATTTGTAATACCAGCAGATTTTGGGGCCTTGTTTTGTTTGTGTCCCTCTGCCAGGGACCGCGCTCTGCTGCGGCGTCCCCGACACTGTGCCCTGCTCCGGTGCCTGTGACACCGCGCTCTGCTCCGGGGCCTGAGACACTGCGCGCCGCTCAGGGGTCCCCGACTCCGCGCCCTGCTCAGGCGTCCTCGACTCTGCACCCTGCTCAGGCGTCCCCGACTCCGCGCCGTGCTCAGGCGTCCCCTACTCCGCGCCCTGCTCAGGCGTCCCCGACTCCGCGCCCTGCCCAGGCGTCCCCGACTCCGCGCCCTGCTCAGGCGTCCCCGACTCCGCGCCCTGCTCAGGCGTCCCCGACTCCGCGCCCTGCTCATGCGTCCCCGACTCCGCGCTCCGCTCAGGCGTCCCCGACTCCGCGCTCCGCTCAAGCGTCCCCAACTCCGCGCCCTGCTCAGGCATCCCCGACTCCGCGCCCTGCTCAGGCGCCGCTGCCACCGAGCTCTTTGCGACAGCTGGTTGTACCTTGGTGTCATGTACAGTTTGTTTGAAGACATTAGAAATTGCTATGCAGGAATTAATTAGTAATTCTCTGTTTTCTACACGGAGTTTTATCCAGGATTTCCATCAATTTAAAAAAAGTTACATCATCCTTTTTTGCAGAGCCAGTACACAGAGTGGTCACTGGGACCATTTCTCCTTGAATTGTTAGTCATGTTGGCACATTTTTTGTGTATGGCTGCTGAACAGAGTTGGCATTGAAAGCTCTGATGGTAATCTACCTTCATGTTGCATTCTATGCACGTTTTTATCAAAGCCATTTTTTGAACACTTCTGTTCAGTGGTGATGGTCTTACAAGGTCTTACAAGGTGGGGTGTTGACCGGTGGGGGGGGGGGGGGTGACCGTGGGTGCTGACCGTGGGTGCTGACCGTGGGTGTTGACCGTGGGTGCTGACCGTGGGTGTTGACCGGTGGGGGAGTTGACCGCGGATGCTGACCGTGGGTGCTGGCCGTGGGTGTTTACCAACTTGAGACAGGCCTGGAGGAGGCTGTATGGACGGCCAGTGTTGCTACCACATGTCGCACTCTTAATTTGTTTTGTTCACTTGTTAGATTACATTACTTGCATTTTCCCACTAGTTACCTTACAGCGGAGGCTTCTAGTTTCTGTGTCTGGGCACTAGTTACCTGAGTACGTTACACTATTTGAAAGAATACACACACAGAGGGTACAGGAGTGGGCCTACCTCCAAATGGCCCTTGTTTACATACACACGACGGACTTATTTTGTGTATAATTTGTTCACTTGATATTAAAATATATTATCTTAATTTTTGTTATAATAGACTTGTTTGACCTGACCTGACCTAGACCTGACTTATAATAATTTGTTTTGCATAGAGAGCTTAGCACTATGGTCACTGATTACTTGATGTTTCACAAGCGAGAGATGTGATTTATTGACGACTTGGCAACTATCGCCTAAGGCCCCCTGACACCACGAGGGCAGGCGTTGACTACACACGAATTTCACTTATTTTTTCTTGAACACAAACGGTCGGATGGTAATCACTATGATATATTGGTTAATATGTTGAGACACACTTTAAAAGTTATCTGACTGTGTTTAGTTCCTGTATCACTGAAATGTCCCTAGATATATATTGTTTTCCGCGGAGCTCGCACTGCGTGGCCCTTCCCCTCTCACACCCAGAACAGGCCTACTCAGGAGGGGTGATAGCTGGAGTAAGTGAAATATGGTGGGAGCTCACCGTAGACTACAATTATTAAATGCCACCTCTGAGGTTGGTCTATCTGTCACGCCGCCTCTGATTCCATTGTCTGATAAGTGGGACTGTCTGGTACACCGCCTCTGATTCCATTGTTTGATTAGTACCCCCATTGTTTGTTAAGTGGGGCTATCTGGCTCTAAAACCTCTACTTCTGGGAGCCTCGCTCAGTGGGTTATAAGCAGCCATCGCAGTCTACCATTATCTCTGAAGACTTTGTATTCCTGGGAGAGCACGAAGAAGCCAAGTTTAGTGGGCAGGGAAGAACCAAGGATATCGAACTTGAGGATATCGGTCGGCACTGACTCAGGAGAGCCTGCCTGGCACCCGCGAGTCTGGCTTGTTGCAACGAGCAGTGTTGCAGTGACTGGGTCACATCTGCTGAGACGTTGGAGGGAAGACACCGTTTCCAGATCCAGGAGAAAATGTCTGGTTGAAGGAACATGTGTATACAGCGACTGGCTAAGTGACCACTGGTTGGACCAGTATAGGAATACCTGAACTCTAGGGAGTGGCACGGATACGATGCAACTACTTCACGACACCTGAGGCCTTGCAACACGCTACTGGATCGCTGAGGAGCGACCCGGGACCTTTAGGAACCTCACACAATTGGAATACAGGCGTCGTGGACAGAAGTGATTAAGGTAGATCATATTTCTCTTCCATTACACCTTGCTGATTAGTCTAGCTAGGCCAGTAATATATATATATATATATATATATATATATATATATATATATATATATATATATATATATATATATATATATATATATATATATATATATATATATATATATATATGTCGTACCTAATAGCCAGAACGCACTTCTCAGCCTACTATGCAAGGCCCGATTTGCCTAATAAGCCTAGTTTTCCTGAATTAATATTTTTTCTCAAATTTTTTTCTTATGAAATGATAAAGCTACCCATTTCATTATGTATGAGGTCAATTTTTTTTATTGGAGTTAAAATTAACGTAGATATATGACCGAACCTAACCAACCCTACCTAACCTAACCTAACCTATCTTTATAGGTTAGGTTAGTTTAGGTAGCAGAAAAAGTTAGGTTAGGTTAGGTTAGGTAGGTTAGGTAGTCGAAAAACAATCAGTTAATGAAAACTTGGCTTATTAGGCAAATCGGGCCTTGCATAGTAGGCTCAGAAGTGCGTTCTGGCTACTAGGTACGACATATATATATATATATATATATATATATATATATATATATATATATATATATATATATATATATATATATATATATATATATATATATATATATATATATATATATATATATATATATATATATATATATATGTCGTACCTAGTAGCCAGAACGCACTTCTCTGCCTACTATGCAAGGCCCGATTTGCCTAATAAGCCACGTTTTCATGAATTAATGTTTTTTCGACTACCTAACCTACCTAACCAAACCTAACCTACCTTTTTCGGCTACCTAACCGAACCTAACCTATAAAGATAGGTTAGGTTAGGGTAGGTAGGGTTGGTTAGGTTCGGTCATATATCTATGTTAATTTTAACTCCAATAAAAAAAAATTGACCTCATACATAATGAAATGGGTAGCTTTATCATTTCATAAGAAAAAAATTAAAGAAAATATATTAATTCAGGAAAACTTGGCTTATTAGGCAAATCGGGCCTTGCATAGTAGGCTGAGAAGTGCATTCTGGCTACTAGGTACGACATATATATATATATATATATATATATATATATATATATATATATATATATATATATATATATATATATATATATATATATATATATATATGACATTAGCATATATATTATTATGTTAGTATTAGGATAGGCTGTAGGGCAGCCAGCACTATACAGTTTGGAGACGACAGTGTGTGGACGACGTGACAGTTGGTGAGTCGGCAGCCGACGTTGAAGAAGTGCTCCCCCCCCCCCTTCTTGAGAGGGTGTGAGTCCCCCATTTAAATCTGCCCAGCTGATGGAGTTGCCAGAGCTCGTGAGAGGAGAGCTGCCGACGATCTCCAGAACATTTATTTATATGTCTATTCATGTACCATTTCTATATGGGTGTTCATGTAGCTTTTCGTTAGTATATGTCATATAATTTTACTGACGTGTTTGAGTTCGCCTCCATATATCTCTACGAGCATTCACGAGTGATATTATAGTCCCCACAGATGAACAGTAAGATTTTATATGAAAATATTCTAGTGGCTGGCAAAGTGAGAGCAACACAGATATTTATGGAACGTACCCTAGGCTGGCAATCCTGATTTAACACTGTGAGAGTAGCAACACTTATGCTGTCAAGCAACAGAGTTCAACCACTAAACTCCACTGCTGGGGGGCAGAGATATAAACCCAGCTGGCGACCTTGTGATAGTGGAGAAATGCAGGTGTGAAAGAGAAACCTGCGACCCTTTTGTTACAGCTGGCAAGACTCAGAGGAAGTGCTGTTGAAGGTAAGTCTGAGTCTTCCTTCACTCCTCCGTGGAACAAGGCTGGAATTGCTGGTAGCAGTTCCCCCGTGGTTGACTGAAGGGCTTCCAGGGCGATCGGTAGCACCTAGGTGGTGGAGCAAAGACCTGCGGTGGTGGGCTTGACGTGGTCCTCATCTTTGAGACCAACAGACTCTGGCGAGTCGCGTGAGTCAGACCGGGCTGACCTTTACCCTGAGCCACTAGCAGCACCCTTGGCCACAGCCCACCCCCTGTGTTGCACCATCCATCTATTTATCCATCCATTCTTCTGCCCTCTACTCTGTCCATCTATTTATATACATCTATCCATCTTTCTATCCATCCATCTGTGCAGCCATATGTCCAGTCATCTATCCATCCATATGTGCAGCCAGCTATCCATCTAGCTTTCTATCCAATAATCTCTTCATCTCGCTCTCTATCCATTATTCTCTTCATCTCGCTTTCTATCCATTTAACCATTACTCTATCCATCTATCTAATCGTCTGTCCATCTAGCTTTATTTGCTGCTATCTATCCATGCACCTAATCATCTTTTTATACATTAATCCATCCAACTATCTTTTCATCTATCTAGCCATCTATCTATTTGTCTATCCATCATTCTACCTATTCATCCATTTATCCATGTATGTACTTATCTGTCTATTCATGATTCCAGCCATCTATCCGTCCATTTATCGATTGTCTGCCACTGTCTCTATATATGTCTTTGTCTCTTGCTCTCTGTGTCTATCTGCCTATCTGTCTGTCTCTCTCTCTGATGAAAAATATAATTGTCTATGTGTTGGGTGTCAACAGTGAGAGGATGTTACGACCCTGGGTCCAGTACTGCACTGTGGCAGATGGATCAGTGTCGTATGGCATTTGTTTACATACAGATGATGTAGGGACTCTTCACTTATGTATGTATTTTAGTGTGATTGGTCCTGAATGTGTAGGATTATACGTTGGATTAGTGTTACTTAAATTATAAATTTTAGATAGGTTTGGTTTATTTGGAAGGAATGTTAATTGTATGGTAAGTTTATACACAAGATTGTTCCTCAAATTGCAAATAGTGGGTGATTGCGTCCATGCCAGACTTAAGAGAATTTTGATGCTCCTAGCATTGTAGTTACACTGTGAGAGTGCTTAGTGTATCGTATTGTTAAGCTAGGATGCTATATTTATACTTAGAATTGCATGGTGGCAATTAAATATTGTATTAGAGAATAAGTAAATGGTTACTGTATGATCAGCTGACCAAGTCAGGCTACTGGCTGCGTGGAAATGTGGCCTCCTTTACAGCAACCTTGGGGGCGGGTTAGACGTCTTGGCTTGGCGTCCCCTCCTACTATCTTACTCTACCTCTTAAGTTTGTAACTAAGATAAGTATCATTACCACATGCCACCCTTCTGTTCTAAGTGTATTCTTGTCTGTTTATCCTGGTCATATCCTGGAGTTCCATGTAATTAGATGCAGGTACTTACCAGTGAAACACGTGTCTGCTGTAATTATAGTCATTTAGGTTAAGTTAAATTGTCCCTTAGGGACTCGTAGTCTTTACACTAGTTTGCTGTACGGGAATCTTGTCTCCTGCCAATGAGGAGTCAGGGAGGGAACGTAAGCTCGAGGTGATAAAGTATTTAAGTTGTACTTGGGTGTTTGAGGGTTATAATAAATTAACCTAGTAACCGGAGTTTGGGGCCCGGGCATATCCTAACCCCGTTTGGGTGGTACTCCAGTACCATGTTGAAACCTAAGCAGGCTCCCCTAACTTTAACAGTGGATCTCAGTGGTGTGAAATATTAAAAACAGAGCAGTTACCCCTTACTCTGATAAGGAAACATGGCTTAAGAAACCTTTGACAATGCAGAAAAATTGGTTATTTTAAATGAGTGCGGGCAAATTATTGACAATTTCTATTAATGTTCCCAAAATCAGTGAATAATGTTGCAAGTTACTAATATTGTATTAGTTGGTTTTGAAAATATTTAGTTGTGCAGCTGTCGGACAATGCCAAAACATTCGTGGGGATCTGAATGTGTTGATGGCAAGCTGTTCCTGTTTAATCCTCGCCACCCTGACCACTCTGTGTTCATCCCGTTCCCCAGACCATTCTCTCTGACAATTTGGGTGAGACTAGCTCCTACTATGTAGCCTCCACCTTGGAACAGACCAACACACATTTTCTCTTATAGTTTGTACTAGAGGGGTCACCTCACATTGCCTCAGTCTGTCTGCCTCTCACCTGTCTATCTATCCACCTATCTCTATTTATCTATTCATTTATCTATTAATCGATCCATTAATCCATCTTAATTAATATCTATCCACCGTCTATCATCTATCCTTCCATCTAACCATCTACTCATCTATCAATCCATCCATCTATCAATACACCTAACTGTTAATATTCATCTATGTGTAATGGTATATGCACACCATAGCCCCTTCCCCCTTTCTCTTCTCCTTCCTCTTCCCCTTCCCTTCTCTCGCTTGCCTACTCTCCCTTGGGTCATTTCTGTCTTTTGTCACGGGGTCATAAACAGCTTGAAGCCACTTGCTCCCCTCTCTCTCCTGTCCTCCGGGCCAGTGACGAATTTGGGTATATTACCCTAGGGCTAATAAACTTGTGATCTCAAGTTACACGTGGGTGCCCAGCCAGGAAAGTCGTTGGTGTCTTCCCAGTTTTTGGAGTTTTCTGTCAAGAGGAATTGACCCTTATGGTCAAGCCTGATCTGGATTGGTTAAAGACATGTAGGCCTGGGGAGGCGGGGCCTCACAGGGTAGTGCCTGCCCATGCCATTGGCCCGGTTTCTAGAGCACCTCATTCACTGGTGAGCGTTTTCAATAAAGAAAAGTTTAGTGTGTCTGGGGACCTCGGCTGAGGTACATACAGGTCAACTGACCTGTGGGCAGTCAATCAACATCCTTTGGCAAGCTGCAGTATTGAAGGTATAGTGCTCTTGAGTTCATGTCCATAGTAAATATCCATTGTGCCTCTAGGGGAATAGAATAGGGGATATGTTCAAATTGTCTTAATTTACATGGTTCATAAAATAAATTGTATAACTTGTTCAGTGGTATTCACTTAACTCCCCTTTGATATATTTTTGCTACTTGTCGTTTTTATGTATTGAATTGGAAACCCCCCCCCCCATGTTCTCCTACAGTTAATAGATACTAAAGTTGCCCTTGGATTTTAAATACGTAACATAAATTAAACGAACTAATTTTCCCAAAAATTTAATACTGAAATTCGTAATACCCTTTGAGTTCCCTGATTGTTGGAAATTTCCAACACTAATATCATACTGTTGTATTATTATTAACTATTACTAAAATATACTAATTACTGTAGTAACTAAAATTAACTAACAGTAGTGTTCACATGAACTAATAATTGCATCTGTACAATAATGCTGGAATTCTTACGTAACGCCAGATTCTACCAAGTTAAACACATTTATATCCAGTGTGTTAGAGAACTGAATGTGATTCTCTAAAATCATCAGTATTCCGTGTGATAATTATTTACAGATAACATAACTTCCAAATAATGACAAATCGAGAGTTTTTAGTTACAATTGTTATCAAGTAATAAAATTTACCGTCACGCGGGAATGCCATGGAGAAAACTAAAATCATCGCCATTTTTTGTTTACCACCGTAAGACGAGAAAGTAATAATATTTAGCTCCCTAGAATTACACCCCAGTCTTTATCAAAGCATTTTAGCCACAACTGCGCGAAATAATATTATTCGTGATAAATAATTTTTGTGGCGAATGCGGGACGCGGAGAGGAGAGGGAGACGCCATTGTGTGGTGGACTACAGCTCAAGGAGGAGAAGTCGCCAGTGTGCGGCGTGAAGACTTGTTGTGGAATTGAGCAACTAGTTTTGGTGTCAGAGTCTAGGACACGTTACGGCGAAGTTGTCAGCAAGATTTAACCTAATACTCATCAGAGAACTAGTTAATTTGTTCTACGTGATCCGTCGTGACCGGCCAAATAAGCGCGTCGACATCCAAGCCAAGCTAGCCACCACGTGTTCGCCATTGTGACACTAGAGCTTGGGATGCGGTTTCGGCAAGCCTCAACTTATTCAGTACCCGTTTAGCTAAGTATATATGACTCCCTTTTGATGCATCATTAGAGATTGTATATGGCAGGGTAGCTTGTCGTTACATCGAGCAACTTAAACAAAACCCATGTTAGTATTCTAAATTAATTTTACTTCCATTTCCTTGAATATAGATATTTAGTAGCCTAGTACATTGCTACGTAATATCCCTTAAATTACAGCTCGCGTGTGAGGAATCCACGAGCTGTTACTTTACCCGTGTTATTCATCTCCCAGTGTTCTACGAGGAATTCCGGAGATCCCGAGGATGATTCGTAACTGTTGTCTTTGAAAACGTCTTCAAGCTAAGACCTTTCGTATTTCTTTAATTATTCAAATTATCAGTATTTTAGTTATCATTCATGGAATGCTGTACACTGGAGATAATACGTGTTTATTATAATGATTAATTTCTGATGTTAATATTCTATATCTTTATTGGTGATAAATTTTCTATTGATTCTTTAATTGGTCATAAGATTAGGTTATTACACAATGAACTGGTGCACGAACCACACTAGTTCCTAGACGTATATGAAGTTCTAGCAATAACCCCCCAATGTAGGCGTTTGAGGCTTTGATTTAAGTAAATTATTTATACAGCCCATTAATTACTTAAGTGATTATATTTCCTAATATTTATCCATAGACACTGGTTCTTCTAGGAATTTTTAATCGTCACTTTTTATTAGTTTCCCTCTTTACTATAAAAGCGGGTGGTCCTTTGAAATTGATTTCATTACTTTAATAATTAAATAAATAGAGTCAAGCCACAAATGTCCCACATTATGGTCCTTATCGAACCGGATAAACATAAAATATAAATATACATACTAATTAGTAATAACTAATCACCGTGTGAAGTAATCTAGACTAACCATTTTAATTAATTGTGTCTACCAACAGCGTAACACATAGGTTAGCCTAAGTCACACAGTCATTGCTACTTACACCTCATGTATAAGGTAGCACTCGTGGGACACAGTCAATTACCCACAACACTTAGACCTATACCTCATACTGAAGTAAGAATCTTTAGGTCACCAGGATCAACAGCTCATAACTTTTATAACAATTCCACACTAACACCTGCGTTAGAGTGGCCACACCATCTAACCATTATTTACTTAGGTGGTAATGACATCCATCCTACTCGTCATCCAGCTGAGGTATTCAAGCACCTTAAAGCCATAATTTCTTCATTTAAGCTCATCAGTAATTCGGTAGTATTCACGTTAGTGGAACCTCGCCAACCAAGTCAAGATAATCGTTGGGGAGTAACACCAGAATACTACCTGAGAGCTGCTAAATACATAAATTTCATGCTGAAAAAACGAGTGAGATTAGATGCCACTTATATCCAATTTACAGCCAGACCATATAGACAAAACCTGGCAAGAGATGGTGTACACCTGTCAGGTGAGTCTAGGTCACATGTGGTTGACAAATTGATCAACACAATCAACTATCACAAACAGCTGTGGCTAGCAAGCCAAACTTAACTGTACATAATTGTTTTCACTTGTGTGTGCAAGTGCCCACTTATAAACTATAAAATCCAAAACACCCAAAAATACAGCACAACTATATTCACATTACTGCACCACAATAATCTTTACCAATCTTATTAGGTAGAATTTAGGCTGTGATTGTGCTGAATTAGGCACAAACCCAGACTAAATAAATTTGTAGTTTCTTAGGTAGGAATTATCACGACTAGACTTAAGCTAGTCAGTAGTGCATGTATTATACCATTTGTGCTGACCCTATTAAGGGTGGGATTAAACTTTGTGATAACTCTGATTAGAGTATATCCATATTATTTCATTTTGTACTCATTATTTTGTGTGTACCTATTTTGAGTATTGCTGAATGGTCACCATTACATCTAATGGTGATATAGAAGAGCTAACCGGACGAAAGTTAATGGTGAAGTTCGAGCACTGCTCAAAATAGTTAACTATTTCTTGTTAGGTAGGTAAAATTATAGTCTATTCAAGTATATTAGGCTATTCTAATTGATATTGATCTCCACTGAATGAGTCAATATCCCAGTTATCTCAGTAACAAATATTTACTGACAAACCAGCCTTTACCCAACAAAATGGAAACGGCTACCAAAATGAAAAGGACCCTTATCGGTCTGAAAGGTCATTTGACCCGACAGATTAATAAATGCCAAAATCTGTCACAACAGTCACCTGTTGACTACTTTGAATTAGAAGATTTACTACAAGTTGTTGAAAGCAAATTTGCCCATATTAAGCAACACATGAGTCTGTATTTGACAGAACTTCACTCAACTTCCGTAGATAGTAGTGAACTTGAGGATGTTATAGATGACTTAGCTCAGTATGAAGAAGATATACGGGTTAAACTTCTACCCTTTAAGAAGTAAATTGCTAAAAACAAGCTGACAGTAGCTTCTGCTGCACATACAGATCCTGATGTCAAATTACCTCAAATCAACATACCCACATTCTCTGGTAACGAGAACGAAAGTTGGGATGATTTCTGGAGTAAATTCGTAGATGCAGTAGACTCTAAAGTTAACATTCCTCAAACCACCAAATTCACTTATTTACAAGGCTTGTTACGAAATGAAGCCTTGAAAGTAATCTCTAATATAACACTGACCAGTGAAGGTTACTCCTTAGCTGTTCAATTGCTCAAAACCAACTACGATAACAAGGAGAGAACTATTACTGTCTTAGTTCAAAAATTGCTAGATTTACCATCTGCTAATAATTCTACAGATTCTCTCCAAACTTTCAGGCTAGAGTTAGAATCTTTACTCAGGGCCTTATGCCTTAAAGTCCAAATTCAGACAGCTGAATGGATGACCAAAGTAGTTGTTAGGCGAAAATTGCCAAGAGAAACTTTAGATAAATTATGTACCATGTACAACAAGACCTTTTTGACCTTGAAAGAAATTACAGAAGGTCTACATACCTTAGTCGAAAGACAAAGAGCCAACCAAGATGGGAAAAGTGTTTCAAATTTCTCTACTAACTCCCATCGTAAGTCAGCTCATATTGACACTTCAGTTAAACCAAAAATGACTTTAAATAAGTCTAATAAATTTAAACCTAGGACTGCTCCATCCACTGGAAAGGGGAGTGGTAATGTAGGTACTTATTCAGTATCTCCTTCTGGTGTAACCAATGACTTGTCTGCTAAAAGAACAAAGTAAACCAGAGAGATAAGGTGTCTGTTCTGTAGTCAAGGACATGCCACCTACCAATGCACTGTTTATCCTAACTTTAATACCAGGATTAAACGGTTACAAGAAATACACAGATGCACCAAGTGCATGGGCTCTCATGACCCCAAAAAATGTGTAGTGCAACTACGTTCATGCAGTAGATGCAACCAAGGTGTACATCATTATGCCTTATGTAGAAAAACTTCTACCCAATCCATAACAACTGGGGAGAATTCCACGAATTCTACCACAGTACAATATTGCAAAGTGCATCAAGAAATAAATGTACTTGCTACTGAGTCAGGCAATAATACCACTCTGCCTACAGCTCAACTTTGACTAATAAACAGGAAATCTAGAGTTAACACTAGAGTTGTTTTTGATCAAGGATCACAGAAAACCTTCATTACACAACAATTAGTCGAGCAGTTAAAATTAAAACCTGCCAAAAATGTGAGATTAAATATTTCAGGTTTCTTGACTAATAGTGGACCTCGTGAATACCAAGTAGTTAAGGTATTAGTGAGACTTGGATCTTCCACTAGTCCAATACAAGCGGTAGTAGTAGATAAACTTCCTACAGACCTACAGGTCACAGGATTAGCTCGCACTGCGAAATATCTTAAACGAAACTGCATGAGGCTAGCAGATTACAAAATAAATTCTGACTGCCTCACTGATGTTGGAATACTTATAGGCGCGGATCATTATTATAAATTTATAACGGGATGCACCAGACAACACGGAATGAATTTGTTGTCATCTGCTGGAGGCAAGTTGCTTACGGGACCGGTGCTTTTCCAACAGAATCCAGCGTCAATAAACCAACAATCTAACAATACAATAGTGGCGTGACTAGGCTTGGAACAGTCACCTCTACATTTCAGAGAAATATCTGAAGATATTGAGTCTGATCCACCTGTACATCGTCTGTGGGATTTAGACACTTTAGGTATTATCCCTGAACAACCAAGCCCTGATGATATGTGGACTTACCAGCAATATCTGGATACAGTTGTCTATAAAGATAAACAATACTGGGTGAGACTCCCATGGAAGTTGAATCATCCACAACTTCCAGTTAATTATTTTATGGCAGCCTCACAATTGCAGTCTCAATTAACACGACTACAGAAGCAGCCAGACAAACTGAACATGTATCATCAACTAATCCAACAACAACTCAACAGTAAATTTATCGAGGTTGTTGATAATGATGACCGGAAAATAGGTCACTATTTACCCCATCACGCTGTGGTGAAAGATTCCTTGACAACACCAATACGTATTGTATTCAACTGTAGTGCTAAATTGAAGCCAAGCAGTGTGTCTTTGAATGAATGTCTCCAAACGGGACCTAGCCTAACCCAAAGGCTACATGATGTGCTATTACGATTCCGCACTGGTATTTTTGCTTATACTGCTGATATCAGTAAAGCTTTCCTTAGAGTAGGTTTACAGGAAGAGGATCGTAATTACACCAAGTTTCTCTGGATTAAGGACCCACTGGATCCTAACAGTGATATCATCACATATCGTTTTGCCTCAGTATTATTCGGAGCGACGTCTTCCCCATTTCTATTGCAAGCAACATTAGATACACATTTGAGGAAGTCTAATGGCCCTTATAAGGCAGAAATTAGTGACAACTTGTATGTCGACAATTTCCAGGGAACTACCAATGATCAATCCAATTTGGTAGAAATCTACCATGAGGCAAACCGTGAGTTATTAGGAGCCAATATGCCACTACAATCATGGGCATCAAATAATGAATCATTAAACCAGATAATCGAGAAAGAATTTCCAGGTTATCAGGTACCTAATCAATTAAAGGTTCTAGGTGTGGAATGGAACACAAGTACTGACGAGATGAATGTCAAGTCAGTACAAACCGATAATTCATCCATTACCATGAGAAAATTACTCTCGTATGTCAGTCAACCATTTGACCCTTTAGGCTTGCTTAGTCCTATATTAATAAGGGGCAAACTCCTAATGCAGGAATGCTGGCAGAAACATATGGGATGGGATGATCCGTTACCAAGTGAGTAACAAGCTAAATGGCAGATACTCACAGCGGATTTCAATCAGTTAGGTGTTTTGAAATTTCCTCGTAATGCTTCAGGACCAGACTTGCCCACAAATTTGCACGTTTTTTGCGATGCCTCTGGCAAAGCGTATGGCGCTGTAGCCTACTTAGTTAATAGTGCACAATCAATTTTGCTCACATCTAAAGCAAGGGTTGCTCCCATTAAGAAGAGATCTTTACCTCAAATGGAGTTGACAGCATTGCTGGTGGGAGTAAGATTGGCTCATTGCCTGACCAAAACACTCAATAATATCCACTTTGGTGAGATAGTCATGTGGTCAGACAATGAGGCAGTCTTACAATGGGTAAGAAACAACAATAATAAAACTCCCTACGTCAGTAATCATGTTAGGGAAATTCATGAATTATCTGCTGGATATAAATTCAGACATGTTCCTACTAAGGACAATCCTGCAGATTATTTATCTCGAGGATTAACACTAAAACAACTTATCAAGTCTTCGCTGTGGTTCAATGGACCTTCATGGCTTGTTGGTGGTCAGTGGCCCAAACAAAAGCCACAAGTCATAGTGACCAATATCACCACTCCCATGAAAGAACCAGAACCTCAACGAACATTAGCCATTGATCCTCACAATTATTCCAACTTAAGTAAGTTATTAAGAGTGACAGCACATGTGTTTGACTTTCTTGCTAAGATTGGAATCAGACATAAGTTTCCCAATCCTATCCTCTACTGGATCAAACGTGCACAGCAAGAGACATATGGAAGCGAATATGAAAATCTTCCAGATAAATTAACTAAGTCTCTAGGTATCTGGTATGATGCCAACACCCATAAAATATTAAGGTGTGGAGGACGTTTGCTTCATGCAAAAATTGATCTAGATACAAAGAATCCAATTCTTCTACCACGTCACCACATCATTACCAAACTTCTAGTTTTACATCACCATCAATATGGTACTTTACATGGTGGTGTTAGATACTCTCACCGACCTTAGACAGAAATACTGGCTTCCTCAAGATCGTCAGACAGTCAAGTCAATTATTAAATTCTGTGTAATCTGCAAAAGATAGGATGCCCGAGTATGTCCTTACCCAGGACCTCCACTACTCCCTGAAGAAAGAGTGGTTCATCTTCGTCCTTTTGAAACCACTGGTGTCGATTACACAGGAGCTTTGCTTCTCACTGGCAATCCAGATAAGATACCAGTGAAAGCTTACATTTGCCTCTTTACATGTGCTACCACCAGAGGCGTACATCTAGAAGTGACTTCAGATATGAGTGCTGAAGCCTTCATCCAGACTTTTCGTAGGTTTGCAGCCCACAGATCCTGTCCCAAACTAATGATATCGGACAATGGTTCAAATTTTGTGGCAGGAGAAGCCTGTCTGCGAGAAGTATGGAATCATCCAGAAGTGCAATCAGTCCTGCAGAGACGACAATGCCACTGGAAATTTATAGCTCCAAGAGCCCCTTGGCAAGGTGGGTTCTACGAACGAATGATAGGAACTGTCAAGAAGTGTTTAAGAAAGACCTTACATCGATAGAAAATTAGTTACTCCGAGCTCCAAACCCTTGTTGTGGAAATCGAGGCGCGAGTCAATAACCGCTCATTAACATACCTGTCAGATGATTTCTCACAGAGAGAACCTCTGAGTCCCTCCCACTTGATACATGGAGGCCTGCTGAGCCCTCTCATACCTTTGGCAGAAGAGGACCCCGTCGACCCTTCACATGTAACGAGGAGTGACTTAGTAGAAAGTTACCAACATCTCTCAAGAGTAATTGAAAGGTGGAATGAGGTGTGGACTCGAGAGTACCTCATAGCTCTACGAGAGTACCACTACAGAGCTTCGAGTCCCTATAATAAAGTACAACTTAAACCAGGAGACCTAGTATTGGTTGACAGTGATGGACCAAGGTCAGAGTGGCACAAAGGCAAAATTGTTGCTATCCATCCAGATCACCAAGGTATCCTGAGAGTAGTGAAAGTTTTGTGCTGAGGCAACACTACCCTGAAAACCTTAGAGAAGTTGGTACCTCTCGAATTAGCAGAACGAGAGTAATTACCAGAACCAGCTTCACCAGTAGTTTCCGAGGACAGCGATTCTGATCCACCGAGCAACCGCCCCACTAGAGCTGCTGCTCAACAATGCAAGCGGAAACTACAAGCCTATTACAGCTCTGACCAAGAGCAAATACCTTCCCATCCAATTTAAGTAATCATGATGATACTGTGGTGTGATGTCAAGTAACAAATCGTTACAAGTCACCATGACCCATAACATTCTCATCACAGTAGATTCTTAGTTATTTGAATTGTGTGATTTAATTCTTAATTGTTATATAGGCTATAAATAACATCATTTTGTCTTGAGTATCTGAGAGTTTACAGACTTTAAGACTTAGTAACATAAACATTACATGTCATAGCGACACCAGTCACAGAGTTTATTGTAAGCTTTCTTAGTTATTAGCTTTAGATAATTCATAATAACGTGTTCCATTTAACATGAAATCTGCAAGACTTAAGTTCTTGTATGCCCTTGACAATTACGGGACATTCGTTATGTGTGTACTAACATACTAATATACTTATTAACTTCGGGATGGGTATGTCAGCACTCAACATTACACTGCGACCCGATGAATCTCCCCCCGGAGTTATGTTGGAAATTTCCAACACTAATATCATACTGTTGTATTATTATTAACTATTACTAAAATATACTAATTACTGTAGTAACTAAAATTAACTAACAGTAGTGTTAACATGAACTAATAATTGCATCTGTACAATAATGCTGGAATTCTTACGTAACCAAGCACCAGTATTGCGTCAGATTCTACCAAGTTAAACACATTTATATCCAGTGTGTTAGAGAATTGAATGTGATTCTCTAAAATCATCAGTATTCCGTGTGATAATTATTTACAGATAACATAACTCCCAAATAATGACAAATCGAGAGTTTTTAGTTACAATTGTTATCAAGTAATAAAATTTACCGTCACACGGGAATGCCGTGAAGAAAACTAAAATCATCGCCATTTCTTGTTTACCACCATAAGACGAGAAAGTAATAATATTTAGCTCCCTAGAATTACACCCCAGTCTTTATCAAAGCATTTTAGCCACAACTGCGCAAAATAATATCATTCGTGATAAATAATTTCTGTGGCGAATGCGGGATGCGGAGAGGAGTGGGAGACGCCATTGTGTGGTGGACTACAGCTCAAGGAGGAGAAGTCACCAGTGTGCGGCGTGAAGACTTGTTGTGGAATTGAGCAACTAGTTTTGGTGGCAGAGTCTAGGACACGTTACGGTGAAGTTGTCAGCAAGATTTAACCTAATACTCATCAGAGAACTAGTTAATTTGTTCTACGTGATCCGTCGTGACTGGCCAAATAAGCGCGTCGACATCCAAGCCAAGCTAGCCACCACGTGTTCGCCATTGTGACACTAGAGCTTGGGATGCGGTTTCGGCAAGCCTCAACTTATTCAGTACCCGTTTAGCTAAGTATATATGACTCCCTTTTGATGCATCATTAGAGATTGTATATGGCAGGGTAGCTTGTCGTTACATCGAGCAACTTAAACAAAACCCATGTTAGTATTCTAAATTAATTTTACTTCCATTTCCTTGAATATAGATATTTAGTAGCCTAGTACATTGCTACGTAATATCCCTTAAATTACAGCTCGCGTGTGAGGAATCCACGAGCTGTTACTTTACCCGTGTTATTCATCTCCCAGTGTTCTACGAGGAATTCTGGAGATCCCGAGGATGATTCGTAACTGATGTCTTTGAAAACGTCTTCAAGCTAAGACCTTTCGTATTTCTTTAATTATTCAAATTATCAGTATTTTAGTTATCATTTATGGAATGCTGTACACTGGAGATAATACGTGTTTATTATAATGATTAATTTCTGATGTTAATATTCTATATCTTTATTGGTGATAAATTTTCTATTGATTCTTTAATTGGTCATAAGATTAGGTTATTACACAATGAACTGGTGCACGAACCACACTAGTTCCTAGACATATATGAAGTTCTAGCAATAACCCCCCAATGTAGGCGTTTGAGGCTTTGATTTAAGTAAATTATTTATACAGCCCATTAATTACTTAAGTGATTATATTTCCTAATATTTATCCATAGACACTGGTTCTTCTTGGAATTTCTAATCATCACTTTTTATTAGTTTCCCTCTTTACTATAAAAGCGGGTGGTCCTTCGTAATTGATTTCATTACTTTAATAATTAAATAAATAGAGTCAAGCCCCAAATGTCCCACACTGATTATTGAGTCCCTTCCTTCCTAGGCTCTCAATAATTTTAGACACATTCATTTATGTTTGGAAGATGGTGGCAGTGTTTAATGTTTTTTTTATTTTATAATTAGTAATAAATTAATAACCCCTATCTTTGTTATGTCCTCCTCATTTAATATTCCGTTTATATTCGTGACCGTCCAGTGAGGGGTCATACTGGACTGTAACAGAGTTAAGCTGGGGTATTGAGCGAAGAGAGAGCCGTTCACAGAGTACAGAGAAGGGTTACCATTAAAAGGTTCAGGGTGATAACAAATGGGACATTGAGGGTTATTACAATGGTTTACAATTACGATTCGCATAGAGTAGGCGATTCTAGTGTCGTGAAGGGCTGGGAAGTTTAATTATATGCAGTAACCGTATGCGCTAAGCAGGCAGTTTAGAGTGGAGGCCGCCTTGGGTGGTTGGAAAGGGTGTTATTTACTCGACCCTCTGCAACTACGGACAAGGGTGCTGCGTGGTTTTCGCAGCAACAATTCTAGGTTTCGAATTGTTGGGGCGAGGAAGTATTAGGACGCTAATTATTATCCTCGAGGGCGTGTTAGGCGACCCAATCGCTAGATTTTTACGGTACAGCCATGAAGGTACCAAGAGTTCACTGAGGGATGGCCTAGTAGATTCTCTAGCAACGGAATTACGGTGGTGTCGGACAGTTAGATCCGTCGGTTGTTCCACTATGTAGTCTAACCGTTGACCGCGAAGGACAGGATTATTTGGTACTGTCGGGATCTAGGTGGGTGTGGTTACCTAGGCTTGGAAAAGCGACAGGATGGGACGGTTATAGGTTAAATCGAGATTTCCTTAAGTACTAAATTAAGTTCCCTGTATATTTAGTTCCCTTTCAGGTTAAGTATCCCTACGGTAGTTAAGTGTTCCCCCTTGGTTACGTAATTCTCGTATATAAGTGATATTATTTTTCTAAGTATTTGTTTTACATGTTTTAAGTCGGGAATTTTTGTTTTCGTATTGTGCAGTATTAATTCTTTGAGAGAATTACTAAAAGATGAGTGGTTTTACTGTTTTCAAGTGAAGTGCGGTGCATTAAGTGAAGTCAGTGAAAGAATTGAAATCAGTGAAATCGTGGAAAAATTTTTGTGATGACATTTTTCAAAGTCGCTTGGAAAATCTCAATTTCGGAATATATTCTAGTTTTGTGTCTGGCTATACGATCTTCGGGTCGTCAATGTTAATTCAATTGTGCGATTAAAGTGATCCGAGTTAGAACTTTGAGAGACCAAAAGTCGAATTTTGGTCATTTAAGCGAATTAGCGTTGGGACTGAATTTTCTAGAGGTTTTACTCAACGCCCAGTGTGACAGCGCTCAGTAATTGTTTGCGCTCAACCAAGTGTCTAAGTGTCTCGCGAGTAGTATATTCAGTTCAAGTGATAAGCGAACTACACGTCGGTATTTAATTTATAATTTTGAGAAAATAAATACTTGGTTAATTAAGAATTAGTGCGGAGACTACTTTCTGAGGATTCGGCTTCGTGACAGTGAGCGCGCTTTCAATTTTTGTATACTTACCAACGTGTCCAACTGGTTAGCGAGTGTTATAGGCGGTTAAAGTAACAAGTCAACTACGCGCCAGTAATTAAATTGTAATTTTGGGAAATTAATTACTAATTTTTACTTAAGGTTCAGCGCGACTCTGTAGCTGTGAGCGTCGCAGATATCAGTGTATATTTCTAAGTATTCTACAACGCGACCGGCGGTGAACAAGTGTATGCTAGGTAAACATCAAGTTCATGCAGTAACGTAAATAAGTAATTTAACATTAATTTGGTTTAACTAATAATGCTTATAATTATATCCGAGCGCCGTTGTTAGCGTCGGGCGTTACGGAATTAAAAATAATTGTTGAAGATATAAACATCGCGCCAGTGTTAAATTAACGATAACGTCATTCATTCCTAGTGCGCCTAAGATTTTCAAGAAAAATTTAAGAAATTCAGTTAACGTAAAGTGTTGTATTTATTGTGCGTTGGTCAACTAGACTGATTATTTTCGATAAATAAAAACAGAGTTGAAACTAAATTATTTACAGTAAATTCAGTGTAATTCCTTTCACGTAAATATTAATTGTATAATTTCAGTATATTGTTCAAGAATTCGGTAATTATCAATTTTCTAAAATTTATATGGGATTGGCATTTAGAGAATAGAAATTATTTTTATAATTCTTTTTATATTTGCGTTACCAGTCCACTTCGAGTGTCTAATAAATATGGTGGAAATTAATTACATTTTTTCAAATTTATTCTAGTAGTCCGATCATTTAATAATTAACGTAACCTTTTTATGTGGTTTATAATTGCGCATATATAGTTATTCAACATCGTATACAGTGTTTGTTTCACAAGTGATGATTAGTAGTCGATGCCGGTTGCGTATTTCCATCTGTCCACATATAAATTTGACGAATGAGAGAAGAGGATAATAGGACTAAAGATTTGATATATATAACGCAAATTCATTGGTGTAGCGTAGTCAGCGAGACGCTGACGCCGACAGCTGTCATCGCCTTGTCAACGGGCGACGGTCCTCACTGGGGCTCGAGAAATCGATTAGGAAGGGTGGCGATATATGGTACTTCCGGTTTGGTCACACGGAACATTTTTTCCAAGGATTGAGGTTAGGAAATATTTTGTGTTTTACTAGAAGTTATTGATGAAACCAAATCGTGTGTTAAAATTTCACCCAGATCCGACGACTGGTCTTGAAGTTACGTTTTGGGGTGAAAATGGTTTTTATCAATGAATGGACAATGTATACAGACGCACCCTCCCCAATACCCCATCCTTACCTAAGCACCCCTCCCTGCCTACAACCCCCAACCTCAGACCCTCCCTACCTACAACCCCGTTCCCCAACCTTACCTCCAGGCCAACCCATGTCCACCCCAATCCCTGGCAGACCCATACCAACCCCAGCCAAATACCACCCAAACCCTTGTCGACGCATTATTGGAATTGTGGAAAACTAGATTTCCCGCTCAACCCCCACCCTTACAACCCCCCTCCACAACCCACCCCCGGCCTGTCCTCACCCTCCCACCTATCCCCCCAACCTATCCAACGCACCCCTCCGGTTACCCACCCTACCCCCTCCATTAATCCTACACCTTGCTCCTCACCTCCCCTCCACCCCTCTTCCCCCCCCCCCTACCCCTATTCCTAGTGTCGCCTCTACAGAAGTTGCTGGGGAATGTAGCCAGCGGGTTTCTGGGACACGTAAAATTGGTGATGAAATTTGTTGGAAGTGTCATGGCCGAGGCCATTACAGGTATGTGTGCACGCGCACACGGGTCAAGGGTGACCCAGAACAGGTCAGTACGTTGGCTGGCAGACCTACGTTTGAGATGACGGTTGAAGGTGTGAGATTGACAGTTTTTGTGGACACCGGAAGTCAAGCAACTCTCATTAAAAAGTCAGCCTTCAGCACACTTAAAGAGACACGCCTTAAGCGTTGTGGGAAGCATTTAACAGCAGTGAATGGTCAACATATTAATATTTTGGGCCAGGCCACTCTCAATTTTGAAGTGGGTAAGGAAGAAGCTTACCGACACACTTGCACGATTGTCGAGAATCTTGCATTCCCTGGTCAGATTTTGTTGGGAATGGATTTTCTGGGACGAGTTAACTTTTCTTTGTTTGCTCACGAGGGAGCAAGGAAGTGCAGATTGAAGTTGGGCCAGGTAGTTTATCCCATTAAAATGGTAGATCATCCTCCAGTAATTGCTTCCATTAGTAAGAAACAGAAATACAAATGTCACTACCCTAAGTTGTTATTTAAGTCTCTTCCAGACACAGATAAGAAATCATGTGGGTTACATGCCTTGGTGAAACAATGTTGCCCACCACATTCAGTTAAATTCATTAAAGTATCAGTGGGACGTCACATTGCACCAGGTACCACCCTTCAGGTGGCTGGGAGATGTGACAGGCTGTTGATCCCTAATCATTTGATCACAGTGCTTGATAAAGGTGCCCTTATTCCAGTTGTCAATCTCTCGCACAAAACCTATCGTTTCAGGGCAGGTGATAGGGTGTCTCAGGCTACAATTGGAGAAAATACAGGAATTTTTCAGTATCAATGCCAGGAGATGCCAGCCACCACAGCACAATGTAGTGCACTTAATGTTACAGAAAGTAGTACACAGGGTAAACACAAGACCGAGACAGGAAAAAGCAGTAATATTCAAGAAGTTCATAAGTTAATCTCGGCTCTGGATGTGCAACATGTGCAACAGTCAGATAGGAAACTTTTGAGAGGGATTTTACGTAAATTCCCTAGACTGTTTGCAACAGAAGACGATCAGATCGGGCTTCTGGATAGGATCGAGCATGTTATTCCTACAGGTGACCATCCTCCTATTTACACCCGTCAATGGAGGCTTCCGGAACGGGCGAAGGAAGTAATTAGGGATGAGTGTCAGAAGATGTTGAGACAGGATGTGACAGAGCCTAGTACATCACCATGGTTGTCGCCAGTGGTGCTGGTACGTAAACCGGATGGTAGTTATAGGTTTTGTGTTGACTACCGAAAGATAAACGAAATTACTAAAGGTGATGTGCATCCTTTGCCACGGATACAAGAAATAATAGATCAGTTTGGGGCAGCCAAATACTTTTCTACTCTGGATGCGAAATCTGCTTATTGGGCCATCCCAGTCGCTGAGAAAGATAGAGAGAAGACCGCCTTTTCTGATGGGGTTCATACTTATCAATTCAAGCGGATGCCTTTCGGGTTAAAGACAGCGCCTTCATCATTTCAGAGGGCTATCAATTATATACTAAACCCAGTTCTGGGAAGGCACTCATTAGCGTACCTGGATGATGTGGTCATCTATTCCAGGACGTTTGATGAGCACTTACGAGATTTGACTGAGACATTGACACTGTTAGATAAGGTGGGTTTCAAACTCAATGCGGGGGAAATGCACTCTGGCATCGCAGAAATTCAAGTTTCTGGGATTCCAGGTGAGCACAGACGGTATCCGACCTGACCCCGACTCCTGTCGTGCCATTGCTGACATGCCTACACCTAAGACAGCAAAGGATGTTCGAAGGTTTCTGGGGGCAGCCGGATATTTCCGTCGCCACATTGAGGGTTTTGCAAGTACAACAGCACCGTTAACTGAGCTCACTAAGAAAAAATTTAAATTCGTTTGGAAACCTGAGCATGATGACGCTTATGCACCTAGATGGTGGGGCCCTTACCGAGTAATTGAAAGAAAAGGTCCGGTTAATTTTGTTATTAAAGGTATTTTTGAAGACCAAGTTGAGAGAACGATTCACATTAATAAGTTAAAACCTTAACACGCGAGAGAGGAACTAGAGCTGCCTTCAGCAAGTCTAATTCCTGACCTGTCTAATGATCCAAGTACTGAGTCAGATGATGAGGATAACCTTCTGTCAGATGTCATCAGTAGTCAAGTTCAATCTTGTCACCCCATGGTAACAAGGTCGCGAGCTGTACAGTAAATTGTTAATGATCTCCCCTAGTCAGGTTTAGTAATTTCATAATAATTATCCTGTAGAGGCACTGGTGTGTATTAACTGATGTACATGACTCAGGTAGCATACTTGCCTTGCTCTGGGGTTTCCAACTACCTATACCTCAGAGTAATATCCATGCTTCCGTCATTTGTTGTTGTCTGTCTTTCTCAGGTCTGATGGTACACCAGTTCCAGCCTCCCAGTCACACGTGAACCAAGGATCGAGATCAGCAGGTCTGGGGATGACCCACCTGGCTGATAAGATCGGGGTCTGAGGCACGTTACATAAAGTCCTCCCCCTTGTACCCGGTAACTCGTCAATTGGTTATCCGGAAGGGGTGACTGGCGTACAGTCACCCGGCCGACACCTCACGTCACTAACGAGGTTGTCCCAGTCCAGCCATGCTGTCTTCACGGAGCAGAGTCCAGTCACCATCACAGCCGTGGGCAAGCTGTCTCAAGGTCACCAACCAAGCCCACCAGCCGCGTAGTCAAGACTGCGGGAAAACCGGAAGTGGAAGACGAGTGGTCTACGAAGAAGAACGCTAATTGCAACGACTTGTCAGCTCCCTCAAAACCTGCGGTTGCGTCGTCTGTGGAAACCAAGATGTAACGCGGTGGTCTCGGGTACGAACAGCACTACCCTTACAGAGTGCTGCTGAATCGCCAGAAGAGGTACAACCCTGTACATCGGCCCAAGCTCAGCTGCACGAGGGGTTGCACGGAAAAGGTGTTCCTGCCCAGTAGTACCGGGATAACAAGTAAATGCCGGTAGATGACGTCGCCCAGGAGCTGAGGCAGGGCCCACCTGTCCTGTCACCATGCCACCCTCTTCAACGCCACTCGAACCTCACTACCAACGCGAGATATCATGACACGTTGAAGCTGTGCTCTACTGTGGCAGCCATGGTTAACAACAATCCATCAAGACTGTTTGGGAGCGATAAGAGGTGAACCCGGGTTCCTGTTAGCGGGGCCCACCTGAGCTGACAGCCGCCAGCTGTCAGCTGTCACTCAAGTCAGGTGCGGGTAGTACGAGACCCCCTGTACTGTCCGTAGTTGGCCGAGGCCGGAAATGGAACTTCCAGACGACCAGGATCTTCAAGCAACATGAGGTAGTCGCCGGAATCTACAGCAACGAAATGGCACCAGGAACGAATGATAGAAGATATTTATAGAAAAGTTTCATATAAATAATAAATCCTATTAATATAGTAAACTGTGTTAACGCGGAACAGTTAGTTCAACTTTTTTAATTTTCCATCTGCTAGTAAGCACCTATACACCTTCGGAAAATTCTCTGGACCAGTATTAAATGTTGAAAACTAGAACTAGTGAAATAGAGAAATAAATCTAGAAAGTGAACATCTAGAAAATTGTTACTAGAAAATGACCCTGTCTCTAGATAAGTTGCATGAGTAAACTGGTTTGAGAACCATCTAGTAGGATCTCTAGAATCGTGGATCAGTGGGGAACTTTATCTAGATTTTTCTAGACCCTAGATACTGATAGTTATATAAATATATTTTTTTAATTTTTTTTGAGGTTTACTGAACAATAAGGGTGTGCTGGTACACAGTCTGACAAATGTGTTCACCCGCTGTTGTTGTGGACTTGAGTATGAACTCTGGGACATTGGGAGTTGAGGAACTCATATCCAGTGTGTTGTTGTTGGTTAAGAGACATGTCTGTGGACATTGAATTTTTTTAATAAAAAATATTTTTGTGTCTTTTCTTTAGATTTTAAGATTGGGATGCGCTGTGGTGGACAGTTGTCACAGAGGTGGAGTGGAACACTAGGCCCCTGAGACGTAGTGTTCTTCGATTTTGATGTAATTTTTTTTTTAATTTTTTTTTTAATGATATTGATTTTTTTTAATGTTTCTGGGTGATGTGTCTGATCTTTATTCCAGGTGGAATACTGAGATAGCTGAAGGCTCTCAGCTGATTTTAGCTAGTTAGTAATTGTTAGGTTTGGATTTCTCCAGTTATTTGTTACTATATCAAGACAGGTATAGGATGTTTTGTCTTCCAGGTAGTTGGAAGGGTACAGGGCTGCACCCAAGTGGACAGCCAGGATTATAGGGGCGGTCTCTGTCCTTATGTTTTATGTATTATTACTGTGTTTATTATGTATTTATACATCCTGGGACATTGGGAGTTGAGGAACTTATATCCAGTATGTTGTTGTTGGTTAAGAGACATGTCTGTGGACATTGAATTTTCCAGCATTGTCCCATGTCCCAGCATTGACATGCTGGGACACCTTTTAGGGGTGCCATTTTTAGTTTTGGAGGATTGTATGGAATTAGCTTGGATTAGATAAGTATTTCTGTTGTTTTGAAGCATTGGGTCATTTATTGTTGAGTTAAATGTTGTTTTTGGAGTTAATGATTATGATAGGGCAGGGTTCTGGATAAGAATTTTGTGCCTTAAACTTCTTTACACACAAATTTCTTAATTTCCGAAGAGAAATTAAGAAATTAAATCTTTATAGGTTAGGTTAGGTTAGGTAGCTGAAAAAGATAGGTTAGGTTAGGTAGGTTAGGTAGTCGAAAAACAATTAATTCATGAAAACTTGGCTTATTAGGCAAATCGGGCCTTGCATAGTAGGCCGAGAAGTGCGTTCTGGCTACTAGGTACGACATATATATATATATATATATATATATATATATATATATATATATATATATATATATATATATATATATATATATATATATACATATATATATATATATATATATATATATATATATATATATATATATATATATATATATATATATATATATATATATATATATTGTGACGGTAACGCGTTGGTGTTCGGATGTTCAAAAGCTAGGGGTATGGCCTCGTCACATATAGAAAAAAAATAGAAATTCTGGAACTTCGTCTGTGGTAAGGTAAGGAGAAGACACACAAAACACAAGTAAATTTTAACAATGAAATTTTAATTACGTTAAAGAAAGCAAAACATAAATAAAATGGACACACAAATTCGTATAATAAAAGCAATCAAAATAATAAGAATAATTAAATGGCAAAATGAAAAGTTACGTTAAGACAAATGAACAAATAACAAGAGTATGGCAAACAATGGAAATAGGTGCCGGAATATTGGCTTCAAGCTATCACTTCTCTTAGTACACGTAAGCCTGGGGGCTTAGTCTACCAACGAGACGTGTTAACCTGTCGAAAGCACGGGATATTCTGAAGACTGAGGTCGTGCCGGCCCCAGACATCAAGTAGTATGGTGGGTGGAGTGCAGTTGCAGCTAGACCCACAGCCAATCAGCGAGGAGCCGGCGACAAGACAGGTAGTTTGGCGGTTTGAGGTGGAGCAGGTGTTCCTGGCTGCATACGTTTTGCGCTCTGGCATACCTTGCTGGTGTTGTCGTTGTTGGATTTTTCTTCCATACTTGTTTTATATAGATGTTTATATCGACGTCTTTTGGAGGGAAGAGCAGGCTCAATCTCTTGAAGGAGATTATCGTCACAACTCTCCCTAGAAGCCTGCGGTTCTGGAAGAAGTACGTCGTTATGTAGTGGAGTAATAGATGGAGTCGCTTCTACTTCATAAACTCTGGAGAGATCATGGGCTAAGATGTTGTCGGAATCTTGGTATAGTGTGTCTCCAGGTTGGATTTCTGCAGTTAGCAAGCCCATAGTAGAAGACGTTGAGGTGAGAAGTGGGCGTGCTGCAGGAGGTGTAGGGTGGTGTGGTCCGTGTTGATGGTGGACCGAGCACTTTTCAGGTGTGGAGTGAAGTGCTGGAGCTTCAGGATGATGAAGAGTAGCTCCTTGCTAATTGTTCCGTAGTTCCTTGTAGCAGTAGTCGCTGACAGGTGTATTCTCCTCGCCTCGTTGCTGCATCACACCACCAACGTCGGTACCACTGGCGTCGACATGGAGGTTGAAGGGCTTATCTGACGAGGTGAGAGTGGAATTAGAATATGGCAAAGGAGCACGATTATTATCCTGAAAGTATTTGGGAAGATCATTAAGGATTTCGGAATTAGAAAGCGCTGACTCCTTGTCAGTGCTTTCGGGAGGAGAAGCTGGGAAGGTCTCACTGTGGATGTAGGGTTCTGTGAAGGTAGAACAGTTAATCAGGACAGTGGGAGGAGTACCATTATATTGCTTCAGGAGGTTGACGTGGCACAGCTGGGTCTTCCGCCGCCTATCTGGAGTCTCTATGACGTAGTTGTTGTTATTTCTGCACTCTTTGACGCGGTAGGGTCCTGAAAACCTGTTTTGTAAAGGTGAACCTGGGATAGGGAAGTATGCTAGAATGAAGTCTCCTGGCTTAAATTTTCGTACTTTGCTGGTCTGGTCGTAATGAGTCTTCATCCTCTCCTGGGCTTTCAATAGATTATCATGGGCAAAACAGTGGACTCTCTCTAGAATGTGTTGAAGGTTTTGAAGAAACTGGGGCACATTCTGATGCTCATTAAGGTGGCATCTTGGAGAGAGTCTTTGAAAGCCTTAAGGGGAGTACGGCACTTACGGCCGTAGAGCATCTCATAAGGAGATACTCCTAGGGACTCATTGGGAAGACTTCTGTAAATACACATTATAAGGTCGATTTGCTTATCCCAATCCTTAGAGGTTTCACTACAAAACTTTTTCAAGAGTGCTTTGATAGTCTGATGACTACGTTCAAGAGAACCCTGTGAAGCAGGATGATAGGGGCTGGACAATACCTGTTTGATGTTGAACTCCTCCAGTGTCCTTTTGAAGAGATCACTGGTGAAGTTGGTACCACAGTCGCTCTGAATCTCCCTGGGAAATCCGTATTGAGTGAAGATCTTCAATAGATGTTTTACAACCGTAGCAGCCGTGATGTTCTTCACTGGAACTGCTATGGGAAATCTGGTGGTAGGACACAGGATGGTTAAGATATAGGCGTTACCTGAACTGGTCCGAGGTAAAGGACCAACACAGTCTATTATGAGTCTGTGGAAAGGTTCCGCAGGTACCTGTATGGGAATCAGTGGCGCTCTGGGAATGGAGATGTTCGGTTTGCCTGCCATCTGACATGTATGACACTGTTTTACGTACTGTTTGACGCTATTTACTATACCTGGCCAGTAGTAGTCTTGACGAATTCCATGGTAAGTCTTGTTGAAGCCGTAGTGGGAGAGTGCTCCGTGGGCCAGGTGTAGAATAGTGGGCCGCAGGCTGGTAGGAATCACAAGTTGTTCGATGTTGGCCCAATCGTCCTCCTCCTTCAGTTTACTGGGTCTATATCTGCGGTAGAGCAAGTCGTTCTCTAGGAAGAACCCAGGAATACTGTCGGGTTGAGTCTCAGCCTGGAAAAACAATGGTGTTAAAGTAAGATCTTCCCTCTGCAACTTACGGAACTCCAACTTGGTCAGATTCGGGGGTAGTTTCTGAGGGTCTTGAGGGACAGCGGTAGCAGTAGAGTCAGCTGGCTGTGGACGTGCGGCTTGTGCACGGGTGGTCACGAGAACCGGAGGAGAAACTTCATCACTCTCTTGAACCTCTGCTGGAACATACGCTAGAATAGGGTTACTTGGCACAGAGTTACACACCTGGGGTTTGTCCATGACGATCAGGTTAGTCGGTTGCAGGTCTTCTGCCAAGTCGTTGCCTAGGAGAAGTTGCACTCCAGGCATGGGAAAAGGCTTTTCCCTGACGGCGACTTGGACTTCTCCGTTCACGTAGGGACAATCCAGGTGGACTCTGGCGAGAGGGTATGGAGTGGTAGCAGTGAGGTCAGTGATGAAGACAGTTTCTCCGGTGTAGGCGATGTTGGGCACAGCCGACTTCAAGATGATCGATTGAAGAGCTGCTGTGTCCCTCAAGATCTTCAATTTGAAACGTCCCTCCGGATTTGAACCGTTGGCAGAGACAGTTCCAGTATACAGGTGGTTACTGAAAAGAGAAAGATCATTAACATCAGCACCAACATTCATCACAGGCTTATCGGACTTAGGAGGAGTTGGTTTGGGTTTCTGTGGGTCAATGGTTCCCTTGTATTGAGACTTACCACACTTGTCTATGGTATGTCCATAGAGTCTACAATACTTGCAGTACAATTGCGAGCCAGCTTGATCGGTGCTCACTTTCTCGTAGCTGTACCACGACTTCTTACTGGAGGATGGTTCGGGTGTTAGCCGGTGGATGAGGCTGTAAGTGTCAGCCGACTTAGCACACTTCAAGTAGTCGGTTTCTTCTTTATCTGCTAAGTAGAGACGGACAGGAGGCGGCACACGCCTCAAGAATTCTTCAACTAGCATCAGGTTGACGAGTTCTGTAAAAGTAGAGACATGTGCTGCTTCCAGCCATTTCATGAAATACCTCCGTTTTGTGTTAGCAAACTCGAGGAAGGTAGTGGTACTTGCCTTCAGGTGGTCACGGAATTTCCTTCTATAACTTTCTGTGGAAAGGAGATAGGCGTCCAACACTGCTTGTTTCAGAGTGTGGTAGTCATTCTCAGACGCCAAAGTACTGAGTGTGACTGCAGCTCTACCTGTAAGATGGACTCTGAGAAGTGTGGCCCATTGGTCGACAGGCCAACTGAGTTGATTAGCAAGGGTTTCAAAGGTGGTGAAAAACACATCAACTTCTGCTTCTACAAAGGATGGCATTAACTTACTTGCATGTGATATATTAAAACTGACGGGAAGATTGGCAGTAGCTTGCTGGCGTTGAGTGAAGTGTGAAGTTTCTAAGGCGATTTCGCGTTGACGACACTCTAGAGCCAGAGTCGCTTGTTGCTTGTCATGTTCGCGTTGCATCTCCAACTCGCGTTGTTTGGTTTCAAGCTGTACTCGTTCACGTTCACGGAGTATTGCAAACTCACGTTCCTTGTGGGCGATTTCACGTTCGTGTTCTTCTCTCCTCAAGGTGGCTTCGCGTTCTTGTTCTTCTCTCCTCAAGGTAGCCTCACGTTCGTGTTCTTCCCTTCGTATGGCAGCCTCACGTTCGTGTTCTTCCCTTCGTATGGCAGCTGCTCGTTCTTGTTGTTCGCGGGCTTCCCGCGATATATATATATATATATATATTATATATATATATATATAATATATATATATATATATATATATATATATATATATATATATATATATATATATATATATATATATATATATATATATATATTGTGACTGTAACGCGTTGGTGTTCGGCTGTTCAAAAGCTAGGGGTATGGCCTCGTCACATATAGAAAAAAAAATAGAAATTCTGGAACTTCGTCTGTGGTAAGGTAAGGAGAAGACACACAAAACACAAGTAAATTTTAACAATCAAATTTTAATTACGTTAAAGAAAGCAAAACATAAATAAAATGGACACACAAATTCGTATAATAAAAGCAATCAAAATAATAAGAATAATTAAATGGTAAAATGAAAAGTTACGTTAAGACAAATGAACAAATAACAAGAGTATGGCAAACAATGGAAATAGGTGCCGGAATATTGGCTTCAAGCTATCACTTCTCTTAGTACACGTAAGCCTGGGGGCTTAGTCTACCAACGAGACGTGTTAACCTGTCGAAAGCACGGGATATTCTGAAGACTGAGGTCGTGCCGGCCCCAGACATCAAGTAGTATGGTGGGTGGAGTGCAATTGCAGCTAGACCCACAGCCAATCAGCGAGGAGCCGGCGACAAGACAGGTAGTTTGGCGGTTTGAGGTGGAGCAGGTGTTCCTGGCTGCATACGTTTTGCGCTCTGGCAAACTTTGCTGGTGTTCTCGTTGTTGGATTTTTCTTCCATACTTGTTTTATATAGATGTTTATATCGACGTCTTTTGGAGGGAAGAGCAGGCTCAATCTCTTGAAAAAGATTATCGTCACAATATATATATATATATATATATATATATATATATATATATATATATATATATATGTCGTACCTAGTAGCCAGAACGCACTTCTCAGCCTACTATGCAAGGCCCGATTTGCCTAATAAGCCAAGTTTTCATGAATTAATGTTTTTTCGACTACCTAACCTAACTTTTTCGGCTATGTAACCTAACCTAACCTATAAAGATAGGTTAGGTTAGGTTAGGTAGGGTTGGTTAGGTTAGGTCATATATCTACATTAATTTTAACTCTTTTAAATTTTTTTAATAAAAAAAAATTTTCCTCATACATAATGAAATGGGTAGCTTTATCATTTCATAAGAAAAAAATTAGAGAAAATATATTAATTCAGGAAAACTTGGCTTATTAGGCAAATCGGGCCTTGCATAGTAGGCTGAGAAGTGCATTCTGGCTACTAGGTATGACATATATATATATATATATATATATATATATATATATATATATATATATATATAAATATATATATATATATATATATATATATATATATATATATATATATATATATATATATATATATATTGTGACGGTAACGCGTTGGTGTTCGGCTGTTCAAAAGCTAGGGGTATGGCCTCGTCACATACAGAAACAAAAAATAGAAAATCTGGAACTTCGTCTGTGGTAAGGTAATGAGAAGACACACAAAACACAAGTAAATTTAACAATGCAATTTTAATTACGTTAGAAAAGCAAAACATGAATAAAATGGTCATACAAATTCGTATAATAAAATCAATCAATCAAAATAATAAGAATATTCAAATGACAAAATGAAAAGTTACGTTAAGACAAGTGAGTAATAACAAGTGAGCAATATACAATCAAATAAGAGGTGCAGGAATATTGGCTTTAAGCTATCACCTCTCTTAGTACATGTAAGCCACAGCTTAGTCTACCAAGGAGA
The DNA here is from genome assembly GCF_040958095.1 of Procambarus clarkii. Classification (NCBI taxonomy): domain Eukaryota; kingdom Metazoa; phylum Arthropoda; class Malacostraca; order Decapoda; family Cambaridae; genus Procambarus; species Procambarus clarkii. Next base: position 41,407,286 of record NC_091158.1, read on the forward strand.
CGTGTTAACCTGATGAAAGCACTGGATATTCTGAGAGCGGTAGGTCGTGTGGCCCCAGACATCAGGTAGTGTGGGGGGGGGGGGTGGAGAGCAGGTGCAGCTGGACACGCAGCCAATCAGCGACGAGCAAGCGACAGACAGGTAGTTTGGTGGTTCGAGGTGGAGCAGGTGTTCCTGGCTGCATACGTTTTGAGCTCTGGCAAACCTTGCTGGTGTAGTTGTTGGATATTTCTTCCATAGTAGTTTTATATAGATGTATATATCGACGTATTTTTGGAGGGAAGAGCAGGCTCAATCTGTTGAAGGAGATTATCGTCACAATATATATATATATATATATATATATATATATATATATATATATATATATATATATATATATATATATATATATATATATATATATATATATATATATATATATTAGGTTTGGCTTATTAGGCCCGATTTGCCTAATAAGCCAAGTTTTCATGAATTATTTATTTTTCGACTACCTAACCTACCTAACCTAACCTAACCTAAATTTTTCGGCTACCTAACCTAACCTAACCTATAAAGATAGGTTAGGTTAGGTTAGGTAGGGTTAGGTAGGGTTGGTTAGGTTCGGTCATATATCTACGTTAATTTTAACTCCAATAAAAAAAATTTTACCTCATACATAGTGAAATGGGTAGCTTTATCTTTTCATAAGAAAATAATTAGAGAAAATATATTATTTCATGAAAACTTGGCTTATTAGGCAAATCGGGCCTTGCATAGTAGGCTGAGAAGTGCGTTCTGGCTACTAGGTATATATATATATATATATATATATATATATATATATATATATATATATATATATATATATATATATATATATATATATATATATATATATATATATACATATATATTAGTATATTTTGGTAGCAGTCTTTTTTGTAAACATATGTTGTTGAATATGACTGAATGGGTAAGACCCATCTAGCGGAGGAGCTTAGTTGACATGGACTTCAAACCCCCCATATACTACAGGTATGTTCCGACATTTTTATGCAGGTACCTGATGTTAGACGTCTGCATCAGCTGAAGGAGTCATTCGAATAGAATTCTGTGTTGAGTTTCTCGTACAAGATGGAGAATGATGGAAGCTGCCTTTTCTAAATGTATTAGTCACGGAAAGGAATGGAGGCTTCCACACTGCAGTCTACACAAAGGAAACAAACATAGGAATGTGCCTCAATGACAATAGGGACTGCCCAGACAGGTACAAGAGGAGTGTTGTCAATGCTTACATCGACCGTGCTCTCACCCACAGCTCAGGATGGAAGTAAGTCGATGAAGAACTCTGTAGGTTAAGGCAGGCCCTAGTCAACAATGGCTTCTCAAATGGTCTTGTTGAAGACATCATAAAAAAAATAGCGAAACGCCATGTAACCTCTGAAGAGTCAACCATCACAACACTTGTACCCTCTATTAGACTATTTTACAGGAACTTCTTTTCGACGACTCATAAAATGAAGGAAAAGGTTCTAAAAGATATTGTTAATAGGAACGTTATCCCTACAGACAAAAATCTGAAAATACAATTGACAATTTATTACAAAAGCAAAAAAACGGCCAACCTACTCATGAGAAACTCCCCAGACACCAAACAGAATGCCTTGAAGGAAACCAACGTAGTCTATGCCTTCACATGCCCGCTTGGGGACTGTAAGCCCCAAATAACTCAGTATATAGGCAAGACAACAACGTCTTTTTCTAGGCGATTAACTACACACAAACAAGAGGGTACATCAAGGAAAATATAATCTCTTCTCACTACCAGACCATCACCAGAGAAATCTTAACAAGCAAAACAGAAATCAACGATAGCAGGAGACTCGACTTCAGTGAGGCACTACACATCAAAAAGTCATCACCAACAATCAACAGCCAATTAATACACAACTATATTCTACCCACTTAAAAACCCCGAACCAATATAGAAGCAGCAAAAGGAAGTATTGTCCAATATGCCTTCTGCATTTACTTCCATTTTTATGTTCTCATACCCATTGTTTCGTGTTCTGTCTTCTGTTTCACCTCACCTAAAACTTTTGTGCTATATCACCTCACCCAAAAACAAGTATAAGTATGAATGTAATTTGTGTGTAACCACGGGAGACATCTCCCGTCACGCAGGGTGCAGTCGCACCTCCACAGATCTCCAGTATCATCAATTGATACTGGTGTTGGCTCAAAAGGGCCACCACTTACGAGCTATTCAAGCCCGTGCCACCTTTTGGGTGGCTTCATCTTCATCTTAACACATTCACAAGGGAGACATCTCCCGTCATGCAGGGTACATTCGCACCTCCACAGATCTCCAGTATCTTCTCTTGATACTGGTAATGGCTTAAGAGGGCCACCACTTACGGGCTATTCATGCCCGTGCCACCTTTTGGGTGGCTTAATCTTCATCAATCAATCAAGTAATAAGTCCACAGTTTCAGCCGCGCCTCCTGTGCCAGGTAAGTCCACCACGGGCTCACCATAGCCCGTGCTACTTGGAACTTTTAGTCCCCAGTAGCTGAATCTTAAACAACAACAACAAGTAATAAGTCGCACATTCAGCACCGCTACGTGTGCCAGGTAAGTCCACTACGGGCTCACCATAGCCTGTGCTACTTGCCACACTCCTGAGCCAGGTAAGTTACGGGCTCACCATAGCCCGTGCTACTTGGAACTTGTTCCAAGTAGCAGAATCTATAACAACAGCAAAGTAATAAGTACCAGAGTAGCAAGAAACGGGCTATGGTGAGCCCGTTTTATCATTACGGGCTCACCATAGCCCGCACTACATGGACACTTCGTTCTGAGTAGCTAAATCTGAAACAACAACAACAACAAGTAATAATGCATTCTCACATTCAGCACCGCTCCTGTGCCAGGTAAGTCCACTACGGGCTCACCATAGCCCGTGCTACTTGAAACTTTTTGTTCCAAGAAGCTAAATCTTAAACAACAACAACATGTTTGAAAATTAAGTCTTTGAAAATGTAATAAGGAATTCCGAAATGAGTTCTGGTGTCAGACCATGAATAAAAAGAATGAATTTTGGTGAGTTACTTTATCGACATTACCCTCGACAGTGAAGAACGTAAGAAATAATATTAAGAATATATATATATATATATATATATATATATATATATATATATATATATATATATATATATATATATATATATATATATTGTGACGATAATCTCTTTCAAGAGAGATTGAGCCTGCTCTTCCCTTCAAAGTACGTAACAACAACAGATAATATAGAAGATACGGCCAGCAAGTATCTCCAAAACATTTTGCCCAGAGAGCAAAACGTATCCAGCACACCGACACACCTGCTAGCCACCGCCACCGTAAACCGGCAAACTGCTTGTCCATTGCCTGCCTGGCGCTGATTGGCTGGTGTCCCGTCGCACCTGCCCTCCGCCCTCCACCACAAGTTGATGTCTGGGCTGTAGTGGCCCAGAATAGTCAGAATATCCCAGTGCTCTTTGCAGTTGACATCTCTCGTTGGTAGACTAAGCCTTGGCTTTCGTGTACTAAGGGAGGTGGCAGCTTGAAGCCAATATTCCAGCATTATTATTATTTATTTTGCTATAACTCACTTGTCTTAACGTAACTTTTCATTTGCCAGTGATTATTAATATTATTTTGTTTGTTGACTTGCCTTGTATATTTTGCCTTGCTTAATTTTATTCATGTCTTGTTTTTCTAACGTAATTAAAATTTCATTGGTAAATTTACTTGTGTTTTGTGTATCTTCCCATTACCTTACCACAGACGAAAGTTCCAGCTTTTTCTCTTTTTTTTCTTTAATGTGACGAGGCCCTGCCCCTAGCTTTTGAAACAGCCGAACACCAACTCTTTACCGTCACATTAAGTGGGGGCCTGCCCTAGGAGCTTCACTCAGGTACTGGTGCCAAGTAGTAATTTATGGTAAGCGTATTTGGCTTTGGTAACGTAGCTTTTACTATTTTTCATATTCAATTTTATTTTTATATGGTGATGTGTGTATTGTGCATTCCGACAGTAGCATATGGTGAAGGTGAGACAACTTTGGATTACGTGGTGACTGTAGGCCTCAGTCATTCTCTTAATTGGTCATCTCTCCCTCCGTGTTATTACTCGTGTTTACCATCTTTTGTCATCTTCTTGAATCTTGGGTTTTGTCTATTATGCAAGTACTCTTGTTCAACATTTCTCTTGTTAGAGTAATGTCATGGGCTTGTCTCATGTGATTCCTAGGGGCACCAGATTGAAGATGGCATGTCAAACGCCTCGTCAGCTTGGTCGACGTCATACCTATGTACTTACATTGAAGGTTACATCCTTCGTGGGGGCAAGTGTACATGTATACAACGCTTGACTGCTGTAGAGGGTTCTCCGTCGGCTTCGGGCTGTTTTTGATAAGGAGTTCGGAAGTCTTCTTGGTTTTGTAGAATATTATCAGGTTTATTTTTAGCTGTCCACCCTAAACGGTGGACAGCTAAAAATCCCTCGTCCTAAAGATGGCTACTTTAACCTGACTTCTTATGATCTTACCCAGGACCAACGAGACCTCTTAAATCTTGGTCTAAATTGTCAATTCTTATCTAAACCAAAGATGCATCAAAAACGCCTGGAAATCGAAATGCTTCTGGACGATATCCATAAGCTAGAAGACAACAAAAAAGTCATCACCACTGACACACTTCAAGCTGAACTACTTGCAGAAGCAGGGAAAAAACGAGGAACATATTCATCTACAATCTTAACCCCACGACTCAAAGAAGCAGCGAAACAACTAAAAAATCTGAAAGACGTAACAATAAGAAAAGCCGACAAAACAGCAGCATATGTATTGATTCCTACCCATGAATACATGAACAAAATTAGCGACATCCTAAGTGACGACTCCAAATTTCAACGAATCACGAGGAACCCCGTAGAAGACCTTAAGCGGAAAGTAAACAAAACAATTACAGCAATCAACGCAAAGAAAGGTAGTGTGCATTTCAATAAACTTCAAGGCGACTATGGCTTAGGATATGCCTACGGCAATGTTAAGACGCATAAACCAGGTAACCCACTACGCCCTATAATCAGCCAAATACCAACCCCAACTTATCACCTGGCAAAGAAACTCAATGAACTCCTAACTCCATACACTCCAAGTAAGTTTAGTCTACAATCATCAGCAGATTTCCTAGAATTGATCAAATCTACCCAGCCCGATGGAATCATCGCTTCCCTGGACGTTGAATCCCTTTTTACCAACGTCCCAGTCGACACAACCATAGGAATGATACTGGACAGAGTATACAGAGACGAGAGCACCCCCAAATTAGACATACCTGAGTCACACTTTAAAAGTCTTCTCGAAGCATGTACAAAAGAACCCCTTTCATCAGTCCACAAGGAGACATGTATTTACAAATAGACGGAGTAGCAATGGGCTCCCCCTTAGGAGTTTTATTTGCTAATTTTTATATGGGAACCATCGAAGATAGGGTCTTCAGTAGCAGACAAAAACCAACTGTATACTGCCGTTATGTAGATGACATATTCGTAATAGTAAAAGACTCAGATGAACTAATTGACCTAAAAAGACACCTAGAGAGAGAGTCAGTACTCCGATTTACACATGAAAATAGTGAAAATAACAGTCTGCCATTCTTGGGTGTACTAATAACAAAAACAGGAACCTCTTTAAGCACCAACGTATATACCAAGCCCACCAACATAGGATTATGCCTGAACGGTAGAAGTGAGTGCCCCCAAAGATACAAAGCCAGTGTTCTCAATGCTTATATTCGTCGAGCGCTTACCCACTGCTCTGAATGGAGCAACGTGAGTAGAGAGTTTGAAAGAGTAACTCAGGTATTGGTGAACAACGAATATAGCAACGCGGAAATAAACGCTGCTATAAGAAGACACTTGGACCGTTGGTATAATTCAGAACCTAGAACAGAAACCACAACACCCCCAATAAAATTATATTACAAATCAACCATGCACAGTGAACATATAAAAGAGGAAAGAATAATGAAAGAAATAATCCGTAAAGGAGTAAAAAGCACTACTCCTAACCAAAACATAAACCTGATAATATTCTACAAAACCAAGAAGACTTCCGAACTCCTTATCAAAAACAGCCCGAAGCCGACGGAGAACCCTCTACAGCAGTCAAGCGTTGTATACATGTACACTTGCCCCCACGAAGGATGTAACCTTCAATGTAAGTACATAGGTATGACGTCGACCAAGCTGACGAGGCGTTTGACATGCCATCTTCAATCTGGTGCCCCTAGGAATCACATGAGACAAGCCCATGACATTACTCTAACAAGAGAAATGTTGAACAAGAATACTTGCATAGTAGACAAAACCCAAGACTCAAGAAGATTACAAATTCTTGAGGCAATTCACATAAGAATAGAGCGACCTACCATGAACACCCAAATCACGGAACTATTTACTCTACCCACCATGAGAGTAAGGACAAGACAAGAACATATCGATGCCAACACAGAAGACAATGTCCAACATAACAGGCCAATTACACTGGATTAATCTTTGTGTTTAGATAGGAGATGCCTCGTATGGGCCAATAAGCCGTCTGCAGCCCCTATGTTTATCCCTTATGTATCCCCCCATGTTTTCACCTTAATTGTATTATCACCTGACCTAATGCGGGTATAAAATCAACTAGTATTGTAAGATCTGTTCACTTGAGAATGAACCATGGAGGTTCGAAACGTCGTGCAAATTATACAAATAAGTGTAATACACTCTATAGTAAATCACTTCTTTTCTTCACCTTAAAAGTACGAAAATGAGTTTTGGAGAACTCCTATTTCAATTAAGCCCTGATGCTAAGAAAATAGTTAGAGGGATAGAAGCCCTAAACCAGAAAATAATAAATACAGAATATGCGGTCATATTCAATGAAACATGTTTGAAAGAAAACCTGCTGCCAGTATACACAAATATATATATATATATATATATATATATATATATATATATATATATATATATATATATATATATATATATATATATATATATATATATATATATATATATATATATATATATATATAACTTTTTAGACACTCAACCCACCAGGAGACTCGAACACTGGCCAACAAGGTGGCAGTTGCATGCTGTATCCACTACGCTATACTTCAAAGCCATAAGAGAGGTAGGAATTCTGGGGTATTTAACCAACCAGAATTCCAATCCTCTCCCAGGCGATGAGATAGTGTGGGACCTCGGATGCTCTTTCATCGGTTCCTGTTATATGGGAAAACTCAGTGCCAAATGCTTAATGCACAGACTACCCTATTCCAGTAGCTGAAGTTTATAACTTTTTAGACACTCAACCCACCAGGAGACTCGAACACTGGCCAACAAGGTGGCAGTTGCATGCTGTATCCACTACGCTATACTTCAAAGCCATAAGAGAGGTAGGAATTCTGGGGTATTTAACCAACCAGAATTCCAATCCTCTCCCAGGCGATGAGATAGTGTGGGAACCGACCTGTGAGATTTATATTTACTTAATTTATATGAATATATATAGAATTTATATTTACGTTAATTTATATACTTCGATAGCAATTTGTATAATGATAAGTGGACTGTATTTCTGCAATAATCTCTTAATCTCACAAATCGATCCTCTACACATTAGGGGGGGTTTATATTTAATATATATATGCAGCCAATCAAACTACAAAATTAACTACATACATTGAAGAGGTTCCTTATCTTATAGTACAGCAGGTTAGTCCACCAGGTATAACTAGGGTGTAGACACCAAATTATCCTCTTTGAGGTAGCTTCCATATCACCCAGGTAACTGGTGCACAAACTCTTCCTCGTCTTGACCTGTCAAAAGGGCGCTAACTGTGAAGCCAGAATCCTATATATGACAAGCTATATCAGAGAAAACACTATACAGTACATGGAACATTAAAGACCTGGCTTAATTACCTTTAGTTTGAGGCTTCCATGTGATCTAACCGGGTCACCCTATATCCTGACATTAATGGCCATAAATGAATGATAAACGGGTTTCGGATAGACTTAACTTGAATTGTAGACATCGTGTTGGAGATGGTACCTTTGGTTTCCATAACACTACGTCCAAGTAAAATTAACAGGAGCCGTATTTGCTCCCGGATGCCTCTGGTCTCGTATAAACAATGACTGTTTAACTCTCCATACAATTGACGTTACTGGCCGACATTGTCCAGAATGATAGGAGCCGAATTTGCTCCACACGTCTCGGAGGTGACACAACAATGGCTGCCCTCCTTCCTCACTCTCGCCTGGCCTACTTTGTCCAGATTTCAGAAAGTGATAGAAGGGTCACATTTACTCTACTTTAATATTGATAATTAAGTTAATTTATATAAGATGTTTTTATGATGGTAAAGTCTAAAGACTAATGTATTTAAGAACAATTCCCAGCAGAATAGCTGGTGAATTATAATAGTATGTGGTGATGATATCCCGTTTTCTTTAGACGGTAATTCCACTACAAGTTACGTTTTCTATGGGTAACTTGTTGGTAATACAGCAGCACTTATTATCTGTCTGTATATTATTAAATGGTGTCGGATTTTCCGACATAATTCCCCAGGGGCTGCTCACGGGTCGAAGTCCTAATTAGAACAGACGAACACCGATACTCCTCCTTCGAATTATTAGATTAATTTGATGTTAGTTGTTAGTAATCACACATTTGTGCGTCTGTTCGTACAGGACGGATGTCCCGTACTAGAGTTGCAGGGGTTAGAAGTCTAATGCGATTTCATTTCCCTGTCAACTCTTGAAAGGCTAATATTCAAGCCTTATTACATATTATTTAACCCAGAAGACTGGATGTGATCAAGTACTACAGTCAAGTATGATTCAGGGACTGCAGTGAGATCAGTGACATTAGATATAACTTGAAGTTCCTTCAGGTAACTGGTCACTGATATATAAACACTGAGGCCCATGGAATACATCTTGATTAAATAATAAATGTATCAAATCAGTCATCATATTTATTGGGGTTTAATTTAATTAATTGATTCAGAGGATTGAATAGCTCATCATTAAAGTAAAGTATGGTTCTGAGACTGCAGTGGGTTCAGTGACATTGGTCGCAGTGACTTGTAGCTATTTTAGGCTACTGTTCACTGAATTGCCACTGAGGCCTCATGAACTCATCTCCAGCTTTAAATGATGATACTAACATCAACTTCTGTTGGTATAGTCAGCTGTAATCTCCTCAGTATAATGCTACTGGAGAAATATAATCAGCTGACAAATTTAGTTTCTATTGGTATTGTTTATCTGCAGGCATAGGTCTCCTCAGGCTTGATACTGGGCCTGAGAGTAATTTACCTCCTGCAGAGTTTAACATGGTTATACCCTGATATTTAGTAGGGCTACCGATGAATCGATGACAATAGTCTGTCCCTACAAGGACAGCCATTTGGCATTTGATTTGCTCAAATTTACCTGCAGCTGCTTGATAATAGCTTTCCAGGTCAGCATAATCAACTGTTGATTGTTGTGACAAATCTTCACATTTCTTGATCTGTCTTGTTAAATGGCCTTTAAGACCTGCAAGGGTTCTTTTCATTCTCCCTGCATTATCCATACTGGCTAGTTGGTAAAGCCTTGTGGGACTTGTACTTGGGCTGCTCATAATACTGAACAAGCTCTAATGGTAGCCTAGGGTAAATTCTGCACTCACTAGGCAATAATCCTACCTCTACTAGAGGTTAGCACTTAAAATTAATACACATTATATATATACAATCATACACACTAATGATTTGAGTGATAAACCAGTGTCACTGGAAGTACCTTTAGGTTAGCTCTTCTATATCACCCTAGGATGGAATAGACACTAATTAATCACTCAAAGGTGTAATGATCATAAGTAAATTATTATATATACAACTCAACTCGAGTTGATAAAAATTACACCCAAAATAGGGTCTGGACCATTCATTAATGGTGCTAGGTTAATCAATATAGTACAACTGACTATGGTAATAATGGGACTAGGATGAACAATAATAGTTCAACTAGTCATTTTTAATATCCTACCCTGTTGTGGGTTGGCAATTAGTAAATATACTGTGATCACTAGTGCAATATATATTAAATAATTCTCTATTTGGAGAAATAATATACACAATTATTGATAATAGCCTCTTAATTAGCCTCTATGAAACTTCTAATATTATCTAGAAGTATTAAATATTATTAGTGACCTCGCGAAATAAACTCCACAAAATTCGTAGATAATCTCTCGCGAAATGTAACACCACGAAATCCGTGAACAATCTCGCGACACAGTCACTAATTTGGCTGGCTTCTATATTAGCGCTGTCATTTCACGAAATAACACGCCACCAAATATCTGTGGGTGTGCATGAAACCGCTGACGAAGCTGAACTGGGCTGAGGGAGGCTCCTGAGCTCCCACGAGGCAACGCCGCTGTCTATGACTGGCTGGCTTTGTTTAAATAACACTGCACTAGTATATTTAATGAATCCACTGGTTAACTGGTTCATCCGGTACTAAGATGACCAAATGTGGGTTCAAAGGACCGAATATTCCGGTTCCGAAGGTCCAAATAATGTGGGAACCGACCTGTGGGATTTATATTTATTTAATTTATATGAATTTATATTTACGTTAATTTGTATACTTCGATAGCAATTTGTATAATGATAAGTGGACTGTATTTCTGCAATAATCTCTTAATCTCACAAATCGATCCTCTACACATTAGGGGGGGTTTATATTTAATATATATATGCAGCCAATCAAACTACAAAATTAACTACATACATTGAAGAGGTTCCTTATCTTATAGTACAGCAGGTTAGTCCACCAGGTATAACTAGGGTGTAGACACCAAATTATCCTCTTTGAGGTAGCTTCCATATCACCCAGGTAACTGGTGCACAAACTCTTCCTCGTCTTGACCTGTCAAAAGGGCGCTAACTGTGAAGCCAGAATCCTATATATGACAAGCTATATCAGAGAAAACACTATACAGTACATGGAACATTAAAGACCTGGCTTAATTACCTTTAGTTTGAGGCTTCCATGTGATCTAACCGGGTCACCCTATATCCTGACATTAATGGCCATAAATGAATGATAAACGGGTTTCGGATAGACTTAACTTGAATTGTAGACATCGTGTTGGAGATGGTACCTTTGGTTTCCATAACACTACGTCCAAGTAAAATTAACAGGAGCCGTATTTGCTCCCGTGTGCCTCTGGTCTCGTATAAACAATGACTGTTTAACTCTCCATACAATTGACGTTACTGGCCGACATTGTCCAGAATGATAGGAGCCGAATTTGCTCCACACGTCTCGGAGGTGACACAACAATGGCTGCCCTCCTTCCTCACTCTCGCCTGGCCTACTTTGTCCAGATTTCAGAAAGTGATAGAAGGGTCACATTTACTCTACTTTAATATTGATAATTAAGTTAATTTATATAAGATGTTTTTATGATGGTAAAGTCTAAAGACTAATGTATTTAAGAACAATTCCCAGCAGAATAGCTGGTGAATTATAATAGTATGTGGTGATGATATCCCGTTTTCTTTAGACGGTAATTCCACTACAAGTTACGTTTTCTATGGGTAACTTGTTGGTAATACAGCAGCACTTATTATCTGTCTGTATATTATTAAATGGTGTCGGATTTTCCGACAGATAGTGTGGGACCTCGGATGCTCTTTCATCGGTTCCTGTTATATGGGAAAACTCAGTGCCAAATGCTTAATGCACAGACTACCCTATTCCAGTAGCTGAAGTTTATAACTTTTTAGACACTCAACCCACCAGGAGACTCGAACACTGGCCAACAAGGTGGCAGTTGCATGCTGTATCCACTACGCTATACTTCAAAGCCATAAGAGAGGTAGGAATTCTGGGGTATTTAACCAACCAGAATTCCAATCCTCTCCCAGGCGATGAGATAGTGTGGGACCTCGGATGCTCTTTCATCGGTTCCTGTTATATGGGAAAACTCAGTGCCAAATGCTTAATGCACAGACTACCCTATTCCAGTAGCTGAAGTTTATAACTTTTTAGACACTCAACCCACCAGGAGACTCGAACACTGGCCAACAAGGTGGCAGTTGCATGCTGTATCCACTACGCTATACTTCAAAGCCATAAGAGAGGTAGGAATTCTGGGGTATTTAACCAACCAGAATTCCAATCCTCTCCCAGGCGATGAGATAGTGTGGGACCTCGGATGCTCTTTCATCGGTTCCTGTTATATGGGAAAACTCAGTGCCAAATGCTTAATGCACAGACTACCCTATTCCAGTAGCTGAAGTTTATAACTTTTTAGACACTCAACCCACCAGGAGACTCGAACACTGGCCAACAAGGTGGCAGTTGCAACAGGAACTGATGAAAGAGCATCCGAGGTCCCACACTATCTCATCGCCTGGGAGAGGATTGGAATTCTGGTTGGTTAAATACCCCAGAATTCCTACCTCTCTTATGGCTTTGAAGTATAGCGTAGTGGATACAGCATGCAACTGCCACCTTGTTGGCCAGTGTTCGAGTCTCCTGGTGGGTTGAGTGTCTAAAAAGTTATAAACTTCAGCTACTGGAATAGGGTAGTCTGTGCATTAAGCATTTGGCACTGAGTTTTCCCATATAACAGGAACCGATGAAAGAGCATCCGAGGTCCCACACTATCTCATCGCCTGGGAGAGGATTGGAATTCTGGTTGGTTAAATACCCCAGAATTCCTACCTCTCTTATGGCTTTGAAGTATAGCGTAGTGGATACAGCATGCAACTGCCACCTTGTTGGCCAGTGTTCGAGTCTCCTGGTGGGTTGAGTGTCTAAAAAGTTATAAACTTCAGCTACTGGAATAGGGTAGTCTGTGCATTAAGCATTTGGCACTGAGTTTTCCCATATAACAGGAACCGATGAAAGAGCATCCGAGGTCCCACACTATCTCATCGCCTGGGAGAGGATTGGAATTCTGGTTGGTTAAATACCCCAGAATTCCTACCTCTCTTATGGCTTTGAAGTATAGCGTAGTGGATACAGCATGCAACTGCCACCTTGTTGGCCAGTGTTCGAGTCTCCTGGTGGGTTGAGTGTCTAAAAAGTTATAAACTTCAGCTACTGGAATAGGGTAGTCTGTGCATTAAGCATTTGGCACTGAGTTTTCCCATATAACAGGAACCGATGAAAGAGCATCCGAGGTCCCACACTATCTCATCGCCTGGGAGAGGATTGGAATTCTGGTTGGTTAAATACCCCAGAATTCCTACCTCTCTTATGGCTTTGAAGTATAGCGTAGTGGATACAGCATGCAACTGCCACCTTGTTGGCCAGTGTTCGAGTCTCCTGGTGGGTTGAGTGTCTAAAAAGTTATAAACTTCAGCTACTGGAATAGGGTAGTCTGTGCATTATATATATATATATATATATATATATATATATATATATATATATATATATATATATATATATATATATATATATATATATATATATATATGTATATATGTATATATATTGTGATGATAATCTCTTTCAAGAGAGATTGAGCCTGCTCTTCCCTACTTAAAGTTATGTCAAGTTAATAAGTATAAGATGCTACATTCAAGATACGTCACCGGTAGCACAAAACGTTCTGACCAGGAGGCAAAACGTACCCAAGAACCCCCCTACTCCACACATCCTCCACGCCTGCTCGTTGTCAACCAGCAAACTACCCATCCCAGCCAGCCTACTCCTGATTGGTGACTCGCCGACTGCGTACCTGCACCCTGCACCTCAGCACCATCTACATGAGTCGACGTCTGAGCCTGACCAGCCATCAACTTCAGAATATTCTTTGTGCTCTTAGAGTTGACATCTCTCTCTGGCATACTGAGCTCTCTGGCTTTCGTATACTAAGGGAGGTCTCAGCTAAAGCCAATATTCTCAGCACCATTTCTCCATTATAATATTTAATCTATTGTGTTTTTGCATTTATCTTTGTAATTTTATTGCACCAGTCTTTTACCCGAGATTTGTCTTTATTTTCATTTATGTTTAAAGTAAATGTATTAAAGTTTCATTGTTCATACTTTGTGTTTTACGTGTTCCTCCCTCTAACTTACCACAGACAAAAGGCAAGCAGTCTATATTTTTTTTGTAAGTGTGACCAGACATTGACACCTGCCATTGGAGGACTGCCGAACATCTACACTCCAACACTTTACCGTCACATTTAATGGGGGCCTGTCCAGGATGCTTCACTCAGGTACTAGTACCAGAACATCAATTTGTGGTAAGTGTACTTCGCTTTGCTAAAGTTGCTTTTCAATATTATCATTAATTTTTATATTTATATGGTGTTGTGTGTATTGTGCATTCCGAGAGCAGCATATGGTGAGTGTGTGATAACTTTGGATTACGTGGTGACTGTAGGCCACAGTCATTCTCTTAATTGGTCATCTCTCCCTCCATGTTATTACTCGTGTTTACCACCTTTTGTCCCTAGGATATTTCTCACATTATTGGCAGATCATAATTGTGGTACCCTGGTACTTTGGTTAGTCTTCGGGTCAAAGAACCCTATCTTCTGCAATCCGACAGAAGGAGGATACAGAGGGCCATAGTTCCTCTAGCATGGACTACGTTGCTGAGTTGGGACCTCATCAGCAGTTCTCGTCACCAGTTGACACTCGCACCCCTACACATCGGTCACAGATGATGATATTTACTTAGGTAGGGAATTAGCTTTCTTTTTACAGAGCACAAAGTTCGCTAATTCTGTAAGTATCATATTCATTTAGTGGGAAACCCTTGCTTATGTCCTATAGAGACTTGGGAAGGTATGCCTACATTCTTGGACTACCTAATTCACTTTTGGAGCAATTAAATGTTTCATTTGTTTTAGAAACTCAGTTTCACTTATTTAGTAGGATTTTCTTGCCCTTATTCTCTTACATTGAGTACCGGGTATAAGATTTCCTGCGATTTTGATTGACTAATCATTTACCATCCTATAATTAACGTTAATTGTTAAAGATTAAAATTCCAAAGGATAGTTACCAGTTGCCACATTATCCTGTTTCTGACATTTACCATATCACAACTATATTCGTTGTACATTTATTTGCTATCTTTCACCATGTTTCGTCTCCAAGCTTTCCGTAACGATCCAGCAGGTGAAATAGGGACCTTATGTCGTGCCAAGAAGACTGAATTACAAACTCTTGCACACGAGTATCAACTAGATGTTCCCCAAGGCGCCAATAAAAATGAATTTCATAATTTAATTATGGATCACCTCTTAGATGAAGGGACAATTGACTCTGAAACTCACGAAACTTATTCAATTGCAGATAAACATGATTTGGCCACTATGAAACTCAAAATAGAACTTGCAAAACTTGAGAGGGAGCAACAGCAAGCAGCTCTCCAAATGAAGGAAAGAGAGGCTGCAATCAAGAGAGAAGAACAGGAACGAGAGGCGGACCTAAAAGAACGAGAGTTGGCCCTCAAGGAATGTGAGACTACAATACTCCGTGAGCGTGAGCGAGTACAGCTTGAAGCAAAACAACGCCACCTGGAGATACAACGCGAGCATGAAAAACAGCAAGCGGATATGGTTATAGAATGTCGTCAGCGAGAACTCACGTTGGAAACTACACACCACACTCAACGCCAACAAGCTACCGCCAGTCTTCCAGTAAGTTTCAATATATCCCATGCAAGTAAGTTAATGCCACCATTCGTTGAGACAGAGATTGATGTCTTTTTTACCACCTTTGAGAAACTAGCTAATCAACTTAGCTGGCCTGCTGACCAATGGTCTACCCTTCTCAGAGTGCATCTTGCAGGTAGAGCTGTAGTTACTCTCAGTACCTTAGCGTCTGAGAATGACTACCAGACCCTGAAGCAAGCAGTGCTGGAAGCCTACCTTCTCTCCACCGAAAGCTACAGACGAAAATTCCGTGATCATCTTAAGGCAAGTACCACCACCTTTCTAGAATTTGCAAATACCAAGAAAAGATATTTTATGAAATGGCTGGAAGCAGCACATGTCTCTACATTTGCAGAACTCGTCAACCTCATGCTAGTTGAGGAATTCTTGAGACGTGTTCCCCCTTCCGTCCGTTTATATCTAGCAGATAAAGAAGAAACTGACTACATCAAATGTGCGAAGTCGGCTGACACCTACAGCCTCATCCACCGGCTGACACCATCACCACCTCCCAGTAAGAAGTCTTGGTACAGTTACGATAAAGTGAATACAGAGGAAGTGAGCTCACAGTTGTATTGTAAGTATTGCAAACTCTATGGACATACCATAGATAGATGTGTGAAGGCTCAATACAAAGAAACCACCGAATCACAAAAACCCAAACCAACTCCTCCTAAGTCCGGTAAGCCTGTGATGAATGTTGGTGTTCATGTTAATGATCTTTCTCTTTTCAGTAAACACCTGTATACTGGAACTGTCTCTGCCAACGGTTCAAATCCGGAGGGACGTTTCAAATTGAAGATCTTGAGGGACACAGCGGCTCTTCAGTCCATTATGATGAAATCGGCTGTGCCTAACGTCACCTACACCGGGGAAACCGTCCTTATCACTGACCTCACTGCTACCACTCCATATCCACTCGCCAGAGTCCACCTGGATAGTTCCTTCGTGACCGGTGAAGTCCAAGTCGCCATCAGGGAAAAGCCTTTTCCCATGCCTGGAGTGCAACTTCTCCTGGGCAACGACTTGGCAGAAGATCTGCAACTGTCCAACCTTATCATCACGGACAAACACCAGGTGTGTACTTCTGTAATGGATAATCCCATCTTTGAATATGTTCCAGCAGAGGTTCAAGAAAGTGATAAAGTTTTTCCTCTGGTTTTGGTGACCACCCATGCACAAGCTGTACGACCGCAACCAGCTGACTCTACTGCTACCGCTGTCCCTCAAGACCCTCAGAATCTACCTCCAAATCTTACCAAGTTGGAGTTCCGTAAGTTACAGAGGGAGGATCAATCATTAACACCATTGTTCTTCCAGGCTGAGACTCAACCTGACAGTATCCCTGGGTTCTTCCTAGAGAATGAGTTGCTCTACCGCAGATACAGACCCAGCAAGCTGAAGGAGGATGACGATTGGGTCAATGTCGAACAACTAGTGATTCCCACCAGCATACGGCCCGATATTCTACACCTGGCCCACGGAGCTCTTTCTCACTATGGTTTTAACAAAACCTACCACGGAATCAGACAAGACTACTACTGGCCAGGTATGGTAAAAGACGTTAAAAAGTACGTACAACAGTTTCATACATGTCAGATGGCAGGTAAACCTAACATCTCTATTCCCCAGGCTCCACTAAAACCCATCCAGGTGCCTGCAGAACCTTTCCACAGGCTCATCATAGACTGTGTTGGTCCTTTACCCCGGACCAGTTCTGGCAACGCATATATATTAACTATCATGTGTCCTACCAACAGATTCCCCATAGCAGGTTCAGTAAAGAACATTACGGCTGCTACTGTGGTGAAACACCTATTGAAGATCTTCACCCAGTATGGATTTCCAAGAGAGGTTCAAAGCGATGTGGCACCAACTTCACCAGTGATCTCTTCAAGAAGACACTGGAGGAGTTCAACATCACACAGGTACTGTCTAGCCCCTATCATTCTGCTTCACAGGGTTCTCTTGAACGTAGTCATCAGACTATTAAAGCACTCCTAAAAAAGTTGTGCAATGACACCTTGAAGGACTGGGATAAACAACTTGATCTCATTATGTGCATTTTCAGAAGTCTTCCCAATGAGTCTCTAGGAGTATCTCCTTATGAGATGCTCTACGGACGTAAGTGCCGTACTCCTCTCAAAGCTTTCAAGGACTCTCTACGTAATGCCACCTTCAGTGACCCTCAGAATGTGCCCAGTTTCTTCAAAACTTAAAACACATTCTAGAGAGAGTACGTAAATTTGCTAATGACAATCTATTGAAAGCACAGGAGAGGATGAAAACTCATTTTGACCAAAGCAGCAAATTAAGGAAATTTAAACCAGGAGACTTCGTGTTGGCATATTTTCCTATCCCAGGTTCTCCATTGGAAAACAAGTTTTCAGGACCCTACCGCATTAAGGAGTGCAGGAACAACAACAACTACGTTCTTGAGACTCCAGATAGGCGGTGGAAGACCCAACTGTGCCACGTCAACCTCCTGAAGCAGTATCAAGGTATTCCCCCAACTGTGTTGGCATCAGTCTCTACATTTAAAGGTCCATACCTCCACAGTGAAACCTTCCCTGCTTCTTCCGAAAGCACTAACACTGAGTCGGTGCTATCCAAATCGGAAATCCTACCTGATCTTCATCTCAATTTACAGGACTATAATAGTGCTCCTTTGCCATGTTCTAATCCTATTCTCGCCTCGCCAGATATCACAAAGCCTTTACTCCTCCATGTGGACGCCAGTGGTACCGGCATCGGGGGTGACCTGATGCAACAACGAGGCGAGGAGATTCTACCTGTTAGCTACTACAGCTACAAGGAACTACAGCACGATCGAAAGGGAGCTACTCATCGTCCTGAACTTGCAGCACTTCAAACCATACCTGCAAAGTGCTCGGTCTACCACCATCTACACGGACCACAATCCCCTACGCTTCCTGCAGTGAGCCTAATTCAACAATCGACGGCTTCTACGATGGGCTTAGTATCTGCAGAATTTCAACCTGGAGATCTCTACATCAAGGGGTCTGACAACATCATAGCAGACGCCCTCTCCAGAGTCTATGAGGTAGAGGCTGCTCCACCTACCACTCTACCTCCTGAAGACGTAACTTCACCCGGAACCGCAGGCTTCGGGGGAGAGTTGTGACGATAATCTCTTTCAAGAGAGATTGAGCCTGCTCTTCCCTACTTAAAGTTAACAAGTATAAGATGCTACATTCAAGATACGTCACTGGTAGCACAAAACGTTTTGACCAGGAAGCAAAACGTACCCAAGAATCCCTCTACTCCACACACTCTCCACGCCGGCTCATCGTCAACCAGCAAACTTCCCATCCCAGCCAGCCTGCTCCTGATTGGTGACTTGCCGACCGCGCACCTGCATCCTGCACCTGATGAATGGCTTCCTGAACCTGGCAAGAATTAACCTCACTGAGGACCAAGTCACTCTCCTAAATCTGGGTATAAACTGTCACGTTATGTCCAGACCGAGTGAGATGGCCCGGAAAGTGGAGTTAGAAATTCTGTTGGACGACATATTCGACCTCGAGACACAACTCCAAAGGAATTTTTTTACTTACTGCGGGGCACACGGGCCACAGGGATAAGAGCCTCGTTGGACGTCGAATCACTGTTTACCAACGTACCTGTGGACGAGACAATCGGGATGATAGCCGACAGAGTGTATCGTGATCCGGCCTGTACTCCTCTTGACATACCAGAAAATATTCTAAGGAAACTACTCCAAGCTTGTACTAAAGAGGCACCCTTCTTGAGCCCGGATGGGCACATGTATAAGCAAGTAGATGGGGTCGCCATGGGTTCTCCCCTAGGTGTCCTGTTTGCAAACTTCTACATGGGTACCATCGAGCAAAAAGTCTTAGTCGTCATGAACTTGAAACCGGCCATATACTGCAGGTATGTTGACGACATTTTTACACAGGTACCTGATGTCAGACATCTGCAGGAGCTGAAGGAGGCATTTGAGCAGAGTTCCGTGCTGCGTTTCACTTACGAGATGGAAAAGGATGGGAAGCTGCCCTTTCTAGATGTAACAGTCATGGAAAAGAGCGGAGGTTTCCACACTGCAGTCTACACTAAGGAAACAAACATAGGAATGTGCCTAAATACCAACAGCGACTGCCCAGACAGGTACAAGAGGAGTGTTGTTAACGCATATTTCGACCGTGCTCTCAGCCACAGCTCAGAATGGAAGCAAGTCGACGAGGAACTCTGTAGGGTAAGGCAGGTCCTAGTCAATAACGGCTTCTCCAATGGTTTCGTCGAAGACATCATAAGAAGGAAAGTGAAAAGCCATGCAACCTCTGAAGAGACAACTAACACAACACCTATACCCCCTATTAGACTATTTTACAGGAACTTCTTTTCCACAGCTCATAAAACGGAGGAAAGGGTCCTGAAAGATATTGTTAATAGAAACGTTATCCCTACAGACAAAAATCAGAGGATACAACTGACGATTTACTATAAAACCAGAAAAACGGCCAGCCTACTCATGAGAAACTCTCCAGACACAAAACAGAACGCTTTAAAAGAGACAAACGTCGTCTATGCCTTCAAATGCCCTCTTGGGGACTGTAAGCTCCAAAAAACCCTGTATATAGGCAAGACAACAACATCTCTTTCTGGGCGTTTAACGATGCATAAGCAACAGGGCTCCATTAAGGAACATATAATCTTTTCCCACAACCAAACCATCGCCAGAGAAATCCTAGTAAACAATACAGAAATCATCGATAGATACAGCGATAGCAGGCGGCTTGACGTCTGTGAGGCACTACACATCAAGAAGTCAACACTAGCAATCAACAGCCAATTAATGCACAACTATATTCTACCCACCTCAAGACTCCGTTCCAATATAGAAGCATCAAGAAATATGGACCAATAGGCTTTCTACAATCACTTCCATTCAATACCCATTGTTTCGTGTTTTGTCTTGTGTTTACTAATTTAATACCCTATTAATACCACCTCACTCAAATGTAGATATAAACAAATTGAAGATGTATAAGTTCTATTCAGTTGTGTATGTGTAAACTAAAGTCTTTGAAAATGTAATAAGTTTTACGAAACGCGCTCAAGTGTCGCGTCAGACTAGAAATAAAAATGAATTTTGGAGAATTGATTTTTGAATTACCACCAACAGTGAAAAGAAACGTACGAAAGATCGAGAAAATTCGTGTTAGAATTATTAATCTTACTTTTTCGGTCATATTTAATAATATATGTCTACAGGAAAGACTGCTACCAAAATATACTAATATATATATATATATATATATATATATATATATATATATATATATATATATATATATATATATATATATATATATATATATATATATATATATATATTCATCTATGCAGCCATTTATCCTTCAATCTATATATCCATCAAGTTTTCTATATATTCATCTATTTTTCTATCCATCAATTTTTCTATCCATCCATCTATTCATCTCTCTATCAATCCATTTACCTGTCCATCAATCTACTCATCTGTCTATCCATCCATTTATTCCTCCATCCAACGACTCATCTGTCTTCATATCTATCCATCCACCAATCTATCTATCTATTTATTACACAGAAATTAATCACACTATCGAGATGTATCAATGAGAAAATGCATAACAGCCGTGACGAGGGTTCGAACCAATGTGCTGGGTGTTCCCAGGCCTACACTGTAGACGACTAGGCAACGACATGGTCTAAATGATTGCAACATGGAGTACTAATGCACCATGTACGATTCTTAAGTCTTCCACTGAAGCCGAACCAGGGTTTTCACACACTTCTCCCATTCACTCTGGCTCTGTCATCTCGGAATGTTCTACCTCTGATTCTCTTCCTTCAATACACAGTGAGCGTGTGCCTGAGAACACGAGCATATAGGTTCAAACCCTCATCACGGCTCCTACGGATTATCTATTCATTCATCTGCCTATTGGTCTATCTATTCCCTGTCTGTCTCATTCTCTTCCTCTATCTTTGTCTCTGCCTCTCTCTCTCTCTCTGTCTATCTGTCTCTAGCTGTGATTCTGTTTCTGAGTTTCTGTGTGTGAGAGAGTGCTCTCTCAGGGCACTAAGTCTTTGCTTGATGTTATTGATGTTGAGCTTGCAAGAGTTAACTCCGTTATTTGGTACCTAAAGTTTATCAAGTTGGTTATCATTGGACTCGGTACAGCGAGATGAGTACAGGGAGGACAATAGTTGCGACAAGGGTCAGCTGCAGTCGATAATGCAGAAGTCTGTTACAAGGGGAGACATACTACTCAACCAGTGGAGAAAATATTGCTGTACTCACCTAGTTGTACTCACCTAGTTGTGCTTGCGGGGAGAGAGCTCTGGCTCTTTGGTCCCGCCTCTCAATCGTCAATCAACAGGTGTACAGGTTCCTGAGCCTATTGGGCTCTATCATATCTACACTTGAAACTGTGTATGGAGTCAGCCTCCACCACATTGCTTCCTAATTCATTCCATTTGTCAACCACTCTGACGCTAAAAAAGTTCTTTCTAATATCTCTGTGGCTCATTTGGGCACTCAGTTTCCACCTGTGTCCCCTAGTGCGTGTGCCCCTTGTGTTAAATAGCCTGTCTTTATCAACCCTGTCGATTCCCTTGAGAATCTTGAATGTGGTGATCATGTCCCCCCTAACTCTTCTGTCTTCCAACGAAGTGAGGTTCAATTCCCGTAGTCTCTCCTCGTAGCTCATACCTCTCAGCTCGGGTACTAGTCTGGTGGCAAACCTTTGAACCTTTTCCAGTTTAGTCTTATGCTTGACTAGATATGGACTCCATGCTGGAGCCGCATACTCCAGGATTGGTCTGACATATGTGGTATATAATGTTCTGAAAGATTCCTTACACAAGTTTCTAAAGGCCGTTCTTATGTTAGCCAACCTGGCATAAGCTGCTGATGTTATCCTCTTGATATGAGCTTCAGGGAACAGGTCTGGCGTGATATCAACCCCCAGGTCTTTCTCTCTCTCTGACTCTTGAAGTATTTCATCTCCCAAATGATACATTGTATCTGGTCTCCTGCTTCCTACCCCTATCTTCATTACATTACATTTGCTTGGGTTAAACTCTAACATCCATTTGTTCGACCATTCCTGCAGCTTGTCCAGGTCTTCTTGAAGCCTCAAGCTGTCCTCCTCTGTCTTAATCCTTCTCATAATTTTGGCGTCGTCAGCAAACATTGAGAGGAATAAGTCTATACCCTCTGGGAGATCATTTACGTATATCAGAAACAGGATAGGTCCAAGCACAGAGCCCTGTGGGACTCCACTGGTGACTTCACGCCATTCTGAGGTCTCACCCCTCACTATAACTCTCTGCTTCCTATTGCTTAGGTACTCCCTTTTCCACTGGAGCGCCCTACCAGTTACTCCTGCCTGTTTCTCCAGCTTATGCATCAACCTTTTATTGGGTACTGTGTCAAAGGCTTTCCGACAGTCCAAAAAAATGCAGTCCGCCCATCCTTCTCTTTCTTGCTTAATCTTTGTTACCTGATCATAGAATTCTATCAAGCCTGTAAGGCAAGATTTACCCTCCCTGAACCCATGTTGATGGGTTGTCACGAAGTCTCTTCTCTCCAGATGTGTTACTAGGTTTTTTCTCACAATCTTCTCCATCACCTTGGATGGTATGCAAGTTAAGGACACTGGCCTGTAGTTCAGTGCCTCTTGTCTGTCACCCTTTTTAAATATTGGTACTACATTAGCAGTCTTCCATACTTCTGGTAGGTCTCCCGTTTCCAGTGACCTACTATACACTATGGAGAGTGGCAAGCAAAGTGGTCCTGCACACTCTTTCAATACCCATGGTGAGATTCCATCTGGCCCAACAGCTTTTCTCACATCCAGCTCCAATAGGTGCTTCTTGACCTCATCTCTTGTAATTTCGAACCTTTCCAAGGTCACCTGGTTTGCTGCCACCTCTAATACCACTCTACCATGTAGAGTGGTATGGGGGGGGGGGGTGAAAATGAGGTTTCCCCTCACAAAACCGTTGGAAGGCCTGATCACAAAACCCCTCAACCCTCCTCCTCGAACAACTAGTCACTATGTGAGAAGCAGTAACGCCAGGCATGGCTCCACCAGCAGAAACTCGTGCCACAACGAATCAGAGAGGAGTATAAAAGTGGAGGGAGAGGCCTGTGGTTTTCATTGACCAAGACGAAATGAAGTCATAGGATCCACAAGGCGCCCGCAGCTGCTCAATGAAGCGTCTTGTGCTGGCCTTCTCGTCAGGACATTCAGGGAGAAAGGAGGCCGTCTTCAAGAGCTCGAAGGAAGGCCTCTATTAGCCATTGTCCTGAACTATTGTTATCCTCACACCAGTAATTATTACTGGCACCGGAACGCTGAGATATTGCTGGAGTTTAAACGACATAATTTCCTTCAGCAAGAAGAAATTAACGATAATACGGCGGTTTTGGATATGCCAGTGACCATGTGTGTTGCCTTGATGGATTAGAAGTGTTAAGATCGCTAGATTAGAGTCATGTGTAAGCTTCTGAACGTGAGTAGTGAAACCCCTTAGTGGAAGTTAAAAAAAAAAACCGAGTGTACTCCTATTGTGCTGCATAGTGGAAGCAGTAATGGCTCATTTAATGTAAGTTTTTTTTTTTTTGTGATATATACAAGAGTTGTTACATTCTTGTACAGCCACTAGGACGTGTAGTGTTTCAGGCAGGTCCCTGGAATACGACCCCCGCCGCTAAGAATCGTTTTTACAACCAAGTACACATTTTACTGTTGCGTTAAACAGAGGCTAAGGATTAACAGTTAAGGATTTGCGCCCAGTAAGTCCTCCCCGGCCAGGATACGAACCCATGACAAAGCGCTCGCGGAACGCCAGGCGAGTGTCTTACCACTACACCACGGAGACTGGTGGTCTCCGGTCTGATTTGTAGGATGATTGTTAAGTCATCTGAGGAACAATCAAGTGTTGGAAATTTCCAACACTTATTTACTAACACTTAGTACTTTAAGAAACTATTCTTGTACTATGTAGTATAATCCACTAACTCTACTAACCAATAGTTTAGTAATCTTCAGTTCATTTTATTAAAGCGTAGTAATAACTCATTTTCCCTAGAAATTATGGCGGACTGTTGCGTCAGCTCACACAGCTGGGGGAAAATGTTTACCTTTACGAGAATTGCATTAAATTCACTTTACTTCAGCATTCTTTAATAAGAATTATTGGCTAATCATAGATTTATAGTCGATTAATCCATATATTATTGTTTGCTGGAAATATTTTATACAGCTAAATCCTGCTATTCCAGTGAATACCTGAATAACGAATTTCTACTCTTTATATTTTCGCCAATATGAACGCAGATTTATATATATTATTTGTACAGCAAGAACATATTTGTTGTCATGCAAGACAACTTAACATCGTATAATCTATATAAATAAAAATGGAAATTTCCGTTCATTCAAAATCGCTAATATCCGAAAGTTCTTCACCGATTGCTTTGAAATTTTCACACAATGTTCCATTCGCATCCGGCCAGGTTTTTATATACATACTAAATAGATGTCGCGTCTGTAACAGTAAAAAAAAGCATGCTTTTTTCTGAAAACTGTTTTTTCAGGTGTTTTTCACGTGAGGGAAATCTTCGAAACCTCTTTACCGATTGCTTTGAAATTTTAACACAACGTTGCATTCGAATAGGCGCGTCTTTTCATATATCTACTATATACATGCCTCACCATTGACAGGAAAAAACATGCTTTTTTCGAAAAACAGCGCCATCTGTTGGACGTAAGAGCAACACACGCTGTAATCTCCGAAAGTTCTTCATCGAATGCTTTGAAATCTTGACACAACGTTTCATTCGAATTGGCGTGTCTTTTTATATACCGACTATATAGACGCCAGCCCTGTGACAGGTAAAAACATGCGTTTTTGAAAAACAGCGCCATCTGTTGCACATAATAGCAACATGCACGCTATACTAAATATGTCACGAATTCCATTTCAATGTTTCCGATAGCATTGATAAATTATATTTTCATAGATGTCGATGCCCCTCTGAAGTCGATAGAATGATCGCACAAACTGGAATGTAAATACAATGCACTGGAGTGCTGGGCTGTACAAATAGCATACGAATGTTGTTTTAAACGTCAGGAAAGAGATTTACCAATCTGGCCGAGGTAAACACATGCACACTCATTACAAGGGATTGAGTACACACAATTATTCTTCATAATTAAGAACTCGCCCTTCCTACAGACGGGGGCGAGTTCTTAATTAACATGAATTTAACTGTATTATAATTTTTTAACACTGAGTTAATAATAAGGTTTTTCAGGGTGGGAGCAAGATTTATTAGACCATCAAAATATGGTAATACCAACGAGTTTTTAGTTAAGGTTAAGACTTGGGAACTTGTTTGTAGAACGTCCATTTTGCTTAACTAAACGCAAGATCCAAGACCGATTTTGGGAATTTCTCAGGTCTCATTTAACAGATAGAGCTGCAGTAACTCTCAGTACTATAGCGTCCGAAACTGACTACAAAGTACTGAAACAGGCATTGCTCGATGCCTACCTCCTCTCCATCGAGACCTACAGACGTAAGTTTAGAGATTACCTTAAAGCAAGTGCTACCACTTATCTATAGTTTGCAAATAACAAAAAGATATATTTTATGAAGTGGCTGGACGCCGCACAAGTCTCCACCTTTACAGATCTCGTCAACCTCATCCTGGTGGAAGAATTCCTTAGGCGTGTACCTAATCCCATACGTCTCTACCTAGCCGACAAGGAAGAAACCGACCTTACTAGATGTGCTCAGTTGGCTGACTCCTACAGTCTTATTCATAGATTACCAGCCGACACGCCATCTAGTAAGACCTCCTGGTTTAGTCTTGAAAAAGTGAGTACCAGTAATGTGAACTCCTTGTTGTATTGCAATTATTGCAAAGACTATGATCATACCATAGAAAAGTGTTCCAATCCTCACTGTAAGGTCAGCAGTGAAAATAAACCCAAATCACCTCCTCCTAAAATTCATAAAAGTCCTAAGCCTGTGATGAATATTTTTGTTTCATCCACTGATCTCTCTCTCATCAACTGACACTTGTACTCCGAAACAGTCTCTGCCAGCCGTAGAGATTAGGAGGAAAAGTTCCAAGTGAAGATCTTGAGGGACACAGCTGCTCTACAATCTATTCTTCTGAAGTCAGCTGTACCCAACGTCACCTACACCGGAGAAACTGTCCTCATCACGGACCTAACTGCTACTACACCATATCCACTTGCCAGAGTCAGCTTGGATTGTGCGTTTATGCAAGGTGAAGTCCAAGTCGCCATCCGGGAAAAGCCTTTACCCATGGCAGGAGTTCAACTTCTCCTGGATAACGACTTGGCAGAAGATCTACAACCTGCGAATTTAATCATCACAGAAGATCCCCAGGTATGTGACTCAGCAGTGGAAGACCCTATCTTGCAGTTGGTTGAAGAGGTCTACGCATCAGATTCTGACGACGTCCCCCCCTTCTGTTATGGTGACAAAGCGGACCACAGCTGCTCGCCCAAAACCAGCTCCTGCAGCTGTTCCTCAACATTCTCCGAGCCTCCCACCGAATCTCACAGTGCTGGAGTTCCGTAAGTTGCAGAAAGAGGATCCCTCCTTAATATCTTTATTCTTACAGGCTGAGACCCAACCTAACTGTATCCCTGGTTTCTTATTAGAAAACAAAGTGTTATTCCAGTATTATATAACCAGGAAATTGATGGAGGACGACGAAAGGACCAACATCAAACAACTGGTAGTTCCCACCAGCCTACGGTCAGATATCTTGCGTCTGGTCTGTGGATCTCGTTCACGTTACGGCGTCTACAAGACCTACAAAGTCCTGAAACAGGACTCTACTGGCCAGGTATAATTCGAGATATTAAACGCTTTATCAAGAATTGTCCCATGTCTCAGATGACAGGTAAGTCGAATGCTCCTCTATTAAAGGTACCAATGATGCAGGTGCCAGTGTCTTCTGAGCCGTTCAGCCAGTACATCAACAACTATGACGAGCCTCTGTCCCAGACAAGCTCGGGTAACATTCCTATGTGTTCTATCCCGTGTTCTACCATCAGGTATTCTACAGCAGTTTCCGTCCAGAACAGTACGGCTGTTAACGTTGTGAAACACCTCGGGAAGCAGTGCCCGCAGTACGGACACCGCCAGGAAAGTCAGAGTAAGTGTGATACAATCTCCTCCAACGACCTGAGTGAGACAACCACCATCACCAAGATATTGTCTAATCCTTCTCGTTGTATTTGGCCTGACTTCATAGGTTCTAAATTCTCGATCTATTCCAACACCAGGAAAGATCCTTCTCTTTACGAACCAAACCCAAATAAACAGGCTCCCCCAGACAAATTTACCAGCCCTCAGCTAAAATATTGTAAGACAAACTTATCTTCCATTACATTTGAAAGGCGCAAATCGTTGTTCTGTACTAACTCCATTCTCGCCCTGCCAGGTATTAGAAAACCTTCAGTCTTCCATCCTGGCGATAGGAACACCATCACACCGCCGCGAGATGGAATCATGAACTCCAGCTACAATCATCAGAGAGGGAACACTCAACATCCTGCCCGACGTGCAACACAACGTACCATCCAATCAACTAGGTTACAACTTCAACCTCTCCTCGGACTTAAACATTCTTTGGTCCCTCCTTCAGGATCAGTTCTCCAAACTTCGCTGAGTCCTACATAACTATATGAACGTCATGTATCACAATCTCCTTTGGTTCCTACAGCAAGCTCAGTTCTCCAATTAGCACATGCTACGCAGGACTTTGCATCTGATGAACCATCTCTCCATCTCCTCGGATCACCATTCTCGTCGACCCCTTCAGCAGGCTTGATTCTACAACAAACTTGTACTTCACAGAGTCCTGCAGTGCTACCCCAACATCTTCCACAAGCACCATTCTCTCCGGTTTCATGCTGCAGGCCCAGTTCTCCAACCAACATCTGCTTCGCTGGGCTCTGTATCTATAGAACTTCAACATTACCATCTTCTTCATCAAAGGCTCGGACAACATCGTCGCCGACGCATTTTCAAGAGTCTGCGAGGTGGACTCGTCCACTCCAACTATTCTACATTCTGCTGCAGTCGAATAGGCAATAGGAGCAGACTTCGGGGAGAGCTGTCATGGTAAAATCTCTAGGGAGAGATTCGGCCTGCTCCATCAATCCCTATTCCATAAATTCACGTGTAATATAATCAAGAACTGCAGCCACAAGGACAACAACAACTACTTCCAGATGTCTAGGCAATACCACCAGTCTACCTACCCCCACGGCCCGACACCCCACCTCGTACCTGGCTCGCTGGGAGCTCATGCCACCGGCCGAAACAAGCAGTTTAAGAGCCGGTTAATAGTTAACGAAGTCACCAGCGCCATCTGCCTGGCGTCATCTGCCTGCATATATAGGGCTACCAAGCCCACTACACTTCAGATTACTCCTGAGTGCTCTTGCTGAGTAGACCTGTTGACATATCTCAGTGTGGTAACAGAGTTATTCAGTGTAGCTCACAATATTCCCGCACCATATTTTCTTGTATTACATAATGTAAATTTATTTGTTTGTTTGACTTGTTAAATTTGCACTCTGTATACAGCCAAGTTGGGATAAAAAAACTATTTTGTAATTTGTTTAAAGTTAGTTCCTTATTAAAGTAAAGTATTTTTTAGTTTTTGTTCTGTATGTTTTCTCCTACAGTTAACTTCACAGTGAAGACAACTTGCAGTTTAAAATTATTTTGCTTTTTGTTAATTTATGGGTCTGGCATTCCATCTGCCTAGAGAAGACTGCAATAACACCTATTTTTACCGTCACATAACATAAAATGTTATGCCTAAGATTACCATCCGGGTGCCGGCGGGAGGGGGGGGGGGGTTAAAACATATATATATATATATATATATATATATATATATTATTAAATATGACCGAAAAAGTAAGATTAATAATTCTAACACGAATTTTCTCAATCTTTCGTACATTACGCTTCACTGTTGGAGGTAAATCAAAAATCAATTCTCCAAAATTCATTTATATTTCTAGTCTGATGCGACACGGGCGCGTTTCGTAAAACTTATTACGTTTTCAAAGACTTTAGTTCACAAATACACAACTGAATAGAACTTACGTATGTCCGATTTTATATCTACATTTGAGTGAGGTGGAAGGGGTGATGTGGCATTAACACAAGACAGAACAAAGTGTGGTATTAATAAGGTATTAATTTCATCAACACAAGGCAGAACAAGAGTATTAATAGGGTATTAATTTTATCAACACAAGACAGAACACGAAACAATGGATATTGAATAGAAGTGTTTGTAGAAAGCCTATTGGTCCATATTTCTTGATGCTTCTATATTGGAGCGGAGTCTTGAGGTGGGTAGAATATAGTTGTGCAATAATTGGCTGTTGATTGCTGGTGTTGACTTCTTGATGTGTAGTGCCTCGCAAACGTCAAGCCGCCTGCTATCGCTGTATCTATCGATGATTTCTGTGTTGTTTACTAGGATTTCTCTGGCGATGGTTTGGTTGTGGGAAGAGATTATATGTTCCTTAATGGAGCCCTGTTGCTTATGCATCGTTAAACGCCTAGAAAGAGATGTTGTTGTCTTGCCTATATACTGGGCTTTTTGGAGCTTACAGTCCCCAAGTGGGCATTTGAAGGCATAGACGACGTTAGTCTCTTTTAAAGCGTTCTGTTTTGTGTCTGGAGAGTTTCTCATGAGTAGGCTGGCCGTTTTTCTGGTTTTATAGTAAATCGTCAGTTGTATCCTCTGATTTTTGTCTGTAGGGATAACGTTTCTATTAACAATATCTTTCAGGACCCTTTCCTCCGTTTTATGAGCTGTGGAAAAGAAGTTCCTGTAAAATAGTTTAATAGGGGGTATAGGTGTTGTGTTAGTTGTCTCTTCAGAGGTTGCATGGCTTTTCACTTTCCTTCTTATGATGTCTTCGACGAAACCATGGGAGAAGCCGTTATTGACTAGGACCTCCCTTACCCTACAGAGTTCTTCGTCGACTTGCTTCCATTCTGAGCTGAGGCTGAGAGCACGGTCGACATATGCGTTAACAACACTCCTCTTGTACCTGTCTGGGCATTCGCTGTTGGCATTTAGGCACATTCCTATGTTTGTTTCCTTAGTGTAGACTACAGTGTGGAAACCTCCGCCCTTTTCGACTTGTTTGTTTTTCGACTACCTAACCAACCTAACCTAACCTTACCTAACTTTTTCGGCTACCTAACTTAACCTAAACTATAAAGATAGGTTAGGTTAGGTTAGGTAGGGTTTCTTAGGTTCGGTCATATATCTACGTTAATTTTACCTCCAATAAAAAAAATTGACCTCATACATAATGAAATGGGCAGCTTTATCATTTCATAAGAAAAAAATTAGAGAAAATATATTAATTCAGGAAAACTTGGCTTATTAGGCAAATTGGGCCTTGCATAGTAGGCTGAGAAGTGCATTCTGGCTACTAGGTACGACATATATATATATATGTCGTACCTAGTAGCCAGAACGTACTTCTCAGCCTACTATGCAAGGCCCGATTTGCCTAATAAGCCTGTTGTAATCCACAAGTTAGTAGGAATTATTAGCTAGAGGATCATTACTACAACATTTAACGAATGATGATTGGAAGTACATGTTAAGTAGACAGACTATGGATCACATATCTAAGAAAGGTCAAGGGATTAAGACCGCAGCTACTTAGCCAAATTAATAATTCCTGGAAAGAGGAATTAATTTTTTCAGGCTTCTAGGAACAAGATTACCGCTTCTAGGGATAAGGTTAATCGGATTATACCTTCATTGAGAGGCGGGGTGAAATGGTTGAGGAGGATGGCTGACTGGAGTCAGTCTGATTGTGGGAGTTGAACGGAGAAATCCTCTGAATCTCCGTTTGTGGCAGCAGCGAAGTGTAGCAGACAGCTATGTGTGAACCTGATGTGATCTTAGTGACCAAGTTAAGTCTGCAGTATGTGAGTATTGAATGAAAGACTAACCGGGTGTGGAGCGTTGTAGTAATCATTCCGTATTAGGGACTTAGGCGGAAGTTACGAGTGTGGGCGGTGATCGCGGAGGTCAAGTGGTTTATGGGTATTGGAAGTGTATGGACCTAATAGAGTATGTTAATATGTTATTATTTGTCAGAGTCTATTCATTGTAATTAAATGGCAAAACCCGACGGCCTTTAAATACCTTCCATATGTTCATTCATTGTGTTCCAGTACAAACCTAGTGGTACGCCTGAAGGGTCTGGTGTGTGTATGAGTACACGGTGGTAGTAACGGTTGCTGAGACAAGGTGTTATGTGTTGTGTAATCGCTGTGTTCGGAATGAACTGGTGTTCAGCGTCACGACAAGCCAAGTTTTCATGAATTAATGCTTTTTCGACTACCTAACCTACCTAACCAAACCTAACCTAGCTTTTTTAGCTACCTAACCTAACCTAATCTATAAAGATAGGTTAGGTTAGGTTAGGTAGGGTTGGTTAGGTTCGGTCATATATCTACGTTAATTTTAACTCCAATAAAAAAAAATTGACCTCATACATAATGAAATGGGTAGCTTCATCATTTCATAAGAAAAAAATTAGAGAAAATATATTATTTCAGGAAAACTTGGCTTATTAGGCAAATCGGGCCTTGCATAGTAGGCTGAGAAGTGCATTCTGGCTATTAGGTACGACACATATATATATAAAAATTCAAATATATATATATATATATATATATATATATATATATATATATACATATATATAAATATATATACATATATATTAAACATATATATAAATATATATTTATATTTATATATATGTATATGTATATGTATATATATATATATATATATATATATATATATATATATATATATATATATATATATATATATATATATATATATATATATATATATATATGTACCTAGTAGCCAGAATGCACTTCTCAGCCTACTATGCAAGGCCCGATTTGCCTAATAAGCCAAGTTTTCCTAAATTAATATATTTTCTCAAATTTTTTTCTTATGAAATGATAAAGCTACCCATTTCATTACGTATGAGGTCAATTCTTTTTAATTGGAGTTGAAATTAACGTAGATATATGACCGAACCTAACCAACCCTACCTAACCTAACCTAAACTATTTTTATAGGTTAGGTTAGGTTAGGTAGCTGAAAAAGTTAGGTTAGGTTAGGTTAGGTAGGTTAGGTAGTCGAAAAATAATTAATTCATGAAAACTTGGCTTATTAGGCAAATCGGGCCTTGCATAGTAGGCAGAGAAGTGCGTTCTAGCTACTAGGTACGACATATATATATATATATATATATATATATATATATATATATATATATATATATATATATATATATATATATATATATATATATATATATATATAGTAGGCAGAGAAGTGCGTTCTAGCTACTAGGTACGACATATATATATATATATATATATATATATATATATATATATATATATATATATATATATATATATATATATATATATATATATATATATATATATATATATATATATATATATATACATATATATACATATACATATATATAAATATAAATATATATTTATATATATGTTTATATATATGTATATATATATATATATATATATATATATATATATATATATATATATATATATATATATATATATATATATATATATTTGAACCCCCCCCCCCCACCGCCGGCACCCGGATGGTAATCTTGGGCATAGCATTTTATCAAATCACCTCGTTCTTTGGGGCACACATGAGGAACACAAATGCGAACAAGCCTGAATGGTCCCCAGGACTATATGCAACTCAAAAACTCAAAACCCAGAAGAGACTCGTACCCATACTGTCAGGAGCATCGCAACTGATATGTACAGGACGTATATATATATATATATATATAGGGGGGTACCACCACTGGTGTAATATATATATATATATATATATATATATATATATATATATATATATATATATATATATATATATATATATATCACGATCATCACGACCGGACGAAAACTGATGGTAGCCGAGGCTACCGAGATTACCATCCGGGTGCCGATGGGGGGTGGTTCAAATAGCTTCGGCTATCACCTCCTTATGTCCGGTCGTGATGGTCAAGTGGATTAAGGCGTCCTGCAACACAACATCAGTTGTGTTGCTCCTGGCAGTATGGGTTCGAGTCACTTCTGGGGTGTGAGTTTTCAGTTGCATATAGTTCTGGGGACCATTCAGGCTTGTTCGCATTCGTGTTCCTCACATGTGCACCTAAGAATGAGGTGATTTGATAAAATGCTATGCCCAAGATTACCATCCTGGTGCCGGAGGGGGGGGGGGGGTTCAAATAGCTTCGGCTATCACCTCCTTATGTCTGGTCGTGATGGTCAAGTGGATTAAGGCATCCTGTATATACCAGTTGCGTTGCTCCTTGCAGTATGGGTTTGAGTCACTTATTGGGTGTGAGTTTTCAGTTGCATATAGTCCTGGGGATCATTCAGGCTTGTTCACATTTGTGTTCCACACGTGTGCCCCAAAGATTGAGGTGATTTGATAAAGTGCTATGCCCAAGATAACCATCCAGGTGCTGGCTGGGGGGTGGTTCAAATAGCTTCGGCTATCACCCCCTTATGTTCAGTTGTAATGGTCAAGCGGACTAAGGCGTCCTGTACTTACCAGTTGCGTTGCTGCTGGCAGTATGGGTTCGAGTCACTTCTGGGGTGTGAGTTTTCCGTTGCATATCGTCCAGGGGACCATTCAGGCTTGTTCGCATTGTGACAGTAATTTCTTTCAGGAGAGATTTAGCCTGCTCCTTCCTACATCGCTGTTACGGCCCTATTGGGTCGCAACCGGGTTCTTTCTCTGATGTAAGTAGAGTTTGGGTATCCGGCCCCAAGCTAGTAGTGGCTTTCAAGGGGTGAGCTCCGTAACGCAAGTAAATTAAAGGGGAAGGGAGACAAAGGCATAAACTTAATAATATAATTGTCACCATCACCATAAATAATATATAGATTATCACACGGGGGAGGTATAAACACTATTATATACAATGTAGTCTTCTTCTGAAGACGCGGAGTGTTCCACGGTGCTCGACGATGCTTAGCTCTTGGTCCTCTTGTGGCCTCACGACGAATCCTTCGATTCTCTTGAGTCTACCCTGGCCACAGGCCAGCCAAATCACAGTTCCACTGGGGGCATCGTCGTGGAGGCCGTCAACCACAAATCCAGCCTGTAGCTGGCAGGTTCCAATCAGCAACGCTGGTTAGGCCACTCCACGACCGATACTAGGGTAGCGAGCCCTAGGCAGGAGCCTCGTGTGATCCCACAGATCACTCTCCTCACCACAACGACCCAGTGGTTAAGCGTCTCCACCAGTCAGCCCCGGGTACGACAATCCCTCAACTGCTACGTCACAGGCAGGCTAACACCACAGTGTTCATCCGGGGGGTGACTCACAGCTGCTGCAGCAAACACGTGGAGACTCTTCGACTGCCTTGGGTAGACTGATCCAACGTTCATTACAGCAGTCCCAGGTCGACTCTGTAATCAGACACGTCATCAGTACCGGTTACACTCTAGGGCACCTCACTTACAGGCTTAGACACAAACGCCCACCTATCCACTCCATAGATGGCGTTGCTGTCTTAGCGTCATCTCACCAGAGGTCAGCAGCGGCTGTGTTATGAGCTGGTCAGGACGGGAAACTAGCCCTTGTGGCCAGTATATCTCGTCCTCACTAGATGGCGTCGTCCATTTGGAGGGGGTTTCGGGAGCTGACCCACAGATGGCGTGGTCGTCACTGCTCCGGGCTCGGATGCTGGGCTCGGGTCTGTAACAATCGCGTTACTTCCATATGTCTGCAACATCATGATACCACATTCAAGAATATTATATAAGTGGAATAGCAGACGTCTCTACTGTGGGGTACACTCACTCTTCACCCCCTCCCTCACTGTCGCAGCACCACCTTTTAGGTGAGTACCTTGTCGATCACCAAACGACCTCTTCATACCAACACTCTCCCCATTGGTGAATCAACGACTTCACACGATTCCAGCGCCATCTGCATAGCCTATATATAGTCTTGCACAAGCAGTTGGCCTCAGAATATTCTTATGCTCTCGAGCTGATGCTTTTATCTAAGCATACGTCTTGTATATTACTGGAGGTTTCAGCCAGCCAATTTTCTCAGCACCTTTAACTAATTTTTGTCTTGCTTATTGTAGAGTAATGTAATCATTATTTTATTTTATATTGTGTTTTGTCTCTGTATATATTTTGCTCCGCACTGTACATAGCCAAGGGATTATCTTTATTTTGTTTGTTTAAAGTAAATTAAAGTTCATTATTTATAAGATTTGTTTTGCATGTTTTTCCCTTTCACTTTACCACAGGAGACACCAGCCAAGCACTCAACACTTTGTTTTTCTCTTTTTTTTCTAATGTGATTGGCATTTACGCCAGCCATAGAGAAGACTGCCTTAACACCTACATTTCTCGTCATATTAATGGGGGCCCCGTTCGGGATTCCTTGTCACAATAAGGTTTATCTTGGAAGAACCACTCAGGTACTGATACTCGACCAATCATTTCAATTTGTGGTAAGTGTACTTGGCTTTGTTACGCGTTGCTTTTCAATAATTTAATAACTTTCAATAATTTTTATGGTGCTGTGAATTTTGTGCTTTCCGAGTGTAACATTTTATGAGTGTTGGATAACTGTGGATTACGTGGTGTCTGGTGGCCACAATCACTGTTATTACTCCTGTATTCCACCTTTCTCATCCTTTCTCATCCTTGACCACCTCTTAGATAATACAATTATACACTCTGATTCTCACGAAAAGTATTCCATTACAGACCGGCATACTATAGCAGCTATGAAGTTGAAGCTAGAACTCGCTAATGCCGAACGTGAACGTCTGAAAGAACAAACTGCTTTTGAGAAGGAAGCTCTACAAAGGAAGGAACGCGAGGCTGCCCTAAAGAAAGAAGAACAGGAACGCGAAGCTGCCCTACAACATGAGCAGGTTGAATTCCAACGTGAGAGGGAACTGCTTGAGGTAAAAGAACGTGATCTGGAGATACAACGTGAACACAGTAAGAAGCAAGCCGATAATTGTTACGGACCCGAGCCCAGCGTCCGAGCACGGAGCGGTGACGACCACGCCATCTGTGGGTCAGCTCCCGAAACCCCCTCCAAATGGACGACGCCATCTAGTGAGGACGAGATATACTGGCCACAAGGGCTAGTTTCCCGTCCTAATCAGCTCGTGACATAGCCACTGCTGACCTCTGGTGAGGTGAAGCTTAGACAGCAACGCCATCTATGGAGTGGATAGGTGGGCGTTTGTGTCTAAGCCGGTAAGTGAAATTCCCTAGAGTGTAACCGGTACTGATGACGTGTCTGATTACAGAGTCGACCTGGGACTGCTGTAATGAACATTGGATCAGTCTACCCAAGGCAGCCGAAGACTCTCCACGTGTTTGCTGCAGCAGCTGTGAGTCACCCCCCGGATGAACACTGTGGTGTTAGCCTGCCTGTGACGTGGCAGTTGAGGGATTGTCGTACCCGGGGCTGACTGGTGGAGACACTTAACCACTGGGGTGTTGTGGTGAGGAGAGTGATCTGTGTGATCACACGAGGCTCCTGACTAGGGCTCGCAACCCTAGTATCGGTCGTGGAGTGGCCTACGCAGCGTTGCTGATTGGAACCTGCCAGCTACAGGCTGGATTTGTGGTTGACGGCCTCCACGACGGTGCCCCCAGTGGAACTGTGATTTGGCTGGCCTGTGGCCAGGGTAGACTCAAGAGAATCGAAGGATTCATCGTGAGGCCTCAAGAGGACCAAGAGCTAAGCATCGTCGAGCACCATGGAACACTCCGCGTCTTCAGAGGAAGACCACATGGTATATAATAGTGTTTATACCTCCCCCGTGTGATAAGATATATATTATTTATGGTGATGGTGACAATTATATTATTAAGTTTTTGCCTTTGTCTCCCTTCCCCTTTAATTTACTTGCGTTACGGAGCTCACCCCTTGAAAGCCACTACTAGCTTGGGGCCGGATACCCAAACTCTACTAACATCAGAGAAAGAACCCGGTTGCGACCCGAGAGGGCCGTAACAATAATGCTCTAGAATACCGTAGAAAAGAACTCGACTTTGAAACTACACACCTCACTCGGCGCCAACAAGCTGAAGCTAAACTTCCAGTAGGCTTTACCATCTCCCAGGCAAGTAAGGTAATGCCACCATTCGTTGAGACAGAGATAGATGTGTTTTTTACTACTTTTGAGGCCCTAGCTAAAAAACTTAGCAGGCCTGAAGATCAGTGGTCTATACTTCTCAGAGTGCATCTCACAGGTAGAGCTGCAGTTACTCTCAATACCGTAGCGTCTGAGAATGACTACAATATCCTAAAGCAAGCCGTCCTAGACGCCTACCTTCTCTCTACTGAAAGCTACAGACGAAAATTCCGTGATTACCTAAAGGCAAGTGCCACCACCTATTTTGAATTTGCCAATACTAAGAAAAGATATTTCATGAAATGGCTGGAAGCAGCCCATGTTTCTAGATTTTCATAACTCGTCAACCTTATTCTAGTCGAGGAATTCTTTCGACGTGTTCCTGCTCCCATCCGTCTTCACTTAGCAGACAAAGAGGAAACCGACCTCATTAGATGTGCGAAGTCGGCTGACACCTACAGTCTTATACAATGGTTAACAGCTGACACATCTTCCTGTAAGAAGTCTTGGTCTGATTATGACAAAGTGAGAACCAATCAAGCAAACTCTCAATTATATTGTAAGTATTGCAAGCTCTATGGACATACCATAGATAAATGTGGAAAAGCCCAATACAAAGGCTATAGTGAAACTCCTAAACCCAAACCGACTCCTCCTAAGTCCAGTAAGCCTGTGATGAATATTGGTGTTCCTGTTAATGATCTTACTCTCTTCAGCAAACATCTATACCCTGAAACTGTCTCTGACAACAATACAGATTCGGAGGGATGTTTCGAAGTGAAGATCTTGAGAGACACAGCTGCTCTTCATTCTATAATTTTGAAATCGGGTGTGCCTAATATCACCTACACCGGGGAGACGGTCCTTATCACTGACCTCACTGCTACCACTTCGTATCCACTCGCCAGAGTCTACCTGGATTGTCTTTTCGTACAAGGTGAAGTTCAAGTCGCCATCCAGGAAAAGCCTTTTCCCATGTCAGGGGTACAACTTCTCATGGGCAACGACTTGGCCGAAGATCTACAATCTTCCAACTTGATCATCATGGACAAACCCCAGGTATGTGACTCTGTCGTGGAAAACCCCATCCTGAAGTACATTCCAGCAGAGGTCCAAGAAAGTGATGAAGCTTCTCCTCCGGTTTTGGTGACAACCCATGCGCAAGCTGCACGCCCGCAAACAGCTGACACTGCGACAACAGCTGTCCCTCAAGACCATCAGAATCTGCTACCGAATCTCACTATGTTGGAGTTCTGTAAGTTGCAGAGGGAGGATCCCTCATTAACACCATTATTCTTCCAGGCCAAGACTCAATCTGATAGTATTCCTGGGTTCTTTATAGAGAACCAATTGCTCTACCGGAGGTACCGACCCAGTAAACTAACGGAGGATGACGATTGGGCAAATGTCGACCAACTAGTAGTTCCCACCAGCCTACGGCCCGATATTCTACACCTGGCCCACGGAGCGCTTTCTCACTACGGTTTTAATAAAACCTATCACGCCATTAGACAAGACTATTACTAGCCAGGTATGATGAAGGATGTAAAAACTTATGTACAACAGTGTTATACATGTCAGATGGCAGGAAAACCTACCATCTCTATTCCCAAGGATCCTTTGATTCCTATCCCGGTGCCTTCGGAACCCTTTCACAGACTCATCATAGACTGTGTTGGTCCTTTACCCCGGACCAGTTCTGGCAACGCTTATATACTAACCATCCTGTGTCCAACCACCAGATTCCCCATAGGAGTTCCTGTAAAGAACATTACGGCTGCTACTGTGGTGAAGCAACTGTTGAAGATCTTTACACAATATGGATTTCCACGGGAGGTTCAAAGTGACTGTGGCACCAACCTCACCAGTGATCTAGAAGACACTGGAAGAATTCAACATTACTCAGGTATTGTCCAGCCCGTATCATCCTGCTTCACAGGGTTCTCTTGAGCGTAGTCACCAAACTAAAAAATCACTCCTAAAAAAAATTTGCAATGAAGCTATGAAAGACTGGGATAAACCACTTAACATAATCATGTGCATTTTCAGAAGTCTCCCAAATGAGTCTCTAGGAGTGTCTCCTTATGAGATGCTCTACGGACGTAAGTGGCGTACTCCTCTTAAAGCTTTTAAAGACTCTCTACGTAATGCCACCTTCAGTGACCCTCTGTATGTGCCCCAGTTTCTTCAAAACTTAAAGCACATTCTAGAGAGAGTGCATAAATTTGCCAACGACAATTTATTAAAAGCTCAAGATAGGATGAAGACTCATTTTGACAAACACAGTAAAATCAGGAAATTTAAAGCATTAGACTTCGTTTTAGCATATTTTCCGATCCCTGGTTCTCCATTGCAAAATAGGTTTTCAGGACCTTACCGCATCAAGGAGTGCAGAAACAACCACAACTACGTTCTTGAGACTCCAGATAGGCGGCGGAGGACCCAGTTGTGTCACGTCAATCTTTTGAAGAAGTATAAAGGTACACCCCCACTGTGCTAGTATCTCTCTCCACTTTTCAAGATCCATACCTCCACAGTGAGACCTTCCCTGCTTCTCCTGAACACAAATGCGAGCAAGCCTGAATGGCTTGTTCAAGCCTGTTCCTCACGT
The DNA here is from genome assembly GCF_040958095.1 of Procambarus clarkii. Classification (NCBI taxonomy): domain Eukaryota; kingdom Metazoa; phylum Arthropoda; class Malacostraca; order Decapoda; family Cambaridae; genus Procambarus; species Procambarus clarkii. The sequence continues at coordinate 41,448,055 of NC_091158.1, forward strand.
GTGCCCCAAAGAATGATGTAATTTGATAAAATGCTATGCCCAAGATTACCATCCGAGTTGCCGGCGGGGAAGTGGTTCAAATAGCTTCGGCTATTACTTCCTTTTGTCCGGCTGTGATGGTCAAGCGGATTAAGGCGCCCTGTAGTTACGAGTTGCGTTGCTCCTAGGAGTATGGGTTCGAGTCACTTCTGGGGTGTGAGTTTTCAGTCGCATATAGTCCTGGGGACCATTCAGGCTTGTTCGCATGTATATATATATGCGAATTGATATATATATATATATATATATATATATATATATATATATATATATATATATATATATATATATATATATATATACAACTTTAGAACACTTTCCCACCAGGAGACTCGAACCCTAGCCAGCACAGAAGCCTTCCAGCAACTGGCATAACAGGTACGCCTTAACCCGCTCCACCACCTGCTCAGACCCTTAAAAGAGATGGTAATTTTAGAGTATTTAAATACCCCAAAGATCAACACCTCCCAAGAGCACCAGAGCAAGTGAGGGGTCATTTATACGTTTATTTCATCAAGTCCCTGTTAATTTGGGAAGACACAGTGTCTCTGCTTAAGGCACAACTCTCCTAAACACGAGAGTGAAGTATACAACTTTAGAACACTTTCCCACCAGGAGACTCGAACCCTAGCCAGCACAGAAGCCTTCCAGCAACTGGCATAACAGGTACGCCTTAACCCGCTCCACCACCTGCTCAGACCCTTAAAAGAGATGGTAATTTCGGAGTATTTAAATACCCCAAAGATCAACACCTCCCAAGAGCACCAGAGCAAGTGAGGGGTCATTTATACGTTTATTTCATCAAGTCCCTGTTAATATGGGAAGACACAGTGTCTCTGCTTAAGGCACAACTCTCCTAAACACGAGAGTGAAGTATACGGGTTATATATAATATATATATATATATATATATATATATATATATATATATATATATATATATATATATATATATATATATATATATATATATATATATATATATATATATATATATATATATATATGTATGTGTGTGTGTGTAAATCACGAAAATAAACACGTGATTAAAAATGTGACAGTGTCAGACCACAGAGGAAAATTTAAACATGAATTTCCTTAAGTACTTTTGAATATTTATACATCTTCAGAAGGTGATTTTACAGGTCAAGTATTGGACATATGTAGGCAGGAGAGAATGATGGAGTGAGGTGAGGTACAATAACAAATGAATGGGAATTAGGTGGACACAAATATGAGCCGCACAAGAAATACTGAAGGCCTATTGTCCCATACGATGCAGCTCCTATCCATACCCACCAACAGGCCCACACATGGATTATAATAGCATAAGATAGTAAATATTTACAATGAATTAATGAGACAAATGTGTTCCAATGATCCTACTCAAATCGCCCTTTTATTAATCTATCAAAAATGGATCTAAGTTATATAAACCACTGCTAATGTTCAAATTACTTTCTTTTGTAATCTGTATCAAATCAGTTTCAATTATGTTTCTGTTATAAGTGCTTTTACAATTCGTTATTGAAGAATTTCGCAACATAAATACTCTGTAAGACATGGCCAATTGTCTAAGGCTTTGCTGTTCATCTGTCAGAAGATACTCACCAAATTGATTGGGAGATGGCTTCTTCAATAACGAGTTGGCTTGTACTCAGAGATAATGAACAAGCCAATTTTAAAATATAATATGGAGTCTATGATTTTCCATATTGCGTTATGTTGTGTTACATTGTGACTTACAAGGTCTAAAACAGTCACATACAGTAATAGAACGAACGAACGATGTTTACATGTTGATCACTTTACGTTATGAGTTGAAAAAAACACGCTAGCATTGAGATAACTGGCCTGTTCTCAGTGATAATGAACAAACTAATTTAAAATAAAATATCAAGTCTATGATTTTCCACGTTAGGTGACATTACATTGTGTCTAACAAGGTCTAACACAGTAACACAGTGAAAGAATGAGCGAGCGATGTTTACATGTTGGTCGCGTTACGTTAGGTAGACACGCTCTACATTTCAAAATGATATTTATTTGGACGATAGAACGCTGATTTCTGCGTTACGATACATTGTGCGTGTTATAAGGGGGCTAAAACAGACTCGCAATAATATTTAAATGTAGAATAAGACTGAATACTTGCTTACGACGCTCGTTACTCTTAAAGAAGTTATTTGGGGAAAGAATGATGATTGCACGTTGGTCACGTTATGTTACGAGGTGTAAAACGCACAGTAGCATGTTGGTCAGGTTACGTTACAAAGTGAAACACATAGTAACAGTGATTTTGATTTGTAATAATAATAAGATTGAAGACCCCCTTACGACACTCGTGACTCTTTAAAATGTTATTTGGGCAAAGAATGATGTTACCATGTTGTTCACGTTACATTACATGGTTACAAGGGTTGACCTCTGTGCTTATTCCGATGAAGACATGTCAGTCTTCCTTCGGTTAATGTACCGTTTTAAGTCTCCAAACCTAATGGTGTGTTTGTGAACTTGGTCCGTACTCTAGTATTATTATTTCTGATCATATGTAAAGGCTTTTGCACAGAACAACCAGTCTGTCCATTCCTACGTAGTTAACGGCTATCAACTGAAAGTATTTTAAACTAAAAACTAAGTTCCTCTGTTATCAACACACACCGACTATTCCATTGACAATTACTAAGGTGAAGATTAGTCACCTGCTGGATCGATCGCTAATGTGGGATGAAAGGGAGGTGGAGCTGTGTGACAATTCAGCGATAAGGAGAGAGACAAGACCGATCTGTCATTCATCGTTAGATTGTTCCTCTGAATAAGCTGAATGTGATGTGTAGAATCTTTAAAACTAAGGTTACTTGAAAAAAAATATACTTTTCCCAACTACCGCTGTGTTTGAGGAGAAATGTAGACAGACGGACAACTGGGATTAGGAAATGACGTATGATGGACGAGAGGGCATGTGACGCCGGATGTGTGGGTAGGCTACCTGATATGAGAGCAGGCGTGCGTCAACCACAGCTGAGAGTTTAACCACTGTGTGGTTGACAGAGAGACAGACAGACAGCGCTAATGACATTGTGTGTTACATGGACTGCACAGTAATATTTGGAGATGGTGTTGGATGTAGGGGCGAGGGAGATTGAGTAGACACGCATACATTTCAATGATATTTATTTGGACAGCAAAACGCCAGATTTTCCGCGTAACGTTACATTGACTGTGTTAAAGAACTGAAAAACAGCTACACATTACTAATTATTATTGGTGTTGGATGTAGAGGGTATGGGGGATTGTCTAGACATACTATTTATTTAGGCAGCAGAAAGTTTATTTTCACGCAATATGTTACATTGACTGTTACAAGAAATAAAAAAAAAGTCACACAGTAATAGAAAGGTGTTTGCATGTTGCTCCCGTTATGTTACGAGATGTAAAACACACAGTAGCAATGATTTGAATCACGAAGCTTGAGTTCAAGGTCTTATCTCTTTGCTTAATGTTTCCATTTTAGTTGATGCCGGCCTTAGAGCGAGCAAGTCTTGAAATCTGAGATAATGAACAAGCGAATTTAAAAAATATATATATATATAATAATAATAACAAAACTAAGATTTTAGCCGGATACAGTCTTCAGTTCCCTGAACTCTGTGATAATGAACAAGCGAATTTTAATATATATATATATATATATATATATATATATATATATATATATATATATATATATATATATATATATATATATATATATATTTGGAGCATCTCTCTGTGCTCTAAAGAAAAAGGATGGAGGGATCAGGCCAATAGCTGTGGGCAATTCTCTCCGGCGTCTCGTCGCAAAGGCAGCTGCAAGAACAGTTAGTGATGCAGCGGCCAACATGCTGAAGCCAAAACAGCTCGGGTTTGGCATTCCACAAGGGTGTGAGGCGGCAGCTCATGCAGCTCGAGCCTTCATCGCCAACATCACAGACGAAAAGGCCCTTATCAAGCTAGATTTCAAAAATGCGTTCAATTTGGTGCGGAGGGATGCTGTACTCCGTGCGGTTCATAGTCATTTCCCTTCCCTCTACCCTTTTGTACATTCATGCTACAGTATGGATCTTAAGCTACTTTTTGGCGAACATGAAATTGACTCGCGAGAAGGCGTCCAACAGGGTGACCCCCTCGCTCCTCTCCTTTTCTGCTTAGTCATCAAACAAGTCACAGAGGTCCTGTCCAGCGAGCTTAACATCTGGTTCTTGGATGATGGTACCCTAGCTGGTTCCCAAGACTCCCTCCTGGAGGACATCAGAAAAATCCAGGAGCAAGGTGCAGTTTTAGGCCTCACCCTGAACCCTTCTAAATGTGAAATAATATGTTCCAACCAGGGCATCGTAGAGAGAATAGAGGGTCTTCTGCCAAATATCCATAAAACTAAACCTGAAGACAGCACACTCCTAGGAGCTCCCCTGGGGTTGAAAGCCATCGATGAGGTCCTTGATAAGAAAATCGCCGACCTTAAGAGGATGGATGGGAGGATTGAGGATATTGATGCTCATGATGCACTCTACCTCATCACCAGATGTCTGTCCCTCCCCAGGTTAACCTACTTTCTGAGGTGTTCACCATCTTACAGTAGCCAAAAACTAAGTGAGTATGACCGGTTACTGAAATCAATGCTAGAAAAAGCCCTTAACCTCTCTCTCGATGACCTACAGTGGAAACAAGCCTCTCTTCCCGTAAGACTTGGGGGCCTCGGAGTTCGAACAGCAACGCAAATCGCTGTTCCAGCCTTCCTGTCCTCCTTATCAGCATCCGACGACCTTGTGAAGGAAATTCTACCTGCCCACTTACATCAGCTAGCAGGTGTACATGATCCCAATTTTACACGCTGTGCCACAGAGTGGGCCTCTCGTGCAGGCCAATCACCTCAACCACCATCCCCAAAATCCCACAAGCAATCCAGCTGGGATGGTCCCATTGTAGACCAAGTTGCTGCAGAGTGCCTGGGTGCTGCAACAACACAACACGACATTGCTCGCCTCACAGCAGTAGCAGCACCACATGCAGGGGATTTCCTGTTAGCAACCCCAGTGTCGGCAACTGGCACGCGTCTCACACCACACGCCCTCCGAATTGCTGTGGCCCTCCGCCTTGCTGCCCCAATCCACACCAGATATAGGTGTATTTGCGGCGAGGTGGTGGCTGACAGGTACGGTCACCATGGCCTACTCTGCCAAAGCACAGGGGGATGGCACTCGAGGCACAGCGAAGTTAACGACATCATCAAGAGGAGCCTCACCACAGCTGGATGCCCAGCTGAAAGAGAGCCCCGTTACCTAACGCCCCGTAACTCTGATGCTCTTATTGGTCGCCCAGATGGTATCACAGTGAACCCCTGGAAGAATGGCAAGCAGTTGGTATGGGACTACACGTGCGTATCAACCCTGGCTAACACCTACATTAACCTCAGTGTTGCACAACCAGGTGGCGCTGCCACCCACAGGGAAGCAGCCAAATCCCGTAAGTATAGAGAACTGGATCACCACTACAATTTTGTCCCCATTGCTTCTGAGACGCTCGGCGCCTGGGGTAAAAGTGCTACCAGTTTTTTGAAGGAACTGGGTTCTAGGCTCATTGAAACAACAAGGGACCCGAGAGCTGCAAGCTTTCTTTTCCAGCGCCTCAGTGTGGCGATACAGAGGGGAAATGCGCACTGCATCCAGGGTTCCTGCCCGCCATCTGAGGAGCTGGAGGAACTCGACAACCTATGACAACCATCTTTGTAACCTATATGTAACTCCTTTTTTGTAACAAAGTTCAAATAAAGTAAATATACATGTGTACATACAAAAGAATGGGGGTGGTAGGAGAAGATAATATTAGTGTTCAGTGAGAAACCACAAGGTCTCCTCTGAATACTTTTTATTTTCTTCTCCGAGGCTATGGGTCCCTATATATATATATATATATATATATATATATATATATATATATATATATATATATATATATATATATATATATATATATATATATATATATATATATATTGGTGTATACTGGCAGCAGGTTTTCTTTCAAACATGTTTCATTGAATATGACCGCATATTCTGTATTTATTATTTTCTGGTTTAGGGCTTCTATCCCTCTAACTATTTTCTTAGCATCAGGGCTTAATTGGAATAGGAGTTCTCCAAAACTCATTTTCGTACTTTTAAGGTGAAGAAAAGAAGTGATTTACTATAGAGTGTATTACACTTATTTGTATAATTTGCACGACGTTTCGAACCTCCATGGTTCATTCTCAAGTGAACAGATCTTACAATACTAGTTGATTTTATACCCGCATTAGGTCAGGTGATAATACAATGAAGGTGAAAAACATGGGGGGATACATAAGGGATAAACATAGGGGCTGCAGAAGGCTTATTGGTCCATACGAGGCATCTCCTATCTAAACACAAAGATTAATCCAGTGTAATTTGCCTGTTATGTTGGACATTGTCTTCTGTGTTGGCATCGATATGTTCTTGTCTTGTCCTTACTCTCATGGTGGGTAGAGTAAATAGTTCCGTGATTTGGGTGTTCATGGTAGGTCGCTCTATTCTTATGTGAATTGCCTCAAGAATTTGTAATCTTCTTGAATCTTGGGTTTTGTCTATTATGCAAGTATTCTTGTTCAACATTTCTCTTGTTAGAGTAATGTCATGGGCTTGTCTCATGTGATTCCTAGGGGCACCAGATTGAAGATGGCATGTCAAACGCCTCGTCAGCTTGGTCGACGTCATACCTATGTACTTACATTGAAGGTTACATCCTTCGTGGGGGCAAGTGTACATGTATACAACGCTTGACTGCTGTAGAGGGTTCTCCGTCGGCTTCAGGCTGTTTTTGATAAGGAGTTCGGAAGTCTTCTTGGTTTTGTAGAATATTATCAGGTTTATGTTTTGGTTAGGAGTAGTGCTTTTTACTCCTTTACGGATTATTTCTTTCATTATTCTTTCCTCTTTTATATGTTCACTGTGCATGGTTGATTTGTAATATAATTTTATTGGGGGTGTTGTGGTTTCTGTTCTAGGTTCTGAATTATACCAACGGTCCAAGTGTCTTCTTATAGCAGCGTTTATTTCCGCGTTGCTATATCCGTTGTTCACCAATACCTGAGTTACTCTTACAAACTCTATACTCACGTTGCTCCATTCAGAGCAGTGGGTAAGCGCTCGACGAATATAAGCATTGAGAACACTGGCTTTGTATCTTTGGGGGCACTCACTTCTACCGTTCAGGCATAATCCTATGTTGGTGGGCTTGGTATATACGTTGGTGCTTAAAGAGGTTCCTGTTTTTGTTATTAGTACATCCAAGAATGGCAGACTGTTATTTTCACTATTTTCATGTGTAAATCGGAGTACTGACTCTCTCTCTAGGTGTCTTTTTAGGTCAATTAGTTCATCTGAGTCTTTTACTATTACGAATATGTCATCTACATAACGGCAGTATACAGTTGGTTTTTGTCTGCTACTGAAGACCCTATCTTCGATGGTTCCCATATAAAAATTAGCAAATAAAACTCCTAAGGGGGAGCCCATTGCTACTCCGTCTATTTGTAAATACATGTCTCCTTGTGGACTGATGAAAGGGGCTTCCTTTGTACATGCTTCGAGAAGACTTTTCAAGTGTGGCTCAGGTATGTCTAATTTGGGGGTGCTCTCGTCTCTGTATACTCTGTCCAGTATCATTCCTATGGTTGTGTCGACTGGGACGTTGGTAAAAAGGGATTCAACGTCCAGGGAAGCGATGATTCCATCGGGCTGGGTAGATTTGATCAATTCTAGGAAATCTGCTGATGATTGTAGACTAAACTTACTTGGAGTGTATGGAGTTAGGAGTTCATTGAGTTTCTTTGCCAGGTGATAAGTTGGGGTTGGTATTTGGCTGATTATAGGGCGTAGTGGGTTACCTGGTTTATGCGTCTTAACATTGCCGTAGGCATATCCTAAGCCATAGTCGCCTTGAAGTTTATTGAAATGCACACTACCTTTCTTTGCGTTGATTGCTGTAATTGTTTTGTTTACTTTCCGCTTAAGGTCTTCTACGGGGTTCCTCGTGATTCGTTGAAATTTGGAGTCGTCACTTAGGATGTCGCTAATTTTGTTCATGTATTCATGGGTAGGAATCAATACATATGCTGCTGTTTTGTCGGCTTTTCTTATTGTTACGTCTTTCAGATTTTTTAGTTGTTTCGCTGCTTCTTTGAGTCGTGGGGTTAAGATTGTAGATGAATATGTTCCTCGTTTTTTCCCTGCTTCTGCAAGTAGTTCAGCTTGAAGTGTGTCCGTGGTGATGACTTTTTTGTTGTCTTCTAGCTTATGGATATCGTCCAGAAGCATTTCGATTTCCAGGCGTTTTTGATGCATCTTTGGTTTAGATAAGAATTGACAATTTAGACCAAGATTTAAGAGGTCTCGTTGGTCCTGGGTAAGATCATAAGAAGTCAGGTTAAAGTAGCCATCTTTAGGACGAGGGATTTTTAGCTGTCCACCGTTTAGGGATGTTAACTTACGGAGTGTCTTTGTTTCTACAAGAGTTTTATGTTGTTGTTTCAGGTTAAATAGTTCACTGTTGATGGTTTGCTTGAGTTGGATAGGGATGTCGTACTGGGTCCATTTGTTTAACAGATGCTCCGCCTGCTCTATAAAGGTTTGGAGGGCTTCCTTCTTCTTGTTTAGTTGATGCCGAATGAGCTCTTGCCTATACCTATAGGTAAACTCTGTATTGCGGACTGCTGGGTCATGTGGGTTTATATTGGTGTATACTGGCAGCAGGTTTTCTTTCAAACATGTTTCATTGAATATGACCGCATATTCTGTATTTATTATTTTCTGGTTTAGGGCTTCTATCCCTCTAACTATTTTCTTAGCATCAGGGCTTAATTGGAATAGGAGTTCTCCAAAACTCATTTTCGTACTTTTAAGGTGAAGAAAAGAAGTGATTTACTATAGTGTATTACACTTATTTGTATAATTTGCACGACGTTTCGAACCTCCATGGTTCATTCTCAAGTGAACAGATCTTACAATACTAGTTGATTTTATACCCGCATTAGGTCAGGTGATAATACAATGAAGGTGAAAAACATGGGGGGATACATAAGGGATAAACATAGGGGCTGCAGAAGGCTTATTGGCCCATACGAGGCATCTCCTATCTAAACACAAAGATTAATCCAGTGTAATTTGCCTGTTATGTTGGACATTGTCTTCTGTGTTGGCATCGATATGTTCTTGTCTTGTCCTTACTCTCATGGTGGGTAGAGTAAATAGTTCCGTGATTTGGGTGTTCATGGTAGGTCGCTCTATTCTTATGTGAATTGCCTCAAGAATTTGTAATCTTCTTGAATCTTGGGTTTTGTCTATTATGCAAGTATTCTTGTTCAACATTTCTCTTGTTAGAGTAATGTCATGGGCTTGTCTCATGTGATTCCTAGGGGCACCAGATTGAAGATGGCATGTCAAACGCCTCGTCAGCTTGGTCGACGTCATACCTATGTACTTACATTGAAGGTTACATCCTTCGTGGGGGCAAGTGTACATGTATACAACGCTTGACTGCTGTAGAGGGTTCTCCGTCGGCTTCAGGCTGTTTTTGATAAGGAGTTCGGAAGTCTTCTTGGTTTTGTAGAATATTATCAGGTTTATGTTTTGGTTAGGAGTAGTGCTTTTTACTCCTTTACGGATTATTTCTTTCATTATTCTTTCCTCTTTTATATGTTCACTGTGCATGGTTGATTTGTAATATAATTTTATTGGGGGTGTTGTGGTTTCTGTTCTAGGTTCTGAATTATACCAACGGTCCAAGTGTCTTCTTATAGCAGCGTTTATTTCCGCGTTGCTATATCCGTTGTTCACCAATACCTGAGTTACTCTTACAAACTCTATACTCACGTTGCTCCATTCAGAGCAGTGGGTAAGCGCTCGACGAATATAAGCATTGAGAACACTGGCTTTGTATCTTTGGGGGCACTCACTTCTACCGTTCAGGCATAATCCTATGTTGGTGGGCTTGGTATATACGTTGGTGCTTAAAGAGGTTCCTGTTTTTGTTATTAGTACATCCAAGAATGGCAGACTGTTATTTTCACTATTTTCATGTGTAAATCGGAGTACTGACTCTCTCTCTAGGTGTCTTTTTAGGTCAATTAGTTCATCTGAGTCTTTTACTATTACGAATATGTCATCTACATAACGGCAGTATACAGTTGGTTTTTGTCTGCTACTGAAGACCCTATCTTCGATGGTTCCCATATAAAAATTAGCAAATAAAACTCCTAAGGGGGAGCCCATTGCTACTCCGTCTATTTGTAAATACATGTCTCCTTGTGGACTGATGAAAGGGGCTTCCTTTGTACATGCTTCGAGAAGACTTTTCAAGTGTGGCTCAGGTATGTCTAATTTGGGGGTGCTCTCGTCTCTGTATACTCTGTCCAGTATCATTCCTATGGTTGTGTCGACTGGGACGTTGGTAAAAAGGGATTCAACGTCCAGGGAAGCGATGATTCCATCGGGCTGGGTAGATTTGATCAATTCTAGGAAATCTGCTGATGATTGTAGACTAAACTTACTTGGAGTGTATGGAGTTAGGAGTTCATTGAGTTTCTTTGCCAGGTGATAAGTTGGGGTTGGTATTTGGCTGATTATAGGGCGTAGTGGGTTACCTGGTTTATGCGTCTTAACATTGCCGTAGGCATATCCTAAGCCATAGTCGCCTTGAAGTTTATTGAAATGCACACTACCTTTCTTTGCGTTGATTGCTGTAATTGTTTTGTTTACTTTCCGCTTAAGGTCTTCTACGGGGTTCCTCGTGATTCGTTGAAATTTGGAGTCGTCACTTAGGATGTCGCTAATTTTGTTCATGTATTCATGGGTAGGAATCAATACATATGCTGCTGTTTTGTCGGCTTTTCTTATTGTTACGTCTTTCAGATTTTTTAGTTGTTTCGCTGCTTCTTTGAGTCGTGGGGTTAAGATTGTAGATGAATATGTTCCTCGTTTTTTCCCTGCTTCTGCAAGTAGTTCAGCTTGAAGTGTGTCAGTGGTGATGACTTTTTTGTTGTCTTCTAGCTTATGGATATCGTCCAGAAGCATTTCGATTTCCAGGCGTTTTTGATGCATCTTTGGTTTAGATAAGAATTGACAATTTAGACCAAGATTTAAGAGGTCTCGTTGGTCCTAGGTAAGATCATAAGAAGTCAGGTTAAAGTAGCCATCTTTAGGACGAGGGATTTTTAGCTGTCCACCGTTTAGGGATGTTAACTTACGGAGTGTCTTTGTTTCTACAAGAGTTTTATGTTGTTGTTTCAGGTTAAATAGTTCACTGTTGATGGTTTGCTTGAGTTGGATAGGGATGTCGTACTGGGTCCATTTGTTTAACAGATGCTCCGCCTGCTCTATAAAGGTTTGGAGGGCTTCCTTCTTCTTGTTTAGTTGATGCCGAATGAGCTCTTGCCTATACCTATAGGTAAACTCTGTATTGCGGACTGCTGGGTCATGTGGGTTTATATTGGTGTATACTGGCAGCAGGTTTTCTTTCAAACATGTTTCATTGAATATGACCGCATATTCTGTATTTATTATTTTCTGGTTTAGGGCTTCTATCCCTCTAACTATTTTCTTAGCATCAGGGCTTAATTGGAATAGGAGTTCTCCAAAACTCATTTTCGTACTTTTAAGGTGAAGAAAAGAAGTGATTTACTATAGAGTGTATTACACTTATTTGTATAATTTGCACGACGTTTCGAACCTCCATGGTTCATTCTCAAGTGAACAGATCTTACAATACTAGTTGATTTTATACCCGCATTAGGTCAGGTGATAATACAATGAAGGTGAAAAACATGGGGGGATACATAAGGGATAAACATAGGGGCTGCAGAAGGCTTATTGGCCCATACGAGGCATCTCCTATCTAAACACAAAGATTAATCCAGTGTAATTTGCCTGTTATGTTGGACATTGTCTTCTGTGTTGGCATCGATATGTTCTTGTCTTGTCCTTACTCTCATGGTGGGTAGAGTAAATAGTTCCGTGATTTGGGTGTTCATGGTAGGTCGCTCTATTCTTATGTGAATTGCCTCAAGAATTTGTAATCTTCTTGAATCTTGGGTTTTGTCTATTATGCAAGTATTCTTGTTCAACATTTCTCTTGTTAGAGTAATGTCATGGGCTTGTCTCATGTGATTCCTAGGGGCACCAGATTGAAGATGGCATGTCAAACGCCTCGTCAGCTTGGTCGACGTCATACCTATGTACTTACATTGAAGGTTACATCCTTCGTGGGGGCAAGTGTACATGTATACAACGCTTGACTGCTGTAGAGGGTTCTCCGTCGGCTTCAGGCTGTTTTTGATAAGGAGTTCGGAAGTCTTCTTGGTTTTGTAGAATATTATCAGGTTTATGTTTTGGTTAGGAGTAGTGCTTTTTACTCCTTTACGGATTATTTCTTTCATTATTCTTTCCTCTTTTATATGTTCACTGTGCATGGTTGATTTGTAATATAATTTTATTGGGGGTGTTGTGGTTTCTGTTCTAGGTTCTGAATTATACCAACGGTCCAAGTGTCTTCTTATAGCAGCGTTTATTTCCGCGTTGCTATATCCGTTGTTCACCAATACCTGAGTTACTCTTACAAACTCTATACTCACGTTGCTCCATTCAGAGCAGTGGGTAAGCGCTCGACGAATATAAGCATTGAGAACACTGGCTTTGTATCTTTGGGGGCACTCACTTCTACCGTTCAGGCATAATCCTATGTTGGTGGGCTTGGTATATACGTTGGTGCTTAAAGAGGTTCCTGTTTTTGTTATTAGTACATCCAAGAATGGCAGACTGTTATTTTCACTATTTTCATGTGTAAATCGGAGTACTGACTCTCTCTCTAGGTGTCTTTTTAGGTCAATTAGTTCATCTGAGTCTTTTACTATTACGAATATGTCATCTACATAACGGCAGTATACAGTTGGTTTTTGTCTGCTACTGAAGACCCTATCTTCGATGGTTCCCATATAAAAATTAGCAAATAAAACTCCTAAGGGGGAGCCCATTGCTACTCCGTCTATTTGTAAATACATGTCTCCTTGTGGACTGATGAAAGGGGCTTCCTTTGTACATGCTTCGAGAAGACTTTTCAAGTGTGGCTCAGGTATGTCTAATTTGGGGGTGCTCTCGTCTCTGTATACTCTGTCCAGTATCATTCCTATGGTTGTGTCGACTGGGACGTTGGTAAAAAGGGATTCAACGTCCAGGGAAGCGATGATTCCATCGGGCTGGGTAGATTTGATCAATTCTAGGAAATCTGCTGATGATTGTAGACTAAACTTACTTGTAGACTAAACTTTTGTAGATTGTAGACTAAACTTACGGCTGCTACCACAGTAGCAGCCGTAATGTTCTTTACTGAACCTGCTATGGGGAATCTGGTGGTAGGACACATGATAGTTAGTATATATGCGTTGCCAGAACTGGTCCGGGGTAAAGGACCAACACAGTCTATGATGAGTCTGTGGAAAGGTTCCGCAGGCACCTGGATGGGATTTAATGGAGCCTGGGGAATAGAGATGTTAGGTTTACCTGCCATCTGACATGTATGACACTGTTGCACGTACTTTTTGACGTCTTTTACCATACCTGGCCAGTAGTAGTCTTGTCTGATTCCGTGGTAGGTTTTGTTAAAACCATAGTGTGAAAGAGCTCCGTGGGCCAGGTGTAGAATATCGGGCCGTAGGCTAATGGGAATCACTAGTTGTTCGACATTGGCCCAATCGTCATCCTCTTTCAGCTTGCTGGGTCTGTATCTGCGGTAGAGCAACTCATTCTCTAGGAAGAACCCAGGGATACTGTCAGGTTGAGTCTCATCCTGGAAGAATAATGGTGTTAACGATTGATCTTCCCTCTGTAACTTACGGAACTCCAAACTGGTAAGATTTGGAGGTAGATTCTGAGGGTCTTGAGGGACAGCGGTAGCAGTAGAGTCAGCTGGTTGCGGTCGTACAGCTTGTGCATGGGTGGTCACCAAAACCAGAGGAAAAACTTTATCACTTTCTTGAACCTCTGCTGGAACATATTCAAAGATGGGATTATCCATTACAGAGGTACACACCTGGGGTTTGTCCATGATGATCAGGTTGGACGGTTGCAGATCTTCTGCCAAGTCGTTGCCCAGGAGAAGTTGCACTCCAGGCATGGGAAAAGGCTTTTCCCTGATGGCGACTTGGACTTCACCGGTCACGAAGGGACAATCCAGGTGGACTCTGGCGAGTGGATATGGAGTGGTAGCAGTGAGGTCAGTGATAAGGACGGTTTCCCCGGTGTAGGTGATGTTAGGCACAGCTGATTTCAATATAATAGACTGAAGAGCCGCTGTGTCCCTCAAGATCTTCAATTTGAAACGTCCCTCCGAATCTGTACCGTTGGTAGAGACAGTTCCAGGATACAGGTGTTTACTGAAGAGAGAAAGATCATTAACATTAACACCAACATTCATCACAGGCTTACCGGACTTAGGAGGAGTCTGTTTGGGTTTAGTAGATTCATTGCTTTTGTATTGAGCCTTCCCACATCTATCTATGGTATGTCCATAGAGTTTGCAAAACTTACAATACAATTGTGAGCTCGCTTGATCTGTATTCACTTTATCGTAACTGTACCAAGACATCTTACTGGAAGGTGGTTCTGGTGTCAGCCGGTGGATGAGGCTGTAGGTGTCAGCCGACTTTGCACATTTGATGCAGTCGGTTTCTTCTTTATCTGTTAGATATAAACGGACGGAAGGGGGAACACGTCTCAAGAATTTCTCAACTTGCATGAGGTTGACGATGTGAGAGTTTTATTATGAGAATTTGGGACCATGTATGAACAATTGACTTGGCGCGAGCAAACGCAGAGACCCCAATGAAAATTGAAATCTCCCTCACTAGGCCGCTGACCTTCGCCAATCGCCGAAGCGAATCTAACGAGTAGGTCACGGGCTCTTACAACAATAATTTATTGTTGTGTGGTGCCGTATATTTGATCCAAAGCTCAGAAAATTAGTCTCAATTTTATTAGTCAAGTGTGAAGAACATTTGCATAACAATAATAATGTGTGGGGGTGTAACGAAAAGACAGTGTTAACCATAACAACTTAGTTTATTCAATAAAGTACTAACTACTACAACAAAACAAAAAGAAATGTCAATGACGTTACTCGAAATCCTTCCTGTGACACTATCAATGACAGCTAGACACCAGCCCCTCGGACTGCATAATGAACTAACTCGAACATAAGCGTGACCACAGAGGAATCAACAAGAAACAAGAACTAACAGATCTATAATCACAATTACAACAAATGACACAGTAGGTTCTGAAATACGTCTCCAGTAACCTCCTAACTGTTCTACGCCTCAGTGCACTCTACACCTGCAACAGCGGTTGCAATGCAATCAAATCAGTAGTCTTTCAATGACAACAATAACTAATGGGTTCACTGGCAACTCCAGCACCCTTCCTCAAATTATTCCTTACGTTAACACTCCGTCCCACGGACGATCAACAATCAATAACAAATGATTTACGTTAATAACACAATAACATTTACGTTAATAACAAGGTAACATTTACGTTAAATTAACAACTCTTACAACCGTCACTAGTAACGCGGAAATTACACAACACTCTACCCGTCGAGCATTCAGTGAGAAAATCCCATTAATCCCTGTACTTCCAGACAGCTGATTAATATCTTTACTAGTTACGTTAGTTTACGTTAATCGGTTACTAATCACTCTGCGATGGTAAACTCTGATTTACAATGTCCAAAGTGTTAAGAGAACGGTAATCACTCGTGATTACCTTTAGAGTAATTAATTACTATCCTCAAGATCAATAATTAATCAATTAAAATACGCAACCTTTCACACTGGCTCAGCAATTTACATTAAGGTATGAATTCCGTCTGAGCCTTCCATACTCAGACCAATTCAGGTGGCTAATAACAGTAATTAGCACCACGTTTACGTTATTCTAAAATGACGTTACTCCTCCCACGAGTAAATCAAGTGCCGGTACTTCCGGGCAGATAACGACGTTACGTTAATGGAACAATGTAGCCGTCGTGTGAGTCGATAAAACAAGGATCGAGATTAATTACTTTGACTTCCTAAAACACGTCAATTACCCGGCCCCCTGACCGTTAATTACGACAGACAATTCTCTAATTCTTATCTGGCTGATAGCTAGGCTCCTCGAGACTACCGTAGCTGCTTGCAGGAAAGTAAATTAACCCAAACGCATTCTACGTTACTCAAATTGTCAAAGAACAAATTCGCTTATAGCAATGGGCGTTCCCTTGGTTACGTTATATTAATTGCCTCGCAATCATCTCACTGAATACTGGACTTCGATGTCCTACCAGATAACCAGGAGAATATATGTGTATCCAAGTACTCGTCTACAGCCGAGTTCCCCCACGACAATGACAAATCACACTAACAAATCACAGTGATTTACGTTATAATCCGGTTGCTATGACAGTACTGCAGAACCTAGTAAAATAACATACAGGACATAAACCCTCTAGAACACTGCCCCACAATGACTTTACTGAACTGCAATCACATACAGTGATGCTCAACACTAGCAACAATCACCATCAAATAACAACCCCTTTGCAATAACACACACGGCAAGTACTCTAATTTCCAAATATTAGGATACTGCACACACTTACTTACTGCTGCAAATGACCCCTAGAACATAGGTCAATATATTGCAATCACCACACAGTAAATAACTCAATAACACTGGGCACCGTGACACTACGATTATATATATATATATATATATATATATATATATATATATATATATATATATATATATATATATATATATATATATATATATATATATATATATAATTACTGCTGACACATGTAGCCTACAGCTATCAAACGTTATTGGGAACACTAAGGAGAATCTCACACTCCTTAAATCACATGGGTGAGTGATTTACCGATCACGCATGTCGGTAAACACTCGAGAGTTACGTTACTCGACAGAGCGATGGCGGTCTCTCCAGACAGCCACGTCACTCACCAAAACTCACCAAAATTACGTTAATTAATACTGCAACCACAATATATATTTATATAAATCACACTTGTCACGGCCCTGGGAACAATACAAGAAATTTAAAACCACACTGTGGTACACTCCCCAATAATCATTGCCAGGAATCACTGGCGTTACACATACCTGAGCGCTCAGTGTTGGAATTCCACACCTGCAAGACCACACATGGAAATGATATCACTCCGTCCCACGGACGATCAAAAATGATTACCACAATGAAATAATATAATTATTACATGAACATCCTCTCAGTCCTTGGCTAATCTATGTATACTCTGTTCCCGTGTGTACCCACACACACACACACACACTGTACGTCTGTGTACACCAGACTTAAGTCCCTCTGGACTGACAAGATGACAACAAAGGTGATTAATCTCCTTGTCCACAATTCACTCCACTTGAACAGGTGCTGCGTGACAATGTGACGGAACACTTGACCTCGAATTCAAGCTTTAGAGACTACTAATCACCAGAAATACACACATCGGTACTTACTCATTCACACTGCCGGCTAAACACAATTCCCATACATCAGGCACCCCGCTATAGGTGGCTGGCTCGTTCCAAGTGGCGTAGGCGGTGGTAGTACCTTACGTGGTATTATATATACGAAAAAATTGGCGTACACTCGAACCCCTCCCACTCAACACGGCTGAGTTCGCACCCTCGACTCACCGGTGAAGTGAAGCGTTCATACCCAGGTGACGCGCACAACGATAGCCTCTCACACAACATGGGCAATTTGCCTTAACACTGACACGAATTTCCCCGTTCCCATCGACTGCTATAGAGCACTAGCAAGTCTAATCATCACTGGTATGGGATCTACGAGTCTGTTGCTGCTCGTATGCACATTCCCCACGATCCCAGATCACTGTACCTCTACCCCCTGCACAAAAATGACTTAAACCCCTCCAAGCGACGACTTCGGCCGGATTCTGTGACGACCGTTGTCGTTGGTGAAGCAGGAAGCATCAGCAGTTGAGTAGTCCAGCCACCACGACGCCCTATACTTCAATTTGGCCGAATTGAGTACAGAGAGCGTCTTGACAAGGTGGCAGCTGTGTTCAGAATGATGCTACACAACGGCTATCCCCGCATCCTTCTCGAAATAACCAATGAGAGGAAGGCATACAGCGGCCTACCCCTCTCATCCAATCAGCGACGGTGTAGCAAAGCCCCTAGGGCAACTCCAAGATGGCCGACCAACATGGCGGCTCAAGATGTTTACTAAGATGGTGGCTGTTTCCATGACAACGACTCAAGTGGCCAGCGAGCGCGGGAGGCCCACAGCTCACCCACGCCAGCGGCCTAGCTGTTCCCGCGCAAAGCTGTCTAGCTCCATGCCATACAATGAGATGATGCTATCAGCTCTAGCACTGTCCCCAGACATGCCACCCCGGCCAGGGTAACATTTATGGACTGCTGATGACTGGGGCTCTCACATGAGCCCAAACACTAGATGTTTCGGTTGCTGGTTACCAAACTTAAGTCCGCCCACTTAACAAGTGCACTTAACAAGTGTACTTGCTCCCACAGGCCTAAGAGCACTATTGTAAGTGAGCTGGTGAACCATCCCCTCACAACAACCTCCCACCAAAAAGATAAAATTTCCCGGAGGAAAATTTAATCTAAATCACCAGCCACTTACACTTGTGCTCTTAATTAAGTGCACGGCGGCTGGGTGGTGGTGATGATTCATCCGTTTTCTGTTGACGTCGGTGGCTGGCGGGACAAGATGTGACGTCACTGGCTCGTCCAGGGTGGTACTTCCTGACCGTAGTGCGGTCGTGCTCAGGTTCTGGGTCCGGGTTAAGCCGGCTCAACGCCTCGCAGCTTCCCTTCCTCAGTCTCTTCACACTCTCGCCCCACAGGTCTGTGTCATACTGGACACAATAGGCAGCACACTGGGATGGACTTACCAATGAAGTACAGACTCAACACCTTCCCTACCCTACCGACACAATCCCGACAGTTAGCAGACTGTCATGCCTTCCCGGTGACAGGGTCTTTCTTCCTGTCTGTCTGTCACTCTCAGACCGAGTTGCTCTACCGACTGAGTTGACTGGGCTGAGACCTCTTCAGCAGCTGTCAAACCTCGCCCCTCACTGAGCACCAGGTCACTGACCTGCTCGTTCATCAATCTCTCAGAGACCGTTCGTTTGTCTGAACGATCTTCCAACAGCCTGAAAGATTGGTCCAGAATATCCACTTCACTTGTGGGAACCACAGCTACCGTAGCCTCACCACTGGCAACATCCAGCAGACGTTTACTCTCCTGAGTGGTGTTAACCCTCGCGGGTCAGGCTGGTCGACAGGTCGTGGCGGGATCACCTGATCCAGGCCACACCCGTCTCACTGGGCTCACCCCCGTTTTCTGTGAAATGAAAGAAGGAAAATTGCTCTTTTTTCCTCTTACCTCATGCACCTGATCTTTCGCCTGATAAGAGGCGACCATGACTTCCTCAGCTGGCGGCCGTGTGACATCGCCGTCAACTGGTGAGACCCATCTGAGTCCCTCTGAATCAGTTCTCGTTTTCTGTGCAATAGGGAGAGAAGGATGGCTCCGGTTTCCTTTCACCTGCTGCCTTTCTTCTTCTGTCTGGGCGGCGGTGATCTCTGCTCGACCGGCCGGCTGACGCTTGGTGTCAACACCAGCGGGTTTAACCTTCCTCTCACCTGATCCTGTTTCCTCTGGGACATTTCCACAGGACAGACCCACTTGGTTCCCAATACCAGGAGTATTACCTATCAAAGGTCCATACACTGCCTTTCTACTTAGTGCAGCCTTGATCTTACCTTTGATATATGGGGTGTCTACCAACACGGACACTTCTTCCATGTCCTTACCAGTGTCATCTGGGAACTGGACACGGAGGGTTCGACCTGTTCTACTCTCAGGCTCAACCAAACTGCTCCTGACCATTTTAACTGTAGCACCCCGGTCTCGAAAGACACTCGTCCATTGCCCATTAACTCTTCCTCTAGTTAATTCGAGTGTGTGTCTTGGGGCATCACATCCCACGGTACTCATGCCTGTAACTCGCACCTTGGTCACCTTCTTAGTCTTAAGCCTAGTGCTGCTCGGGCACTTAGCTGCTCGGTGACTTGCCATGTTGCATGTGAAGCACCTGGGTCCCTTAACCTTGGGTTTCTGTTGGTGTCCCTTAGACTAACTTTCTCTAGGTTTAGCTCCCTTACATGGAGCTTGAGTAAACCTTTCAACCTTTGTCACACATCGATCTAGGTATGCATCCCTAGAATCGATCTTCTCCTCTCTTGGCAATAGAGGAGGTACCTCTACTTCCAGCGCCTGTACCTCTGAGCTTGGCCACACTTGGTCCGGGAGACATCTCCCGTCACGCAGGGTGCAGTTGCGCCTCCACAGATCTCCAGTATCATCTTTTGATACTGGTAATGGCTCGAAGGGGCCACCACTTACGGGCTATTCATGCCCGTGCCACCTCTTGGGTGGCTTAATCTTCATCAATCATCAAATCTACTCATCCACGGGAGACATTTCCCGTCACGCAGGGTGCAGTCGCACCTCCACAGATCTCCAGTATCATCTATTGATACTGGAAATGGCTCAAAAAGGGCCACCACTTATGGGCTATTCATGCCAAGCCACCTTTTGGGTGGCTTAAATCTTCTCTCTCTCTCTACTCATCACACCATTTGGTCCGGGAGACATCTCCCGTCACGCAGGGTGCAGTCGCACCTCCACAGATCTCCAGAATCATCTATTGATACTGGTGATGGCTCAAAAGGGCCACCACTTACGAGCTATTCATGCCTGTGCCACCTTTTGGGTGGCTTAATCTTCATCAATCAATCAATCTTGATCATGACACACCATCTGGTCACCATTTGGTCCGGGAGACATCTCCCGTCACGCAGGGTGCATTCGCACCTCCACAGATCTCCAGTATCAGCTCTTGATACTGGTAATGGCTTAAAATGGCCACCACTTACGGGCTATTTATGCCCGTGCCACCTTTTGGGTGGCTTAATCTTCATCATCATCATCATCTGAGCTTGGCGCGGCAGGAGGGGCTTGACTCCCCGTCCTTGCCTCGGATTGCAGTCTTGCAATTTCCAATCTAGTCAATCTCTCGTGGTGGGCATTCCACATGTCGGCCACAAATTTGGCCTTATCCACTCCTTGCAGTTCCATAGCATCAGCTTGAGCTGCTAGGTACTCTAAAGTAATTTCCTCCTGGGGTTGTTCAGTCCCCCTCCTGAGAGGTTGTTCTGGTATCTGATTGACTACTTCCAACGAAACGTTTCTGTGGCCCAAGGAATCAGTCCTTAGCCTAGGCTGGGGTCGCGACTCCCCTTCCTTCTCCTGGGGTGGACTCAATCCCACACCCCCTGACATACCGACTATACCACGCTCGGCTAGGGGAACTCCCTTGTCCCCTAGATCACTTCTGTTTGCTCTTTCTAGACATAGACGCCGTACATAGGCCTTATGGTCCTCAACATACTGCCGACATTCCTCATCTGTGCGAATGTTTCTATCCTTTGGCAGCACGCCATACTTAGTCACATACAGATATATGTACTTATCCCTATAATCCTCATCCATTCTGTGTGTGTGGTGTGTGTGTACCTAATCGTGCTAACCGACAACAAACACACCCACAGCAATATTGTTCTGCAATGTTCTGCACACCTTTCTTCCTAGGTTTCTCAACTTG
Source organism: Procambarus clarkii (assembly GCF_040958095.1). NCBI lineage: Eukaryota > Metazoa > Arthropoda > Malacostraca > Decapoda > Cambaridae > Procambarus > Procambarus clarkii. The sequence goes on from NC_091158.1 coordinate 41,469,953, forward strand.
ATGAGTCTTACTTTTCTGATTATGAATCAAAAGTCTACGGCCCCACGTTGGGCGCCATGATGTGAGAGTTTGAGTTTGTAAACTTGTGAGAATAAATTGAAATTGGTATAAGGATTTTTTGCTCTGAAAATTTCTAAGAATTTTTTTTATTCTTTAACCTTCATTCCTGACGTGATATTCAACTAGGTCGCCTGAGGAAGGACTTGCTTAGCTAACACACCAGTGTAGTAGTAAACAGCTCATTCCTCACTTTGGGACCATGTATGAACAATTGACTAGGCGCGAGCAAACGCCGAGACCCCAATGAAAATTGAAATCCCCCCCACTTAGGCCGCTGACCTTCGCCAATCGCCGAAGCGAATCTAACGAGTAGGTCACGGGCTCTCACAACAATAATTTATTGTTGTGTGGTGCCGTATATTTGATCCAAAGCTCAGAAAATTAGTCTCAATTTTATTAGTCGAGTGTGAAGAACATCTGCATAACAATAATAATGTGTGGGGGTGTAACGAAAAGACAGTGTTAACCATAACGACTTAGTTTATTCAATAAAGTACTAACTACTACAACAAAACAAAAGAAATGTCAATGACGTTACTCGAAATCCTTCCTGTGACACTATCAATGACAGCTAGACACCAGCCCCTCGGACTGCATAATGAACTAACTCGAACATAAGCGTGACCACAGAGGAATCAACAAGAAACAAGAACTAACAGATCTATAATCACAATTACAACAAATGACACAGTAGGTTCTGAAATACGTCTCCAGTAACCTCCTAACTGTTCTACGCCTCAGTGCACTCTACACCTGCAACAGCGGTTGCAATGCAATCAAATCAGTAGTCTTTCAATGACAACAATAACTAATGGGTTCACTGGCAACTCCAGCACCCTTCCTCAAATTATTCCTTACGTTAACACTCCGTCCCACGGACGATCAACAATCAATACCAATTGATTTACGTTAATAATACAATAATATTTACGTTAATAACAAGGTAACATTTGCGTTAAATTAACAACTCTTACAACCGTCACTAGTAACGCGGAAATTACACAACACTCTACCCGTCGAGCATTCAGTGAGAAAATCCCATTAATCCCTGTACTTCCAGACAGCTGATTAATCTCTTTACTAGTTACGTTAATTTACGTTAATCGGTTACTAATCACTCTGCGATGGTAAACTCTGATTTACAATGTCCAAAGTGCTAAGAGAACGGTAATCACTCGTGATTACCTTTAGAGTAATTATTTACTATCCTCAAGATCAATAATTAAACAATTAAAATACGTACCCTTTCACACTGGCTGAGCAATTTACATTAAGGTATGAATTCCGTCTGAGCCTTCCATACTCAGACCAATTCAGGTGGCTAATAACAGTAATTAGCACCAAGTTTACGTTATTCTAAAATGATGCTACTCCTCCCACGAGTAAATCAAGTGCCGGTACTTCCGGGCAGATAACGACGTTACGTTAATGGAACAATATAGCCTTCGTGTGAGTCGATCAAACAAGGATCGAGATTAATTACTTTGACTTCCTGAAACACGTCAATTACCCGGCCCACTGACCGTTAATTACGACAGACAATACTCTAATTCTTATCTGGCTGATGGCTAGGCTCCTCGAGACTACCGTAGCTGCTTGCAGGAAAGTAAATTAACCCAAACGTATTCTACGTTACTCAAATTGTCAAAGAACAAATTCTCTTAAAGCAATGGGTGTTCCCTTGGTTACGTTATATTAATTGCCTCGCAATTACCTTACTGAATACTGGACTTCGATGTCCTACCAGATAACCAGGAGAATATATGTGTATCCAAGTACTCGTCTACAGCCGAGTTCCCCCACGACAATGACAAATCACACTAACAAATCACAGTGATTTACGTTATAATCCGGTTGCAATGACAGTACTGCAGAACCTAGTAAAATAACATACAGTACATAAACCCTCTAGAACACTGCCCCACAATGGCTTTACTGGACTGCAATCACATACGGTAATGCTCAACACAAGCAACAATCACCATCAAATAACAACCCCTTTGCAATAACACACACGGCAAGTACTCTAATTTCCAAATATTAGGATACTGCATACACTTACTTACTGCTGCAAATGACCCCTAGAACATAGGTCAATATATTGCAATCACCACACAGTAAATAACTCAATAACACTGGGCACCGTGACACTACGATTATATATATATATATATATATATATATATATATATATATATATATATATATATATATATATATATATATATATATATATATATGCGAACAAGCCTGAATGGTCCCCAGGACAATATGCAACTGAAAACTCACACCCCAGAAGTGACTCGAACCCATACTCCCAGAAGCAACGCAACTGGTATGTACAAGACGCCTTAATCCACTTGACCATCACGACCGGACAAAATGAGGTGATAGCCGAGGCTATTTGAACCACCCCACCGCCGGCACTCGGATAGTAATCTTGGGCATAGCATTTTACCAAATCACCTCATTCTTTGGGGCACACGTGAGGAACACAAATGCGAACAAGCCTGAATGGTCCCCAGGACAATATGCAACTGAAAACTCACACCCCAGAAGTGACTCGAACCCATACTCCCAGAAGCAACGCAACTGGTATGTACAAGACGCCTTAATCCACTTGACCATCACGACCGGACAAAATGAGGTGATAGCCGAGGCTATTTGAACCACCCCACCGCCGGCACTCGGATAGTAATCTTGGGCATAGCATTTTACCAAATCACCTCATTCTTTGGGGCACACGTGAGGAACACAAATGCGAACAAGCCTGAATGGTCCCCAGGACAATATGCAACTGAAAACTCACACCCCAGAAGTGACTCGAACCCATACTCCCAGAAGCAACGCAACTGGTATGTACAAGAGTTTTCAGTTGCATATTGTCCTGGGGACCATTCAGGCTTGTTCGCATTTGTGTTCCTCACGTGTGCCCCAAAGAATGAGGTGATTTGGTAAAATGCTATGCCCAAGATTACTATCCGAGTGCCGGCGGTGGGGTGGTTCAAATAGCCTCGGCTATCACCTCATTTTGTCCGGTTGTGATGGTCAAGTGGATTAAGGCGTCTTGTACATACCAGTTGCGTTGCTTCTGGGAGTATGGGTTCGAGTCACTTCTGGGGTGTGAGTTTTCAGTTGCATATTGTCCTGGGGACCATTCAGGCTTGTTCGCATTTGTGTTCCTCACGTGTGCCCCAAAGAATGAGGTGATTTGGTAAAATGCTATGCCCAAGATTACTATCCGAGTGCCGGCGGTGGGGTGGTTCAAATAGCCTCGGCTATCACCTCATTTTGTCCGGTCGTGATGGTCAAGTGGATTAAGGCGTCTTGTACATACCAGTTGCGTTGCTTCTGGGAGTATGGGTTCGAGTCACTTCTGGGGTGTGAGTTTTCAGTTGCATATTGTCCTGGGGACCATTCAGGCTTGTTCGCATTTGTGTTCCTCACGTGTGCCCCAAAGAATGAGGTGATTTGGTAAAATGCTATGCCCAAGATTACTATCCGAGTGCCGGCGGTGGGGTGGTTCAAATAGCCTCGGCTATCACCTCATTTTGTCCGGTCGTGATGGTCAAGTGGATTAAGGCGTCTTGTACATACCAGTTGCGTTGCTTCTGGGAGTATGGGTTCGAGTCACTTCTGGGGTGTGAGTTTTCAGTTGCATATTGTCCTGGGGACCATTCAGGCTTGTTCGCATTTGTGTTCCTCACGTGTGCCCCAAAGAATGAGGTGATTTGGTAAAATGCTATGCCCAAGATTACTATCCGAGTGCCGGCGGTGGGGTGGTTCAAATAGCCTCGGCTATCACCTCATTTTGTCCGGTCGTGATGGTCAAGTGGATTAAGGCGTCTTGTACATACCAGTTGCGTTGCTTCTGGGAGTATGGGTTCGAGTCACTTCTGGGGTGTGAGTTTTCAGTTGCATATTGTCCTGGGGACCATTCAGGCTTGTTCGCATTTGTGTTCCTCATGTGTGCCCCAAAGAATGAGGTGATTTGGTAAAATGCTATGCCCAAGATTACTATCCGAGTGCCGGCGGTGGGGTGGTTCAAATAGCCTCGGCTATCACCTCATTTTGTCCGGTCGTGATGGTCAAGTGGATTAAGGCGTCTTGTACATACCAGTTGCGTTGCTTCTGGGAGTATGGGTTCGAGTCACTTCTGGGGTGTGAGTTTTCAGTTATATATATATATATATATATATATATATATATAATATATAATGTATATATATATATATATATATATATATATATATATATATATATATATATATATATATATATATATATATATATATGTCATACCTAGTAGCCAGAACGCCCTTCTCAGCCTACTATGCACGGCCCGATTTGCCTAATAAGCCAAGTTTTCATGATTTTTTTTTTTTCGACTACCTAACCTACCTAACCTAACCTAACCTAACTTTTTCGGCCACCTAACCCAACCTAACCTATAAAGATAGGTTAGGTTAGGTTAGGTAGGGTTGGTTAGTTTCAGTCATATATCTACGTTAATTTTAACTCCAATAAAAAAAAATTTACCTCATACATAATGAAATGGGTAGCTTTATCATTTCATAAGAAAAAAATTAGAGAAAATGTATTAATTCAGGAAAACTTGGCTTATTAGGCAAATCGGGCCTTGCATAGTAGGCTGAGAAGTGCGTTCTGGCTACTAGGTACGACATATATTTATATATATATATATATATATATATATATATATATATATATATATATATATATATAATTACTGCTGACACATGTAGCCTACAGCTATCAAACGTTATTGGGAACACTAAGGAGAATCTCACACTCCTTAAATCACATGGGTGAGTGATTTACCGATCACGCATGTCGATAAACACTCGAGAGTTACGTTACTCGACAGAGCGATGGCGGTCTCTCCAGACAGCCACGTCACTCACCAAAACTCACCAAAATTACGTTAATTAATACTGCAACCACAATATATATTTATATAAATCACACTTGTCACGGCCCTGGGAACAATACAAGAAATTTAAAACCACACTGTGGTACACTCCCCAATAATCATTGCCAGGAATCACTGGCGTTACACATACCTGAGCGCTCAGTGTTGGAATTCCACACCTGCAAGACCACACATGGAAATGATATCACTCCATCCCACAGACGATCAAAAATGATTACCACAATGAAATAATATAATTATAACATGGACATCCTCTCAGTCCTTGGATAATCTATGTATACTCTGTTCCCGTGTGTACCACACACACACACACACTGTACGTCTGTGTACACCAGACTTAAGTCCCTCTGGACTGACAAGATGACAACAAAGGTGATTAATCTCCTCGCCCACAATTCACTCCACCTGAACAGGTGCTGCATGACAATGTGACCTCGACCTCGAATTCAAGCTTTAGAGACTACTAATCACCAGAAATACACACATAGGTACTTACTCATTCACACTGCCGGCTAAACACAATTCCCATACATCAGGCACCCCACTATAGGTGGCTGGCTCGTTCCAAGTGGCGTAGGCGGTGGTAGTACCTTACGTGGTATTATATATACAAAAAAATTGGCGCACACTCGAACCCCTCCCACTCAACACGGCTGAGTTCGCACCCTCGACTCACCGGTGAAGTGAAGCGTTCATACCCAGGTGACGCGCACAACGATAGCGTCTCACACAACATGGGCAATTTGCCTTAACACTGACACGAATTTCCCCGTTCCCATCGACTGCTACAGAGCACTAGCAAGTCTAATCATCACTGGTATGGGATCTACAAGTCTGTTGCTGCTCGTATGCACATTCCCCACGATCCCAGATCACTGTACCTCTACCCCCTGCACAAAAATGTCTTAAACCCCTCCAAGCGACGACTTCGGCCGGATTCTGTGACGACCGTTGTCGTTGGTGAAGCAGGAAGCATCAGCAGTTGAGTAGTCCAGCCACCACGACGCCCTATACTTCAATTTGGCCGAATTGGGTACAGAGAGCGTCTTGACAAGGTGGCAGCTGTGTTCAGAATGATGCTACACAACGGCTATCCACGCATCCTTCTCGAAATAACCAGTGAGAGGAAGGCATACAGCAGCCTACCCCTCTCATCCAATCAGCGACGGTGTAGCATAGCCCCTAGGGCAACTCCAAGATGGCCGACCAACATGGCAGCTCAAGATGTTTACTAAGATGGCGGCTGTTTTCATGACAACGACTCAAGTGGCCAGCGAGCGCGGGAGGCCCACAGCTTACCCCACGCCTGGGCCTAGCCGTTCCCGCGCAAAGCTGTCTGGCTCCATGCCATACAATGAGATGATGCTATCAGCTCTAGCACTGTCCACAGACATGCCACCCCGGCCAGGGTAACATTTATGGACTGCTGATGACTGGGGCTCTCACATGAGCCCAAACACTAGATGTTTCGGTTGCTGGTTACCAAACTTAAGTCCGCCCACTTAACAAGTGCACTTAACAAGTGTACTTGCTCCCACAGGCCTAAGAGCACTATTGTAAGTGAGCTGGTGAACCATCCCCTCACAGACGAGTTCTGCAAATGTAGAGACATGTGCTGCTTCCAGCCATTTCATGAAATATCTTTTCTTGGTATTGGCAAATTCTAGAAAGGTGGTGGTACTTGTCTTTAGATAGTCACGGAATTTTCGTCTGTAGCTTTCGGTGGAGAGAAGGTAGGCGTCCAACACTGCTTGCTTCAGGGCCTGGTAGTCATTCTCAGATGCTAATTTGCTGAGAGTATGCTCTACTCTCAGCATAGTAACTGCAGCTCTACCTGTGAGATGCACTCTGAGAAGGGTAGACCATTGATCTGCAGGCCAGCTAAGTTTATTAGCTAAGATCTCAAAGGTGGTAAAAAAGACATCAATCTCTGTCTCAACGAATGGTGGCATTAACTTACTTGCATGGAAGACATTGAAACTTACGGGAAGACTAGCAGTAGCTTGTTGGCGCTGAGTGTGGTGTGTAGTTTCCAACGTGAGTTCTCGTTGACGACATTCAATGGCCATATCCGGTTGTTGTTTGTCATGCTCGCGTTGTATCTCCAGGTGGCGTTGTTTTGCTTTAAGCTGTACTCGCTCACGCTCTCTGAATAGGGCCATCTCACGTTCTTGCTCTTCTTTCCTCATTGCAGCTTCTCTTTCCCTCAGGGCCGCCTCTCATTCCTGCTCTTCTTTCCTTATTGCAGCTTCTCTTTCCCTCATTTGTAGAACTTCCTTCTGTTGTTGGAGGGCTTCTTTTTGTTGCTCTCGTTCGAGCTTTGCGAGTTCGAGCTTGAGTTTCATAGTTGCAAGTCATTTTTGTTGGCGCCTTGGGGAACATCTAGTTGATACTCGTGGGCAAGAGCTTGTAATTCAGTCTTCTTGGCACGACATAAGGTCCCTATTTCACCAGCTGGATCGTTACGGAAAGCTTGGAGACGAAACATGGTGAAAGATAGCAAATAAATGTACAACGAATATAGTTGTGATATGGTAAATGTCAGAAACAGGATAACGTGTCAACTGGTAACTATCCTGTGGAATTTTAATCTTTAACAATTAACGTTAATTTTAGGATGGTAAATGATTAGTCAATCAAAATCGCAGGAAATCTTGTACCCGGTACTCAATGTAAGAGAATAAGGGCAAGAAAATCCTACTAAATAAGTGAAACTGAGTTTCTAAAACAAATGAAACATTTAATTGCTCCAAAAGTGAATTAGGTAGTCCAAGAATGTAGGCATACCTTCCCAAGTATCTATAAGACATAAGCTAGGGTTTCCCACTAAATGAATTCCCACTAAATTCCCACAGCTACTGGAAGGTAGTTGTGCTTTCTGGGTTCGAGTCCCACTGGTGGGTGTTGTCCAAAGATTGTTAATCTTCACCTTGTGGTTTATGCAAGTATAGGCATATATATATATATATATATATATATATATATATATATATATATATATATATATATATATATATATATATATATATATATATATATATATACATATAAAGTGCGTACTATTTTTTTGTTTCGTTTATGGAGGACTGGGGAAATATGAAGTGAGGAATTGTCAAGTGATTGATGATGACTGTCTCCTGTATGGGAGGGGGTGAGGGGAGGGGGAAGGGTGTGATATTTGACACCACCTTAATGCGAACATAGTCCATGCATGCGCAAGGCGTCAAAGACCACACACTGGGGCTTACGACATGGAGGAGGCACACCCCTCCTAGTACAGTTCAAGGCACACAGCTCCTGGTATGTGTGGAGAACCTCATGACTATGTGGGCACATGTGGGTGAGTGGTCATGTGATGGTGTTGGGTATGTACCGAGCTGGAAGCAAGGTAGGGGAGTGAGGGGCGAGGCCCATCCACACTGTTTACAAAAATTATTTATGGGTCATTGACACACTCCATTTGCTGCTGACACCTCCTACGGCGAACACCTCTCGACTCCGACATGAAAAACTAATCACCTGCGGTGTGAGATTTTTCTCTACGCCTACCTCCCTTAAGAGGTGGACTACAAGTTTAAAGTCTGCTCACGGCAGTTAAGCATGAGTCCAGTAGAAAAAAGGAAAAGCGGGAGCAAAACGCCAGGCTTCCACCACCAAGGGTGAAAACCTGTCCACAATAGGCCGCTGGCTCCTCCTAGTTAAACAGAACGTTAAAACTAATAAAGGGTAACCGACGGGTTCTCACAATCAAATATTTATATTTGATGTGGCGCTATGAATTGGAATTCGAATTCCCAAGAACAGCCGCCTTATCAAGATCACATCAACATTTAATAATATGCAGAAATATGGTGGAATAATATGGTTGAAGGGTTGACATCAAAGACTGTTTTCTGTAGCATAACAATTTATTAATAACAAGAGACTAACTACTACATTAACGAGTTTACATTACGTTAATGTCAATCCAGTGGCACGATAACACACAGCTAAATAGCAACCCTTGCTGTGAGGCTGCATACTGAACTAACCTGAACACAGGTGTGCCCACTGATGACGCAATATTGCAAATCAAAGAAAAATATCACAGACTAAGTTACACCACAGCGAATGGTTACGTTATTGTACATCAAGTGGCATTTGCAACACAGCTATTCAACAGCCCCTCGTGAAGTGACAGCAGGCTCCATCTTGCTGACACTTCGGGCTGACAACATGAACTAACTGAACAAATAAGGATATCCACTGAAGACAAAGACACAAGCAGGCAATCAACAGTGTCTCGGTTTCCCTGACAGCTACTATAATCACAAACTTAGGGGTCCTCCCGCCCCCCCAGGAGAGGCCCACGTAACTAGGCGGGAGTCCAACAGTGACTCCCCCCTATCACAACCCCGTGTGAATACTCTTTGCAACTCCCAATAAGAAGTTGCCCTGTTGTAAGTAACCAAGATAGAAAAGGCGGGATTCTGGGACACAGCTCCACAGATCCCTAGATGACTCTACTCTCGTCACCAGACGACAACCAAAAGAAATTGCCTTAAGTGATTAATTACTTTAATTGACTGATCGCAGCAGTCAGCAACAAAATACTACGGTAATCACAAACAATTGTCTCCCACTAGACAACAACAGGATGATACTCTACGTTAATCTTTAACACTTGTCTCTCTCTTGTTAACAATAACTAAACATATTACACCACACTTGACTCCTTGCAAGTATTCAGTGAGTAATTCTCAATTAAGGTCAAACTAATTACAATTAAGGACCACTAATTACATCCCCATTGAGTTACGTTAACTAAGCCTATGCTAACTTGGTAGCTTCTCCACAGTCTGTGTCAAAAAATTACTAGTGAGTGTTAATTACCCTAATTAAGCCACTAATTACTTGAGCCATTAATTAACTGTCACCAGGACCGATAATTAATCATCCATAAATACGTCTCACTCCGCACTGCCTAAGCAGGTCTCATCAAACACTGTGAATTCACGGGAAAGGAGTTAATTACCCTAATTAACAAGATGTGCCACTAATCCACTGTCCTCAGACAGGATATGATTAATACAACGATTTATGCTAGCTCCATGACCTCGCTTTACCGAGTCACCGGAGCTCTCCAATGTTAATTACTCCACTAATTAACATGAGCCACTAATTGCTATACCCCTGAAAGGTAATTAGTCTCGAGCATATTACGTTAACACAAGTACTGACAGACTCTGACAGATCCTCTCCCACTACGTGAATTCATGATGAGAAGGCTAATTACATAATTAGCTAGAGTGGTCAATTAATTGTCACATGGACAATTAATTGCTCCCGAGACGTATCTCATTCTAGCTCAACACTGTTCTCTCTTAACAGCCCTCACTCACTCCACAATACTAAGTGTACACCCCTTATCCAGTTAATTACCCCTTACTTAATTAACTCACTGAATCCTTAAGTCCTCAACACAACTTAAAGAAACAAAGTAACCCCAGCGTTACATAGGTCACACTACAATAGCATGCAACATCATAACAGCACTGCCCACATATGGTTGCGGCTACTGCAACTCGCTAATTACTGTGCCCACACAATAATGACACACGGTTGTGCAACACACAAAAGTATACTAATATTACTGCCCCTCCCCCTTTTTTACTTCTTGCACCTGATTGCAAAGGAATACTGTGAACACACACACACTTGCCTCAGCAAGGCAATTAACCCATCAATTGCCTGCTCTCAATAAGTACTGTGAATTCCCCTGAATAATCCTAGAGGTCCCTTAAACCCTCAACACAGTTCCTGGGGCAATAATATTGTATAAACTGAAACAATACTGCACAAACCTGCAACATAATGATGCCATCAGCATACCCCACATGCTAATGACATCATTAGACAATCAGTCAGCAATCACACCTACTGACTTACCACACAACACAGTACATAAACATGCAAATGAACACATAGAAATGGCATTCACATAATCAATGAAAATTATATCACCAAGTAATGTGCAACTAATTACACAGACTTCAGGGGTCCCCACTGACATCCCTGCCTACCTTTAATGATTATAATTTTACGGTACTCTATGGCATTAATCCAGCCTGAACGATTATATAGAATCGACAGGCTGGATCACTTATATGGTAAATCTCTACACTGACTGGTTACATACTCTAGTCAGTCTACTAACATACTACCATACAGTGTGGTCCCGTGTATAATATCTATCTCCAGGTACCGCCCCTATCCAACACCTGGATTCCCCTGACAGCTGCCACTCAGCTACTTTTCTAGCCTGGCGAGGCTCTGAGATAACTCTTACCGGGAATTTCACCAGTACCCATCACACTGTAATAGTACTCATTTCTACTCCTTTCTACTGCCCTCTTTCCCTTATTTTTCCTCATTACCAAAGTTACTACCCCACTAGCTGACACACTTAGCTTGCTTGCTCCTCATGCGTTGACAAGATGTGAACCTAGGCTGTCCCGGGAAAGTGGCCAAGGCATGTGGCCACGGGTAGCGTGTGACGTCACAGCACCCCACCCGGGCTGAGCTGGTGTGCGGGGTGGGGTGGGGGTTTGGCCGGGGAGGCCTGGAGGGTGGCCCCCCCCCCCTCTTGCGGCTGGCCAAGGTGCGCGGCGCGCACATGGCGCTTGCCTCAGGCTGGCTGGCTGGCACCCACCGGCATACACACGTGGATGGGAGATCACCTACACTCCCATCAAACCAGCATGCTCGCTCGTACACTCGGCTGACAATGGCCGGCGGCGTCACCACATGGACACCGCCAGGTGGAATTCAAAGTCCAACAGGGGCCTGTATTAACACCCCACTTACACTGCCCTTATTCCACCAATTGTCCATTGTCCATTAACCCTAGACAGGATACTCAGACCCGAGGGATGAGGGATCAATCTGATACACCATGAGGCCTGACAGCTGCCTCATGGTGAACACTGTAAACTGTCTCTTAGCTTGTTACTGTTCCTTCCGTACTCATGGGCCCCAATTTCATGCACATTGGGCCTTGACACAACCCAGGATGGCAGAAGTGCCATCCACGATGAGTAACAAGGGATGACACAGAGATTAACGGGAAGGGGCGGGAGGTGGCAGCGCCACCACCTCCCAGCTATGTCTTTCTCCACTCGCTGCCCAGCTCAAACTGAAGATTTGGCGGGCTAAGGGAACTCAAAATGCCCATCTCTCCCCCCCCCCTACCTATGTTGACCAATCAGCACTAAGCCGGCACTGTTCCCTCATGCCGCTCCCAATCACAGCTGTTTGCGCCAAAACTCAGCTAGGAGCAGAGATGCCTAAACCAATCACAGATGGCCTCGCCCTGCGGCGTCCCGTGACGTCACAAGGAGGGTGAGGCCTACGAGTGGCGTCATGTCTCCCATGTGGGGGGGGGGAGAGGCAGCATTCACCCCACTCACCCCCCACTTCTAACGGTTTTAGTCCAAGTAACTCACATCCTACTTCACATAAACAGGAAAATCTCTGTAATTCTCTTTACAGCGCAATCACAGACTTCTAACTACTCACAGATGATAGTTCGTAACATGAGCTTTCATTCAACACCCAACAAGCATATGTTATTTTGAAAGCTTCAGTTTCTAGCGTGACTAGCCTAATCTAGAAACTAGGAAAACTAGCTGAGGGATCTAGATCCCTCACATGCAGATGAAGATATTGGAGACCCGCACCAGAGAAATTGGTAATATATATATATATATATATATATATATATATATATATATATATATATATATATATATATATATATATATATATATATATATATATATATATATATATATATATTGTGACGATAATCTCCTTCAAGAGATTGAGCCTGCTCTTCCCTCCAAAAATACGTCGCAATAAATATATATAACTACTATGGAAGAAATGTCCAACAACGACAACAACACCAGCAAGGTTTGCCAGAGCGCAAAACGTATGCAGCCAAGCACACCTGCTCAGACTCAAACCGCCAAACTACCTGTCTTGCTGCCGGCTCCTCTGATTGGTCGCCGGTCGGGCTGCAACTGCACTCCACCCCCCCATAGTACTTGATGTCTGGGGCCGCCACGACCTCAGTCCTCGGAATATTCCGTGCTTTCTCACAGTTAACACTTCTCCCTGCTAGAAGTAAGCTTTGGCGTACGTGTACTGAGAGAGGTGATAGCTTAAAGCCAATATTCCAGCACCTTTCATTTACTTGTATATTGCACTTCTTGTTATTTTGCTCACTTGTCTTAACGTAACTTTTCATTGTGTCATTTAATTATTCTTATTATTTTGATTGATTGATTTTATTATACAAATTTGTTTGTCCATTTTATTCATGTTTTATTTCTTTAACGTAATTAAAATTTCATTGTTAAAATTTACTTGTGTTTTGTGTGTCTTCTCCTTACCTTACCACAGACGCAGTTCCAGATTTTCTATTTTTTTTTAATACTATGTGACGAGGCCATACCCCTAGCTTTGAACAGCCGAACACCAACGCGTTACCGTCACATATTATATGGGGGCCTGTCCTAGGAGCTTCACTCAGGTACTGGTGCCAAGTGGTAATTAATGGTAAGCGTATTTAACTTTGTTAACGTAGCTTTACTATTTTTCATATTCAATTTCATTTTTTATAAGGTGCGGTGTATTGTGCATTACGAGAGTAACATATGGTGAAGGTGAGACAACTTTGGATTACGTGGTGACTGTAGGCCGCAGTCATACTCTTAATTGGTCATCTCTCCCTCCGTGTTATTACTCGTGTTTACCATCTTTGTCCCTTGAATATTTCTCATTTTTGACAGATCATCATATTGGTACCCTGGTACTGTGGTCTGCCCCGGGTCAAGAGTACCCAATCTTCTGCAATCTGACTGTAGGAGGACAAAGAGGGCCATAGTTCCTCTAGCTCGAACTGTAGTTGCTGAATTGGGACCTCAGCAGCAGTTCTCGTCACCAGTTGACACCTCGCACCCCTACACGTCAGTCAGAGATGATGATACATACAACGGTAGGGAATTAGCTTACTTTTTCAGAGCACAAAAGTTCGCTAATTCTGTAAGTATCATATTAAATTCAGTAGGAAAAACTTGCTTTATGTCCTATAGAGACTTGGCAAGGTATGCCTACATCCTTGGACTACCAATTTTACTTTTGAGGCATTTAACTGTTTCATTTGTTTTCGAAACTCTGTTTCATTTGTTAGTAGGATTTTCTTGCCCTTATCCTCTTACATGAGTACCGGGTACAAGATTTCCTGCGCCCTTGATTTAATTTAATCATTTAACATCTTTTACTTAACTTTAATTGTTAAAGATCCCACAGGATAGGTACCAGTTGCCACGTTGTCCTGTTTCTGACATTCACTATTGAATATTCGTGTACCTTTATTTGCTAATTTCACCATGTTTCGTCTCCAAGCTTTCCGTGCAAATCCAGCAGGTGAAATAGGGACTTTAAGTCGTGCCAAGAAGACTGAATTACAAACTCTTGCACATGAGTATCAACTAGAAGTTCCCTACCAAGCCAACAAAAATGACCTACACAACCTGTTGCTGGATTACTATTTAGAGCAAGGTAAGATAGACTCTGAAACTCATGAAACTTACTATATTGCAGAAAAAACTGATTTGGCAACGATGAAACTCAAATTGGAACTGGCCAAGATTGAACGTGAGCAGCAAAAGGAAGCCCGTGAACAGCAAAGGGAAGCAGCTGCCATACGAAGGGAAGAACAAGAACGAGAAATCACCCTCAGGGAACGTGAAACTGCCTTGAGGAAGGAAGAACAAGAACGTGAGGCTGCCTTAAGAAGGGAAGAAATCGCCCTCAAGGAACGTGAGTTTGCAATGCTCCGTGAGCGGGAACGAGTACAGCTTGAAACCAAACAACGCGAGTTGGAGATGCAACGCGAACATGACAAGCAACAAGCAACTCTGGCTCTAGAGTGTCGTCAACGCGAATACACGTTGGAAACTTCACACCTCGCTCAACGCCAGCAAGCTACTGCCAATCTTCCCGTCAGTTTTAATATATCACATGCAAGTAAGTTAATGCCATCCTTTGTAGAAGCAGAAGTTGATGTGTTCTTTACCACCTTTGAAACCCTTGCTAATCAACTCAGTTGGCCTGTCGACCAATGGGCCACACTTCTCAGAGTCCATCTTACAGGTAGAGCTGCAGTCACACTCAGTACTTTGGCGTCTGAGAATGACTACCACACTCTGAAACAAGCAGTATTGGACGCCTACCTCCTCTCTACTGAAAGTTATAGAAGGAAATTCCGTGACCACCTGAAGGCAAATACCACTACCTTCTTCGAGTTTGCTAACACGAAACGGAGGTATTTCATGAAATGGCTGGAAGCAGCACATGTCTCTACTTTTACAGAACTCGTCAACCTGATGCTTGTTGAAGAATTCTTGAGACGTGTGCCGCCTCCTGTCCGCCTCTACTTAGCAGATAAAGAAGAAACCGACTACCTGAAGTGTGCTAAGTCGGCTGACACTTACAGCCTCATCCACCGGCTGACACCCGAACCATCCTCCAGTAAGAAGTCATGGTACAGTTACGAGAAAGTGAGCCCCGATCAAGCTGGTTCACAACTGTACTGCAAGTATTGTAGACTCTATGGACATACCATAGACAAGTGTGGTAAGTCTCAATACAAGGGAACCACTGAACAACAAAAACCCAAACCAACTCCTCCTAAGTCCGGTAAGCCTGTGATGAATGTTGGTGTTAATGTTAATGATCTTTCTCTTTTCAGTAACCACCTGTATACTGGAACTGTCTCTGCCAACGGTTCAAATCCGGAGGGACGTTTCAAATTGAAGATCTTGAGGGACACAGCGGCTCTACAATCGATCATCTTGAAGTCGGCTGTGCCCAACATCACCTACACCGGAGAAACTGTCTTCATCACTGACCTCACTGCTACCACTCCATACCCTCTCGCCAGAGTCCACCTGGATTGTCCCTACGTGAATGGAGAAGTCCAAGTCGCCGTCAGGGAAAAGCCTTTTCCCATGCCTGGAGTGCAACTTCTCCTAGGCAACGACTTGGCAGAAGACCTGCAACCGACCAACCTGATCGTCATGGACAAACCCCAGGTGTGTAACTCTGTGCCAATAAACCCTATTCTAGAGTATGTTCCAGCAGAGGTTCAAGAGAGTGATGAAGTTTCTCCGGTTCTCGTGACCACCCGTGCACAAGCCGCACGTCCACAGCCAGCTGACTCTACTGCTACCGCTGTCCCTCAAGACCCTCAGAAACTCCCCCCGCATCTGACCAAGTTGGAGTTCCGTAAGTTGCAGAGGGAAGATCTTACTTTAACACCATTGTTTTTCCAGGCTGAGACTCAACCCGACAGTATTCCTGGGTTCTTCCTAGAGAACGACTTGCTCTACCGCAGATATAGACCCAGTAAACTGAAAGAGGAGGACGATTGGGCCAACATCGAACAACTTGTGATTCCCACCAGCCTGCGGCCCACTATTCTACACCTGGCCCACGGAGCACTCTCCCACTACGGCTTCAACAAGACTTACCATGGAATTCGTCAAGACTACTACTGGCCAGGTATAATAAATAACGTCAAACAATACGTAAAACAGTGTCATACATGTCAGATGGCAGGCAAACCGAACATCTCCATTCCCAGAGCGCCACTGATTCCCATACAGGTGCCTGCGGAACCTTTCCACAGACTCATAATAGACTGTGTCGGTCCTTTACCTCGGACCAGTTCAGGTAACGCCTACATCCTAACCATCCTGTGTCCTACCACCAGATTTCCCATAGCAGTTCCAGTGAAGAACATCACGGCTGCTACGGTTATAAAACATCTATTGAAGATCTTCACTCAATACGGATTTCCCAGGGAGATTCAGAGCGACTGTGGTACCAACTTCACCAGTGATCTCTTCAAAAGGACACTGGAGGAGTTCAACATCAAACAGGTATTGTCCAGCCCCTATCATCCTGCTTCACAGGGTTCTCTTGAACGTAGTCATCAGACTATCAAAGCACTCTTGAAAAAGTTTTGTAGTGAAACCTCGAAGGATTGGGATAAGCAGATTGACCTTATAATGTGTATTTACAGAAGTCTCCCCAATGAGTCCCTAGGAGTATCTCCTTATGAGATGCTCTACGGCCGTAAGTGCCATACTCCCCTTAAGGCTTTCAAAGACTCTCTCAGAGATGCCACCTTCAGTGAACATCAGAATGTGCCCCAGTTTCTTCAAAACCTTCAACACATTCTAGAGAGAGTCCACCGTTTTGCCCATGATAATCTATTGAAAGCCCAGGAGAGAATGAAGACTCATTACGACCAGACCAGCAAAGTAAGAAAATTCAAGCCGGGAGACTTCGTCCTTGCATACTTCCCTATCCCAGGTTCACCTTTACAAAACAGGTTTTCAAGACCCTACCGCGTCAAAGAGTGCAGGAATAATAACAACTACGTAATAGAGACTCCAGATAGGCGGCGGAAGACCCAGCTGTGCCACGTCAACCTCCTGAAGAAATATAATGGTACTCCTCCCACTGTCCTGACTAACTGTTCTACCTTCACAGAACCCTACATCCACAGTGAGACCTTCCCAGCTTCTCCTCCCGAAAGCACTGACAAGGAGTCAGCGCTTTCTAATTCCGAAATCCTTAATGATCTTCCCAAATACTTTCAGGATAATAATCGTTCTCCTTTGCCATATTCTAATTCCACTCTCACCTCGTCAGATAAGCCCTTCATCCTCCATGTCGACGCCAGTGGTACCGACGTTGGTGGTGTCGTGATGCAGCAACGAGGCGAAAAGAATACACCTGTCAGCAACTACTGCTACAAGGAACTACGGAACAATTGGCAAGGAACTACTCTTCATCATCCTGAAGCTCCAGCACTTCACTCCACACCTGAAAAGTGCTCGGTCCACCATCAACACGGACCACACCACCCTACACCTCCTGCAGCACGCCCACTTCTCATCTCAACGTCTTCTACTATGGGCTTGATAACTGCAGAAATTCAACCTGGAGACCCGCTATACCAAGATTCCGACAACATCTTAGCCCATGATCTCTCCAGAGTTTATGAAGTAGAAGCGCCTCCATCCATTACTCCACCACATAACGACGTACTTCTTCCAGAACCGCAGGCTTCGGGGGAGAGTTGTGACGATAATCTCCTTCAATAGATTGAGCCTGCTCTTCCCTCCAAAAATACATCGCAACAAATATATATAACTACTATGGAAGAAATGTCCAACAACGACAACAACACCAGCAAGGTTTGCCAGAGCGCAAAACGTATGCAGCCAAGAACACCTGCTCAGACTCAAACCGCCAAACTACCTGTCTTGCTGCCGGCTCCTCTGATTGGTCGCTGGTCGGGCTGCAACTGCACTCCACCCTCCCATACTACTTGATGTCTGGGGCCGCCACGACCTCAGTCCTCAGAATATTCCGTGCTTTCACAGTTAACACTTCTCCCTGCTAGACGTAAGCTTTGGCGTACGTGTACTAAGAGAGGTGATAGCTTAAAGCCAATATTCCAGCACCTTTCATTTACTTGTATATTGCACTTCTTGTTATTTTGTCTTAACGTAACTTTTCATTGTGTCATTTAATTATTCTTATTATTTTGATTGATTGATTTTATTATACGAATTTGTTTGACCATTTTATTCATGCTTTATTTCTTTAACGTAATTAAAATTTCATTGTTAAAATTTATTTGTGTTTTGTGTGTCTTCTCCTTACCTTACCACAGACGAAGTTCCAGATTTTCTATTTTTTTTTAATTCTATGTGACGAGGCCATACCCCTAGCTTTGAACAGCCGAACACCAACGCGTTACCGTCACAATATATATATATATATATATATATATATATATATATATATATATATATATATATATATATATATATATATATATATATATATATATATATATATATATGTGTATATATATATATATATATATATATATATATATATATATATATATATATATATATATATATATATATATATATATACATATATATATATATATATATATATATATATATATATATATATATATATATATTATTAAATATGACCGAAAAAGTAATATTAATAATTCTAACACGAATTTTCTCAATCTTTCGTACATCTCGCTTCACTGTTGGAGGTAAATCAAAAATCAATTCTCCAAAATTCATTTCTATTTCTAGTCTGACGCGACACGAGCGCGTTTCGTAAAACTTATTACATTTTCAAAGACTTTAGTTCACAAATACACAACTGAATAGAACTTACGCATCTCCGATTTTATATCTACATTTGAGTGAGGTGGAAGGGGTGATGTGGCATTAACACAAGGCAGAACAAGATGTGGTATTAATAGGGTATTAATTTCATCAACACAAGACAGAACAAGAGTATTAATAGGGTATTAATTTCATCAACACAAGACAGAACACGAAACAATGGATATTGAATAGAAGTGTTTGTAGAAAGCCTATTGGTCCATATTTCTTGATGCTTCTATATTGGAGCGGAGTCTTGAGGTGGGTAGAATATAGTTTTGCAATAATTGGCTGTTGATTGCTGGTGTTGACTTCTTGATGTATAGTGCCTCGCAAACGTCAAGCCGCCTGCTATCGCTGTATCTATCGATGATTTCTGTGTTGTTTACTAGGATTTCTCTGGCGATGGTTTGGTTGTGGGAAGAGATTATATGTTCCTTAATGGAGCCCTGTTGCTTATGCATCGTTAAACGCCTAGAAAGAGATGTTGTTGTCTTGCCTATATACTGGGTTTTTTGGAGCTTACAGTCCCCAAGAGGGCATTTGAAGGCATAGACGACGTTAGTCTCTTTTAAAGCGTTCTGTTTTGTGTCTGGAGAGTTTCTCATGAGTAGGCTGGCCGTTTTTCTGGTTTTATAGTAAATCGTCAGTTGTATCCTCTGATTTTTGTCTGTAGGGATAACGTTTCTATTAACAATATCTTTCAGGACCCTTTCCTTCGTTTTATGAGCTGTGGAAAAGAAGTTCCTGTAAAATAGTCTAATAGGGGGTATAGGTGTTGTGTTAGTTGTCTCTTCAGAGGTTGCATGGCTTTTCACTTTCCTTTTTATGATGTCTTCGACGAAACCATTGGAGAAGCCGTTATTGACTAGGACCTGCCTTACAATACAGAGTTCTTCGTCGACTTGCTTCCATTCTGAGCTGTGGCTGAGAGCACGGTCGACATATGCGTTAACAACACTCCTCTTGTACCTGTCTGGGCAGTCGCTGTTGGCATTTAGGCACATTCCTGTTTGTTTCCTTAGTGTAGACTGCAGTGTGGAAACCTCCGCCCTTTTCCATGACTGTTACATCTAGAAAGGGCAGCTTCCCATCCTTTTCCATCTCGTAAGTGAAACGCAGCACGGAACTCTGCTCAACTGCCTCCTTTAGCTCCTGCAGATGTCTGACATCAGGTACCTGTGTAAAAATATCGTCAACATACCTGCAGTATTTGGCCGGTTTCAAGTTCATGTCGACTAAGACTTTTTGCTCGATGGTACCCATGTAGAAGTTTGCAAAAAGGACACCTAGGGGAGAACCCATGGTGACCCCATCTACTTGCTTATACATGTGCCCATCCGGGCTCAAGAAGGGTGCCTCTTTAGTACAAGCTTGGAGTAGTTTCCTCAGAATATTTTCTGGTATGTCAAGAGGAGCACAGGCTGGATCACGATACACTCTGTCGGCTATCATTCCGATTGTCTCGTCCACAGGTACGTTGGTAAACAGCGATTCTACGTCCAACGAGGCTCTTATCCCTGTGGCCCGTGTGCCCCGCAGTAAGTCAACAAATTCCTTTGGAGACTTCAGGCTGAAGGCGCAAGGAACATAAGGAGTCAGCAGGCCGTTGAGTCGCTTCGCCAGTCTGTACGTGGGTGTGGGTATCTGGCTAATGATTGGCCGAAGTGGGTTTCCAGGCTTGTGCGTCTTGACATTTCCATACGCATATCCAGGTTTATATTCCCCAATGATCTTTGGCAGGTGGAGTCCGGATTTCTTGGCGTTCACAGTTTCGATCAGTTTGTTGACCTTTGCTTTTAATTCGGCTGTAGTGTCCTTCGTTACCCTTTGGAACTTAGTTTGGTCAGAGAGTATGATGTTCATTTTCGCCAGATATTCGAACCTTGCAGGAATTAACCTCACTGAGGACCAAGTCACCCTCCTAAATCTGGGCATAAACTGTCATGTTATGTCCAGACCGAGTGAGATGGCCCGGAAAGTAGAGTTGGAAATTCTGTTGGACGACATATTCGACCTCGAGATACAAAAGAAGGTCACTACCAAAGATACCTTACAAGCAGAACTTATTGCAGAAGGAGGAAAGAATCGAGGCAACTACAGAAGCACCATTCTGTCCCCCGAGCTTAAAGCGGCAGCTAAAAGCCTTCGTGAGAACAAGGAGATAGTTGTCAGGAGAGGTGACAAGTCGCCAATATATGTCATTCTTAAAAAAGACGAATATCTGGCGAAAATGAACATCATACTCTCTGACCAAACTAAGTTCCAAAGGGTAACGAAGGACACTACAGCCGAATTAAAAGCAAAGGTCAACAAACTGATCGAAACTGTGAACGCCAAGAAATCCGGACTCCACCTGCCAAAGATCATTGGGGAATATAAACCTGGATATGCGTATGGAAATGTCAAGACGCACAAGCCTGGAAACCCACTTCGGCCAATCATTAGCCAGATACCCACACCCACGTACAGACTGGCGAAGCGACTCAACGGCCTGCTGACTCCTTATGTTCCTTGCGCCTTCAGCCTGAAGTCTCCAAAGGAATTTGTTGACTTACTGCGGGGCACACGGGCCACAGGGATAAGAGCCTCGTTGGACGTAGAATCGCTGTTTACCAACGTACCTGTGGACGAGACAATCGGAATGATAGCCGACAGAGTGTATCGTGATCCAGCCTGTACTCCTCTTGACATACAAGAAAATATTCTGAGGAAACTACTCCAAGCTTGTACTAAAGAGGCACCCTTCTTGAGCCCGGATGGGCACATGTATAAGCAAGTAGATGGGGTCGCCATGGGTTCTCCCCTAGGTGTCCTGTTTGCAAACTTCTACATGGGTACCATCGAGCAAAAAGTCTTAGTCGACATGAACTTGAAACCGGCCATATACTGCAGGTATGTTGACGACATTTTTACACAGGTACCTGATGTCAGACATCTGCAGGAGCTGAAGGAGGCATTTGAGCAGAATTCCGTGCTGCGTTTCACTTACGAGATGGAAAAGGATGGGAAGCTGCCCTTTCTAGATGTAACAGTCATGGAAAAGGGCGGAGGTTTCCACACTGCAGTCTACACTAAGGAAACAAACATAGGAATGTGCCTAAATGCCAACAGCGACTGCCCAGACAGGTACAAGAGGAGTGTTGTTAACGCATATGTCGACCGTGCTCTCAGCCACAGCTCAGAATGGAAGCAAGTCGACGAAGAACTCTGTAGGATAAGGCAGGTCCTAGTCAATAACGGCTTCTCCAATGGTTTCGTCGAGGACATCATAAGAAGGAAAGTGAAACGCCATGCAACCTCTGAAGAGACAACTAACACAACACCTATACCCCCTATTAGACTATTTTACAGGAACTTCTTTTCCACAGCTCATAAAACGGAGGAATGGGTCCTGAAAGATATTGTTAATAGAAACGTTATCCCTACAGACAAAAATCAGAGGATACAACTGACGATTTACTATAAAACCAGAAAAACGGCCAGCCTACTCATGAGAAACTCTCCAGACACAAAACAGAACGCTTTAAAAGAGACTAACGTCGTCTATGCCTTCAAATGCCCACTTGGGGACTGTAAGCTCCAAAAAACCCAGTATATAGGCAAGACAACAACATCTCTTTCTAGGCGTTTAACGATGCATAAGCAACAGGGCTCCATTAAGGAACATATAATCTCTTCCCACAACCAAACCATCGCCAGAGAAATCCTAGTAAACAACACAGAAATCATCGATAGATACAGCGATAGCAGGCGGCTTGCCGTTTGCGAGGCACTACACATCAAGAAGTCAACACCAGCAATCAACAGCCAATTATTGCACAACTATATTCTACCCACCTCAAGACTCCACTCCAATATAGAAGCATCAAGAAATATGGACCAATAGGCTTTCTACAAACACTTCTATTCAATATCCATTGTTTCGTGTTCTGTCTTGTGTTGATGAAATTAATACCCTATTAATACTCTTGTTCTGTCTTGTGTTGATGAAATTAATACCCTATTAATGCCACCTCACCCCATCCACCTCACTCAAATGTAGATATAAAATCGGAGATGCGTAAGTTCTATTCAGTTGTGTATTTGTAAACTAAAGTCTTTGAAAATGTAATAAGTGTTACGAAACGCGCTCGTGTCGCGTCAGACTAGAAATAAAAATGAATTTTGGAGAATTGATTTTTGATTTATCTCCAACAGTGAAAAGAAATGTACGAAAGATTGAGAAAATTTGTGTTAGAAATTATTAATCTTACTTTTTCGGTCATATTTAATAATATATATATATATATATATATATATATATATATATATATATATATATACACTTCACAACATAAAACTGACACGAGAATGAGATCCTCCCCTATCAGTCAAAGCTACCGCCTACCTCCCCTCTCTACTCCCCTCCCCCCTATCCTCCTTCAAGTGTCCTACCCGTAACCATCCATCTTAAAAGCTTGGTCTCCTACCCTGGTCCCTCCATGGGAGGGGGGGTTCATCTATGCTCTCAACATATCCTTCCTACATACTGTTATTTAACTGTATATATATATCTACATGCGATTAACTCTATGGCACATTCTCATACATATTCATCTACTACTATTGCTCACCTGGTCTCAACACCTGTTCCTATACTTATACTTTTACCCTACATGACCCACAACGTCCCAAATGCCACTACCGTCCCACACCATGTGGGAGCATCTCCCCTCCTCCTTCCCTCTCTTACACTATCATCTTGTTGATGTATACCTCTAACATTACATATCCCCTCTTACCCGTACACATTTTACCTACATGACCCACAATGTCCCTTACATTTTACCTATATGACCCAGAACAGTCTCACCCTCTGGGACCCACAACGTTCCCATAACGTTACCTGCCCCAACCCCCCAGCCCCTTTCAGCCTCTGTGACCCACAACGTTATCCATCCCAATCTACGGACTCCCCCACCCACTTTTGACTATGACCGAGTTCGATCCACCGAGGTTCTCCTTGGTGGCACGCACGGTCGTAGTCTCAATTTACCCTATTAACATCCCCTTCTCGATCCTACATATTTTTTTAATAATATATCCACATATCATGCTTAACTCTACGTTATATACTCATATACATTCATCTTACAACTACTCCTGCTCAACGGTTCCTATACTTACACTTTTTACCCCAACGACTCACAATCCCTCCAGACAACGCCCCTGGCGCCACGAGCCACACACCGCGACCCACATCCACCCCGTTGGACCACACACGTGCAACCTCTGGGTCGTTCCCCCCCCCAGCCGGAACCCCCCCCCCCCCCCCCCCCGAGACTACAACTGTGTGTGCAACACCTGTGTAGGGGCCTAATTGGTTTACCTGCACAGGTGTTGCTCACGGTCATAGTCTCAATTAAGCTACTACCGTTATGGTGACGATGTCACCCAAATAATTTGCCAACCGGGACCATCAAAGCCGCTACTAGTCGACAAGACCAAGGCAGTAATTGAACTCATAAACAACTTTGAGAAGCAATGGAAAATTAGCACCAACAAACAAAAGTTTCAGATAATGCACATTGCGAAAAGAAACCCGGACCCCATCATCCTTGAAAACCATCCGATCCAATATGCGGAGGTAGGCAGAATACTGGGACTTATGATAAATAGAACACTGATACAAATTCATGTAAGGGACCAACTAAACAAAGCCAAAGCAGCATTAGGAAAACTGAGAAGATTTCGAAGCCTCAGTACTAACATTCAGATCCACCTATACAAGACTCTAGTTCGGCTGCATCTAGAGTATACCCCAGTACTACTACACACCTTAAAGAAAACTAACATGCAGAAACTGCAAGCAGTACAAAATAAGGCGCTAAGGAGAGCAGCAAAACACCGTTCACCATATGATCAGACAATCCAGGAGCTCCATGAATTCCTGAACATACAACCACTAAACATCAGACTGCAGCACCAAGCCATCAGGGTGAGCAACACCATCGCAATGCTAGAGGACCCAAATGTTAGAAAGATTGCTCCAAGATGAGATGCCCCGCTCCCACAGCTGGTGGCCTAAGAGCCTCGATTCTCTAGATGAAAACCCCGCCCCACAGTATATAATTCCCAGATGAGATACTGACCAGATATCCTTCCCCATAATTGGAAAACTGAGTATGTAGGTGTGTATGTATGCATGCGTGTGTATGTTTGGGTATATATGTATATGTAGATATGTATATATATGTATATATATTTATATATATATATATATATATATGTCGTACCTAGTAGCCAGAACGCACTTCTCAGCCTACTATGCAAGGCCCGATTTGCCTAATAAGCCAAGTTTTCATGAATTAATTGTTTTTCGACTACCTAACCTAACCTAACTTTTTCGGCTACCTAACCTAACCTAAATTATAAAGATAGATTAGGTTAGGTTAGGTAGGGTTGGTTAGGTTCGCTCATATATCTACGTTAATTTTAACTCCAATAAAAAAAAAATTGACCTCATACATAATGAAATGGGTAGCTTTATCATTTCATAAGAAAAAAATTAGAGAAAATATATTAATTCAGGAAAACTTGGCTTATTAGGCAAATCGGGCCTTGCATAGTAGGCTGAGAAGTGCGTTCTGGCTACTAGGTACGACATATACATATATATATATATATATATATATATATATATATATATATATATATATATATATATATATATATATATATATATATGTATATATATATATATATATATATATATATATATATATATATATATATATATATATATATATATATGTGTGTGTGTGTGTGTGTGTAAATGTGTATGCGTGAGTATATGTAGGTATATATGTGTATATATGAACAACTCGATAAATAATAATAATAAAATAAAGAGCCTTAAACAGAACAACATGTGTGGAAGCATCGTAGTGTGTATATATGAATGCTACACAGCATTCATCTATAGACATCATATATGGTGAAACACATGTGAAGAACCTCTCACACACTCACAGCTCCCTGACAAGAGGGAGCCAGCTTACCTTAGCAGCCAATACCCACACATCGTGTCAGCAAGGCGGACAGCCCGCCTGCTTTCATACCTCTCGCTGTATTTCCCACTTCTATACTTTCCTTCACCTATGCCTCACCTTCCTCTTTACTTAAAAAAAATCATTATGGCCAATTCTCCCTTTTCCACACTCTGTGAGTCGTTGGCCAAGCTGTCATGCCATCCTGACCATTATGGCCAGTCCTCCCTCCCCCACACTTCCGGTGTTGTTGTTCAAGTTATCATCCCGTCCAGACCAGTAGCGTAGGTTGAGACTAGAATAATCCGTGGCACCTGAGCAGGTGAGCTCATTAAGCCCCCCTGCTCAGGTGAGCACAGGTGCATAGTCACAATAGGGTCTGGGGGGGGGATTCCCCGGATGTTCTGACGTGTGTCAGTGCATGGCGTCTGGGTGCGCGGGGCCTTTGACCGAGGGTTATGTTGGGGTAAGGGGGAGGAAGCTATGTAGTTGGTATGTGGTCATGTTGGGAGAAGGAAGAGGGTGAAGAGGAGAAGAAGAATATGTATGAGTATGTGCTGTACAGTTATTCCTGTGTGTGTAGATAGATGGGAGTATGTTGAGTGAAGAAGAGCATAGTCTTAAAATGGGTATAAGAGTATGTAGGTTATGTTGTAAATGGAGGGGGGACCCCCCATACCTGATAGAGATCAGGTTTCTAAGATGTGAGGGATAAGGAGGGGAAAGTGAGGGAACAGGTGGGTTTGTGTGACAGTAAATGTAAACAAAGGAGCGTTAAACTTTTCTCAGCCAATGCAGCTGTGTTGGTGGTGATCAATGACGTCTATTAGTTCCCCCTACATGGGCAGGAAGTGTTGAGGGGAGTGTGAGAATCCAGGGTCTTAAGATGGGAGGGGAGAAGGAGGGGAAAGGGAGGTAACAGCTGGCAGTGGGTTTGTGTGTGAAAGTGGAATCATTATTTTTTCTTAAAGAATGACAGTTTTATGTACCCTCCCTGCTTCCAGAGCGCTAAAGATATGTGGGCCATACCTACCACATAGCTATGAGGAGAGACACCACATGACCACATGGGATTACCTCTTTAAAGATTGAGGCCTAACTGTTGCGAATGTCATCATCTGCCTCTACCATAGTCAGTCATGCCCACCCCTCCCCCCTCCATCCATATAGCAGGATATACCACATACCAACACCACCACCACACTGCTGGGAGTAACAGCAATACGCCGTACCATACTCTCTCCTGACACAGCTCACACCGGCACATAGCATTGAGTGTGTCATTGTTCTTTCTCAAAGGTGAGCCAGGACCTCAACAGACAAATTCCAAATGGAGGCCTGGACGGGAGAGATAGCTTTTGTGGGCGACTCCCCTCTGGGAAGACTAACACATAACTGGCTAAATGAGCCAGCACCGCAAGCACCTATCCTACGCTCCAACAGGTCACCCCACCCCCCAGCCCCTCCTCCCCCTTTCCATCAACCAAACCCCCCCCCCTCCCACATCGATTTTCTGTGCAAAGCCTTTAGTATTATGTGTAACCTTGTATCATAACGTGAGCAACATGGTAACATTAACGTAACATGACCATCATGATGACATTGTTCTTTGCCCAAATATCATTAACGTGACCTACATGTTAACATCGTTCTTTGCCCAAATATCATTAACGTGACCTACATGTTAACATCGTTCTTTGCCCAAATATCATTTTAAGAGTAACGAGCAACTTTCTGTCCGATGTCTGAATAACAATATTGAAATGTGAACCGTGTTTAGCCCTTACATTCCAAACACAATAAAAATATTAGCACAAGCTTGTTTAGTTCTTGTATCACCTAACGTAAAGTAGCGTTTATTCAAAAACTGGTAGACATAACATATTGTAGCTTCATATTCATCGTGGTAAAACATACACAGCGCGGTCAGTCCTCACTATACCTCAAACGCGCCATTCATTCTCTCTCCCTTAGGTGAGCAATGTTCCCCACATACAAATTCCAAGAAAAGTAAATATATATAAGACTAATGTGGAGAAACATAGTCTTGATACTATTATTAAATTGACTTGTTCATTATCCCGAGTTAAAGGCTGTCTCTAAGACCTACATTATCCAAATGTAAACAGCAATCGATGAGAATAAGACCGGATGATACGTTAGTGAAATAGTTGAAAATGTATGCAAGACTAGACAATATCCTATAGCCCTTACATTCCAAACACAATAAAAATATTAGCACAAGCTTGTTTAGTTCTTGTATCTTCTAATGTGTTGTTTATTCAATAGTTAGTTAGTTTAGTTCATTTATTATGCACCCCATACCCATCTTGTGGGCAGTAGTGGAAAGGGTTACAGAGGCACATAATGGGCTCAGGGAATGAACCCCACAATTCATTTAGCTAAGCAAGTTACAATCTTGATGAGCTAGTTACAAAATTCAATATAAGTCGTCACATCAACAATGGGTTCGAGATCGACCTCAAGTACAGGTTCTAAATTAAGCAACTGACATATGTGGAGAGCTAGTATCAAAAATTATATGTTTGTCCTGCACACCGCCCCCCATCCAGTGGGCAGCGGTGGATAGGCTACAATCACTCGGTTACTACCTACAGTTAGCAAACTGGGGATATTTGGCTAAACTTTCTGGTAGCAGATCATTTTGAATGAAATATTTACACATCGCTGGAACATTGCTTATAGAATTGTCTCTAAATTCACGTATCTTTTCGCACTCATCACATAGTGACGGAGGGTGTGCGAATAATTTTGTTGACACAGTTTACATTTGGTCAGGTCTACATCAGCAGATAATGAGAATTCCCAGAGATACTTGTAACCGAGTCTAAGCCGAGCAGTAGTAACATCTAGAAGTCTGCTGATTTTATTGGATGATCCATAGATGTGTGGCTCCTCTTGCATGATAATATGATGATAGATGGAATGTTTATTCAATAACTGGTAGAAATAACATAAAGTAGCTTCATATTTATCATGGTAAAGTAAACAAACATACATACACAGTGCGGTCAGTCCTCGCTTTACCTCAAACACGTCATTCATTCTCTCTCTCTGCCTTAAGTGAGCAATGTTCCCCACATACAAATTCCAAGCAAATTAAACATATATAAAACTAATGTGGAAAAAACATAGTCGTCAATGCAACGTAATGCGGGAAAATAAACTTTCTGCTGCTGTCCAAATTAACAGCATTTGAAAATTTATGCAAGTCTAGAAAATCTCCTATAGCCCTTACATTCTAAACACAAGTAAAATATTAGCACGTGGTTGTATCATGTTATATCATCATAACGTGGAAAACTTCTTTCTGTCTGATGATCAAATAGCATTTTTGAAAAAATGACATCAGCTTGGTCTTATGCCATTAGGACTGTATTGCACTGTGCACAACAGTTGACTCATAATATCATAGCAAGACAATGTCGCATTATGTTCAACACTTATACTGAAGGAGTGAGCGAGGCACTTAGTAACGTAATGTGGAAATCAACTTTCTGTCCGATGTCCGAATATCATTATTGAAATGTGAACCACGTATAGCCAAACACAATATCTCCATTACATCTCTTACCATATAAATATTACTGTCTACAGTTTTAGCCCCTGTAACATTTGTAACGTAACATAACACGGAAATCATCAACTTTCTGCAGTCCAAAATATCATTTTGAAATGAAAAGTGAGACTTACTCCATCTCCATTTCATCTCTTACCATATAAATATTGGTGTCTACCAGTTTTACCCTCTGTAACACATTGTAACGTAATGTGAAAATCAACTTTCTACTGACCAAATAACGTTTTGAAATGAAAAGTGAGACTTAGTCCATCTTCATTACATCTCTTACCATATAAATATTAGTGTCTGCCAGTTTTAGCCCTCTGTAACACAATGTAACGTAACGTGGAAATCAATATTTTTTCCGCAGTCCAAAATAACATTTTGAAATGAAAAGTGAGACTTAGTCCATCTCCATTACATCTCTTACCATATAAATATTATTGTTTAGCAGTTTTAGCCCCTGTAACACATTGTAACGTAATGCGGAAATCATTATCATTTATCTGCAGCCCAAATAACATTTTGAAATAAAAAGTATGACTTAGTCCATCTCCATTACATCTCTTACTATACAAATATTAGTGCTGTCAGGGTTCACCCCCCCTTCCTACCTGTGGTTTGGGTCGTCCCACGGGTCTTAGCCCCTCAGTACCAGGCGCCACTGCTCGCCCTTGGGCTCCCCCAGTCAACTAAAGGCTGCCCTTATACACCCCTAGCGAGTGGGGAGGTTCAAGCTTCCTATAACTCACCTAAACCTGCCCGTCCTGACACTGGGAGGCTCTCTTGGATATCTGGTCTATTCAGGTCGCCAGCTGGGTGTTTACACTCGTGTCCCAGCAACACGTCAGTGGTCTTAGTGGTTATCTTAATCAAGGATTCAATATCACGTGCAGTGCAAGGTGTCACTAATGGTCTCATAAATATATATATATATATAGCCCTAGAGAATGGAGGATCACCTAAACTCATCAGTTAATTTAAAAGTTTACTGAAGCAAAAGCATATATACACATATATTTTGTATAAAGAAATGTCAAAAGGGGGATATCGTCCACTGATGGCAACACTTCTCAATGACACGTCTCTGGCAACATGGTCAGCTGACTGGGTCCACTCCTCCAGCGCGGGCACACACCTCGCGCCTCTAGCAGCATGATCAGCTGTCAGAAATGTTGTGATTTTCCCACGCCTCTAGCAATGTGATCAGCTGGGCGTTTCGAAGTTCGTTGCTGACTTTTTGCACACCAGCTACAACCTCCAGGATCACTAACATCCCTGGCTTAATGCTCACACACACCAACTCATGCCTAAATGAGCTCTTGGCTCCTAGCCTAATAAAATGATGAGTAGAAATGTTCACAACATATAAAATACTCTAGCTCGCCTAGATCAGAAGGGGTAAAGGGAGGGATAATTATCTACCTTATTTCACTCCAACCACGAAGCTGACTCATCCTCTGTTGAGGGATGTTGAGGTTCCTGGTTCTGGCTTCTGCTCTCCTGATGAACAGTTTCCACACACACAGGTTCCTCCGTTGTCCTCGTGGTAACGCGTCTTCGCCGTGCTCTCCCTCACAACAGGTACTGCCTTAATCCTCCTCTTGTCCGGGGTGCTGGAGACAGGTACCTCCGTCGTCGTCCTCCACTCTCACTGGCACTGCCGACACCTCACAGTCCAGCACAGCTTCCCCTCGCCTCACTGCCAGTAGATTTGGCCCGGCCGTAGCTTTTCGCTTGATGTGGAATACTGGGCGTCCTCTGACGTCACCAGGGCGTCTGGTGACGCCCTGGTGATGGGCGTCCCGGACGTCACCAGCCCAACCTTCCCTCTGCTGCAGACTCTTGATAGAGCTCTTGGCTCTCTAATCCGGCCCGTCCTTGCTTCTGGGCACTCCACGGAAGTTGAATGGCTTCTCAGACTGTCTGCAGAATCGAAGCGAAGCTTAAATCTACTTGTAAGGGATCTCTAGATCCGGAGCTCAACTGAGCGCGTCTTACCTCTTTGACAGCTCATGATGTACTCTTCCCGCCCAGGCACCAATCGCCCCGAGCCCTCCACTTCGTGACGTCACACCGCCTGAGGGCTCTCGTCTTTGGTCACTTCTGGCACGTGACCTCCCCTGGCCAATCAGGTGCCGGGAAGCGTCAGGACGTCTTGGCGGGAAACAGGATGGCTGGACACCGTCCTCTGCCTTAAAAGGCATAAGCCCCTTGCATTACCAAACTTAGCTGGCTATTTTACAGCCAGCTTAGTTATGCTCCACGCTTTCCCACACATGAACATGTTCCTTGAACATCAGAGAATACTTAGGCTACGGAGATATGACTCTTCTAAGCTGAGAAAGAAGAAATATAGGGGTGGACACCGTCACATACCCCTCCCCATAAAATACGAGTCATATCGAACGAGCAGCATTGGAGAGGGCTACTATTCTCTTGCTCCCTCCATTCCTGAAGTGTTACTCCTCCAGTTTGTGTCGTGGCTCGTACCACCTCGCCAGTCACTTGTGTTTCTACACTTCCACCTCACATCGGACCGGGGGGATTGGGTGATCCCTGAACAACTATAAGGGATCCTCCTTCCGTGTCCATGAGTGCGTTTCAACGACTCGTTACCACTGCAAGGTTCAATGCATGTAGAGCCTCCACTGCGTCGTGCACTCTGAGGTACCCTTGCTCTTCCACCACGTCCTACAGGTACTCCACGCTTCCTCTCAGATCTCCTCTTCACCATTCTCTCTCTTTTCGGTTCCTCTTCTCCCGTAAGTGCGCTGTCTCCTCACAGCGACGCCTGTTACCTGTCCTCCATCCAGCAACATCATCTTTTCTACACTAGGCTTTTGCGATGGCCCAATGCCCCTCTGGCTTGGCCGGTGCCTACCCTGGGTATACATGTTCCCTGCATTAAAACTCTGTGAAATCATATGTTATTTTAAGTTTTGACTAGCCTGCTAATAGCGTACTACATTATAGTCTTTTTATGTTATGTTTACCACAATAGCATTGTGGTGCTTGGAAATTGTATGTGTGGATCCAGTTTCCCTCTTACTGCTCATAAATAATGGATGCTGTGGCCCACCTTTGTTTAAAATTAAATCTACAAAGCTTCACATTGACAAAAAATGATATTTGGCCATCAGACAGAAAGATGATTTCCACGTTACGTGACGTAACGATATAATGTGTTACAAGAACTAAACAGGCCTGTGGTAATATTTTATTTGTGTTTGGATGTTATGCCTAAACATGGTTCACATTTTCAATAATGTTATTTGGTCATCAGAAAGAAAGTTGATTTACGCGTTACGTTACTAAGTGTAGGGGGGAAAGCAGGAGCAGGTATAGTATGGGATAATGTGGTCATGCGATAGACATTGAGAAGTACACCGCTCGAATGCTCGCTCCCTCAGTCATGTGGAATATTTTGGACAGCAGAAAGTTGATTTCTGCGTTACGATAAATTGTGTTATGGAAGGCTAAAACTGGTAAGCACTAATATTTATATGGTAAGAGATGTAATGGAGATGGACTAAGTCATAATTTTCATTTCAAAATATTATTTGGACTGCAGAAATATGATGATGATTTCTGCATTACGTTACAATGTGTTACAGGGGCTAAAACTGCTAAACACTAATATTTATATGATAAGAGATGTAATGGAGATGGACTAAGTCTCACTTTTTCTTTCAAAATGTTATTTTGGACTGCAGAAAGTTGATGATGATTTCCACGTTATGTTATAAGTGTTACAGGGGGCTAAAACTGGTAGACACCAATATTTATATGATAAGAGATGTAATGGAGATGGAGTAAGTCTCACTTTTCATTTCAAAATGATATTTTGGACTGCAGAAAGTTGATGATTTCCGTGTTATGTTACGTTACAAATGTTACAGGGGCTAAAACTGTAGACAGTAATATTTATATGGTAAGAGATGTAATGGAGATATTGTGTTTGGCTAAACGTGGTTCACATTTCAATAATGATATTCGGACATCGGACAGAAAGTTGATTTCCACATTACGTTACTAAGTGCCTCGCTCACTCCTTCAGTATAAGTGTTGAACATAATGCGACATTGTCTTGCTATGATATTATGAGTCAACTGTTGTGCACAGTGCAATACAGTCCTAATGGCATAAGACCAAGCTGATGTCATTTTTTCAAAAATGCTATTTGATCATCAGACAGAAAGAAGTTTTCCACGTTATGATGATATAACATGATACAACCACGTGCTAATATTTTACTTGTGTTTAGAATGTAAGGGCTATAGGAGATTTTCTAGACTTGCATAAATTTTCAAATGCTGTTAATTTGGACAGCAGCAGAAAGTTTATTTTCCCGCATTACGTTGCATTGATGACTGTTTTTTCCACATTAGTTTTATATATGTTTAATTTGCTTGGAATTTGTATGTGGGGAACATTGCTCACTTAAGGCAGAGAGAGAGAATGAATGACGTGTTTGAGGTAAAGCGAGGACTGACCGCACTGTGTATGTATGTTTGTTTATTTTACCATGATAAATATGAAGCTACATTATGTTATTTCTACCAGTTATTGAATAAACATTCCATCTATCATCATATTATCATGCAAGAGGAGCCACACATCTATGGATCATCCAATAAAATCAGCAGACTTCTAGATGTTACTACTGCTCGGCTTAGACTCGGTTACAAGTATCTCTGGGAATTTTCATTATCTGCTGATGTAGACCTGACCAAATGTAAACTGTGTCAACAAAATTATTCGCACACCCTCCGTCACTATGTGATGGAGTGCGAAAAGATACGTGAATTTAGAGACAATTCTATAAGCAATGTTCCAGCGATGTGTAAATATTTCATTCAAAATGATCTGCTACCAGAAATTTTAGCCAAATATCCCCAGTTTGCTAACTATAGGTAGTAACTGAGTGATTGTAGCCTATCCACCGCTGCCCACTGGATGGGGGGCGGTGTGCAGGACAAACATATAATTTTTGATACTAGCTCTCCACATATGTCAGTTGCTTAATTTAGAACCTGTACTTGAGGTCGATCTCGAACCCATTGTTGATGTGACGACTTATATTGAATTTTGTAACTAGCTCATCAAGATTGTAACTTGCTTAGCTAAATGAATTGTGGGGTTCATTCCCTGAGCCCATTATGTGCCTCTGTAACCCTTTCCACTACTGCCCACAAGATGGGTATGGGGTGCATAATAAATGAACTAAACT
Source organism: Procambarus clarkii (assembly GCF_040958095.1). Taxonomy (NCBI): domain Eukaryota; kingdom Metazoa; phylum Arthropoda; class Malacostraca; order Decapoda; family Cambaridae; genus Procambarus; species Procambarus clarkii. The sequence continues at coordinate 41,505,138 of NC_091158.1, forward strand.
AACTAACTATTGAATAAACAACACATTAGAAGATACAAGAACTAAACAAGCTTGTGCTAATATTTTTATTGTGTTTGGAATGTAAGGGCTATAGGATATTGTCTAGTCTTGCATACATTTTCAACTATTTCACTAACGTATCATCCGGTCTTATTCTCATCGATTGCTGTTTACATTTGGATAATGTAGGTCTTAGAGACAGCCTTTAACTCGGGATAATGAACAAGTCAATTTAATAATAGTATCAAGACTATGTTTCTCCACATTAGTCTTATATATGTTTACTTTTCTTGGAATTTGTATGTGGGGAACATTGCTCACCTAAGGGAGAGAGAATGAATGGCGCGTTTGAGGTATAGTGAGGACTGACCGCGCTGTGTATGTTTTACCACGATGAATATGAAGCTACAATATGTTATGTCTACCAGTTTTTGAATAAACGCTACTTTACGTTAGGTGATACAAGAACTAAACAAGCTTGTGCTAATATTTTTATTGTGTTTGGAATGTAAGGGCTAAACACGGTTCACATTTCAATATTGTTATTCAGACATCGGACAGAAAGTTGCTCGTTACTCTTAAAATGATATTTGGGCAAAGAACGATGTTAACATGTAGGTCACGTTAATGATATTTGGGCAAAGAACGATGTTAACATGTAGGTCACGTTAATGATATTTGGGCAAAGAACAATGTCATCATGATGGTCATGTTACGTTAATGTTACCATGTTGCTCACGTTATGATACAAGGTTACACATAATACTAAAGGCTTTGCACAGAAAATCGATGTGGGAGGGGGGGGGGGGTTTGGTTGATGGAAAGGGGGAGGAGGGGCTGGGGGGTGGGGTGACCTGTTGGAGCGTAGTATAGGTGCTTGCGGTGCTGGCTCATTTAGCCAGTTATGTGTTAGTCTTCCCAGAGGGGAGTCGCCCACAAAAGCTATCTCTCCCGTCCAGGCCTCCATTTGGAATTTGTCTGTTGAGGTCCTGGCTCACCTTTGAGAAAGAACAATGACACACTCAATGCTATGTGCCGGTGTGAGCTGTGTCAGGAGAGAGTATGGTACGGCGTATTGCTGTTACTCCCAGCAGTGTGGTGGTGGTGTTGGTATGTGGTATATCCTGCTATATGGATGGAGGGGGGAGGGGTGGGCATGACTGACTATGGTAGAGGCAGATGATGACATTCGCAACAGTTAGGCCTCAATCTTTAAAGAGGTAATCCCATGTGGTCATGTGGTGTCTCTCCTCATAGCTATGTGGTAGGTATGGCCCACATATCTTTAGCGCTCTGGAAGC